>NW_026562382.1:7827500-8187500 GCF_027474105.1 Poeciliopsis prolifica
CCGGGCCAGTCATGTTAATAAAGAGCTGTGCAGCAGTGGGAGAAGGGGAGCTTAAGCTCCTAAGCAAAAACAGCTGGGCGAGATTCCACTGAGTGGTTTCTGTTTGGGTACCTCATATTCTCAATATTAACATTCTCCTTTATGCACCCCGTGTCTCCCAGTTATGTTTATTATTTTTTCTGCCCTCAATCGAGCCTTTTGTATTTCATTCCCAGCCGAAGTCACATCTGAGAGAAACAAAACAGCAGTGAGTGGCAAGAAGGCATCCCTGTCATGCTCCTTTGGTTTGCCCGAAAAGGTGCAGCAGATACTGTGGAAGCACACGCCTACTCAAGGCGAATCAACTGAGGTGGCCTCTTTTGCAAAACGGAGCGACCCCATGATTGAGCCAGCTTATCAGGGGAGAGTCTGGCTCTCTGCTTCTCTGTCAGACAGTCAGCTTACGATTCAGCCTGTTGCCATCCAGGATGAGGGTTGCTACACCTGTTTCTACGAGACGCACACTGAGGGGACAAAGAGCTCTGTGGTCTGTCTCTCTACCTACGGTAAATATCTGCTCTTCAAGTTCGCTTTTATCCATCCGCATAACCAGTTTAACAATGCAACATTAGGTAAAAACATTTATTTTCCCGTCCTTTATCAAGTTCCAAGAACTGAAAAATAATTTTCTAAATAAATATGCAGCAAATATTTACATTAATAAGTCCTCTTAAGCACATTTGGGATTTGTCCTAAAAAGTAGAAACTGAGTTACGTTGGTTGCTAAGATAGACTTTTCATTCTAAAGTCACTTACATTTGAATAAACATCCTTTTAAGTTAAGTAGAAAAACATGACAAATAAGAAATGTGACAAAAAGAAACAAATATGTTCCATATTTCTAAATTGAGTCATTGGAGTCAAATTATTTATTGCAATTATATTGCTGATACTAAGTAAAGCAGGGCTTCTTTACTTTGACACAGTTTCTGATACAATAGTTTGCAAAACTGTATGTTTCTTCATTCAACTATTGCAATCTCCTTCCGTCTCAGTCACATTTACCTTTCACACAATAACTGAAACACATAGTCTTAGGATTTTACAACAATATCTTATGTTTTTCTAACTAAGGCACTAGATAAAGATAAATTTTAAGGTTTGGTGGCATTATAAAGTACCTTTTTGGCACTAGGAACAACTTTTTTTTATAAACTTACTCAGCTAACTCACACATATGTTGGATAATTTATATTTTCAGTGGTGGGAGCTAAATCCACTTATCCCAACACAGTTTTCTTCATCATTTGCTGCTTTATTTTATTGTTATTTAAAATTAAATTTTCAAGTGGAGAAGTTTTCACTGAACCTGAGAAGTAAGGATTGACTGCTAGTTTCAGATTGTGGTGGCAGGAAAGGAAAGCAGATTTATTAATCTTCTCTTCCTTCTCAATGCAAGATGCTTTAATGATGCAGCAGCGAGACCAGAGTTCTCTAGTCCTGCTTGCATACAAACACTGAACAATAATGTCGACGTGCAGAATGGAGCATTCGAAAGAATGATGGAGGCAGTGAGTGACGTCCTGATGCATGACTGTGTCAGTGTTCGCCGCACACAGTGATTTCCTCTGTGCTTTGTCTGCCTCTCCTTTGTCCTCTTTTGGATTTCAACTTTTCTCCCGTTCCCATTCGCTTTTATTAGTTTCAGAGAACAAATGTGCTTTTGTTTGAAACTGAAATGTACAGTACAGTATTTTTAAATTATTTATTTTACTTATGACTGTGCATGATTAACATTTTTATTTTTTTGTTCCTGCTCCCTATTTCTGCCAATATTCTTGTTGGATTCTCTCCACATTGGATGACATAATGACCTCTGATGTTTTTTCCCCCAACTTTCAAACAGTCTGTGAACAGCGATGACCAAAACAAACACAAATCTAACATTAATCATCTTGTGGTGACAGCTCGAACCTGAACCCCTGAAGCCTGGAAATTACAACCAGATCCAAAAATACTGACACAAAAGCTTTGGGTTTTATAGTGAATATTTGGACACAAAGTACAAATATTTCAGCCTGTAAAAAACATTCAAAAGTTTTAGTTTTAACATTGAGCCCTAGAGATAGTAGGACATATAATTTTAAATCTTCCATTCACAATTCATGTGCACTTGCTGATCTACAGTCCAGCATTCATACAAATAATAAATTGTGATGTTGCGCTGAAGGCTCACTGTTGAAAAGAGCTGGAGCTTTTTAAAGAGACATGGGCCCAATTTGAAGTCGTTAAATAGCAAATTGAAATGTCTTTTAAGTCATGTTTCATACATACAGCATTTTTATAACAACTGAAAGTGATTTAATTGCATTATGTGTGTGGAAAGTGCAAAATGCAGCCTTTTTAATCCTTCCACTTACTGCTTCTGAAATTACTTCTTTGATTTCTGGGCGTTGAGCTTTGGAAAATTCTCTTGTTGGAAGATGAATCGCCACCCCGGCCTGATGTCCAAGTTTCACAGTATGTGTGGTGTAAGCCAAATAATAGGCAGGGCCTGTCTTAGACAGAATGTTTGAAGTTCAGGCCCAAATATCTTTGCTTTTTTTTTTATTGCAACAGAGTTCTGTTCTTCTGGTCTAACAATTTGAAATGTGTTGTGCGAAGTTCAAGCGAGCTACCATGACCATTTGTCCACTCTACCATAAAGGCCTTTGCAGTACATGACCAATGGTTGAGTGTCGGAAAGCAAAACACTGAACCTATGGCAAACTGATTATTGGGTTTTTTGGTCTCCTCTCTACTCCGAAATGTATTGGCATCTGTGAAACCTTATATAATGTGTGTTTCATTCCAGCTCTTGTTCAATCATAGAAACATGTTTTACGAGAACAAAATGAACCTGAGCTTAATTCTGAGTAACAAGGGAAAGGTTTTTCATAGTCACGCATGTGAAATTTTACTTATTGACTATATTTTGTATTAACCTTTTATTCATTCTGTCATTGTAGGGTTGAATTTTGCATGGGAAGAAATCTAATCAAGTTTGGCTAAAACATAAAAGGTTCAAAAATCGTTTTTATCAGACACTGTATGTGAGCATACTTAAATAAACTAATACGTGTCAACAATATACCATAATACAGTATTCATTATTGCATGTTAGCATTAGGTTTTTTATTTCTTTAAATTGTTTGCTGAAAAATGTAAACTGTGTATGTAGTGTAACATTAAAAACAATTTGATGGCAACATAATAGCCTTCCCTTAATAGTCAATATAATGTTATAATGCTTGGTTTATGATCTGAATTTTTAGTCCCGTTGTTCAAATCCACCCTCACAAACCGGTGCTATCCAGACCAAAGGTGGGAGAAGTTCCTCAGTCAGAATACTGAAAGGAATCTATAACCATGAGAGCCAAATAACTGTGGCTGAAAATGTTCTTGCCAAGAACAATCCTCTCCATTCCAGTGCGTCACATTCCTCACCCAGCCTCAAGAACAAAGAATTGAAAACAGTTTAAGATTTAGTGATGGATCTTAAGAAAACAGAAACTTGCATGCCTTGGTTAATTCAAGTTTTTATCCCAGGTATCATGTGTATGATATATAATCACAAACTATTCCAAGATATGAGTTTAGATAGTTAATTTGGCAAAACAATATATTTAGGGACATAGATCAAGTTCCTTTCTGTTGATGTTATTTTGTCTCAATACAATAGAACATTTCTCAAAGTTGAGAAAACCTTCATAGCATTTCCTCTCCTATTCTGACTTGGTTTCGTTGTCTTTTTTCAGTTCTTCCGAAACCTCAGGTGAGCTACAAGACCACTTCTCCAGGCGTGATCGAAGCCAACTGCACGTCTGTATCTCGGCCTCCGGCAGAGATTGTGTGGAATGTGGAGACCGACAACCGCACCATAGGCCCCCCTGTGAACGTGCATCTCCATCAGGAGGACGGGACCACTCTAGTCATCAGCACGCTGACCGTCCGATCAGGGCTGCTTAAAGATGTGTCTGTCAAATGCTTGGTGCATCACAAAGGGCTCGAGTCACCCATTGCTGTATCCATGAACACTAAGAGTAAGTTATCAATAAACAACTGCATCTTTTGTTTATGTTATGTCTTTTCTGCAGGTAATATCTTAATAAGTATCACCTTTTAAATGCAGTTTTATTGATTTAAATAAATGAATACATACTGTATGATTGCAGCAGAAAACTGCAGTGACGTTGCTTGGCTGCCTTTATTTCTGCTTCATCGGGCACAAAAACCATCTGAAATAATAATCCATTAAATTTGAATTTTAGGGGCTAAAATAGCAACACAGGTTAGTTCATTACACTCTGGTTAAACAAGATGAAAATGAGAGTTTAGCTTTATGATCATGTAAACTCTTGCAGGAGTTCATATTATTGCAGTGACTGATAACAGCAACCTTGTCCCCCATCAGTCCTAAATCTTGTTTAGGATCAAAGTTTTGAAATGTTTTAGTTTAGATCTTCCTACTAAGAACTTCTGAACCGGTTGCTTCTTTAAAAAAAATATATGTCAAAGTACTTTTTAAATCTGACAGTATCCAAACAAATTGATATCCGATAATAATATAGAAAGATTAATTAAATATTTTTGTGTCATTTGTCAAAAAAGAAGCATAATTTATGACCTATCTACTCATAAATAGGAATCAAGTTGAGTGTAATATCAGACTCTAAACTGGTATTCATATTTAGCTCAGGCATTACTGCTGTGGTTTTTGCCAGCCTTAAATTCACCTCAGTTCACTGGGTCAACAGTGCAAAAGGAGAATAGTTGGACGGTAACACTATAAATTTAACATGCAATTGAATTACTGACGACCTGAAACAGCAGCAGGGTTCAAATTAGTGCAAAACAGACTGCACACATTTCAATTACAAGTTTTACAGTTTATGGCAAGCAATGAATCTCCTGATCAGGTCTGTTTTGTTCCCCTTTTTAGTTGGCACAGCTCTCACCATCCTGATCTCGGTCACCACAGTCGCAGCTCTCCTGGTGATGTCCTTGTGCTTCTGCCTTTGGAAGTGTTTTTTGCGTAAAGAAGGTAAGCGCAGGTTTATACTGGTTTTCTAATGCATGAGTATCTCCTAAGAAAAGAAATACCCTTCAAAATTAATTGATGTTTGTACATTGTGGAGCAAGATGCCTAAATCTGATTGTATAAGTTAAAGATCAATAATATTTTAGGAATTTTCAGAAAAGTAAAAGAAACCTAATAAATTCCCCTAATGCGTCCAACAGCCGTGCTCTGCAAATATTCTTCCTAACATGAGATTTTATTTTAAAATAAACATAATTTAATGTCTGGGCTGATTCTAGTGTGTTGCTTGGCAAACCACTCCAGAAACAACAGATTCCTGTTCAGATTCAGTTAGGTAACTGTGCATATGTTGTTACTGGCCAGAAAAGCAAGTCTCAGTGACCAGTGGGCAAGTCCAGTCATGCACTGACATCATTTCCAACCAACACACTTTAAAATAACCTAAAGTGTTTGATGTTGGGTGACTTTTCATTATGCTAACATGCAAAGTGACGCATTTACCCAAATCAGGACTTCTATACAACACCATGACTTTTAGGAGAACACTAAATAGCACAAGTCTAAAATCTTATTCAATGATATTCAATTCAAAAATACATTATTTCATTAGAAAGGGAATTGAAGTGTTCTAATTCACAGTACCCAGGTATCTTCAAGGTGTTGTGGATGTTGGTGCTGTGCGCAGAAAGGATGTCCAGTAGCAGTCAGTCTTGCAACCAATCTAAAGATCCTCTGATTGAAGATTGTTGCTGTATAATAGTTTCATGTCCGCCTTTCTAACGAGCAGAGATGATGTTTCACAGTGACTTCCTCATGACCCCATTAGATGTTGGCAAACACTTCTAATCTAACTCAGTCAATTTTGCTGTGTGACATTTTTACTCAAATTAATTAAGAATGCATCTTTACGAACCATCTCTGCTTGTATTTTAATTTCCTTAAGTAGCAACATCTCGAACATTCAGCAGTTTTTACTTTAAGGCGGGCTTTTTTAAATGTTGCTTTGATGTTATAATGAAATATGCAGTTGCACTCTCTTCATTATGTTTGCTCTGCCTCTCCCACAGATAATCCTTCTGCTTTGGAAAAAAAAAAACATGTGAAGGAGTGCACATATTTTAAATATGCCAGGAATTCATGTGTGAAAATGACTTACCCGGTTTGACTAAATGCAGTGAAGTAGTTGTCCTGTAAGATTATTTACAGTGACACTTAGTTAGAAAGTTGCTTCCCAGAGTTACAGTTTCAGAGCTAAACTAAAGATCTGGAATAATAAAACGGTCCCAGGAGACGACATAGGTCCACAGTGACAGTTTCCTCTAAAATGTTTTTTGTGAACGCTTTGTACGCTTTTCTTTTCAGACGATTAATCCGAGACGCAAGAGCTGAAAAGAGGATCTTCTCAGGACCGTCCTAAAGAGAACTTTTTCCTGCCATATCCTCATCTCTCGTCGTCGTCACCATATCTACTGCTATATGGTTGGAAAGGGAAGATGCTCTCAAATTCCTTAAGGGCTGTCCAGCACAATCCTATTCATCATCACCAACTGGGCGACACTCAGCTTTACTCTGACTCTTCCATAGTCTCTTCTTTTTTTTACTATTTTTGTTCATCTAAGCTCTGTAATTGATTGAGTCGATGGCTACACATTCCAGAACAGCAGAGTCTCTGTGCGGCTGAGTTGAATTATTTTGCAGAACATTACATGCCCTCAGAAAACCTTTCTGTGGTCGTCTCTGTTTTTTTTTTTCATGAACCTCAAAGATGTGTCTTAATGTTTGCTATTTTTCATACTCGCTAAAATGCAATAGAAACTCCAAAAAAAGCAAAACATTTGAACTTGAATGAAGTTTTAACATTACAAATATTGCAAATCTTGTCTTTGAATTGTAAGATTGACAGCTCATTATTTTGAGAACTGGGAAGGTTTATAAAAATGTAAGAAATTAAAATTCTTATAGTAAACTGTAAACTGTCTTCCAAAAGTATTCATACCACCTTGAACAACAAATTTTAAAGTGTTTTCTCACAATTTCATTTAATAGATCAAATCAAAAATAATGGATAAATGTGAAGAGGAAGGTAAATAATACGTTGGACGAGCTCAGGTCGACCAAGATTTGTCTCAATCCCAAAAAACACGTAGAAAGCTTTGGTCAAAACCAAAATGTTTTCCTAGATGCAGTACACTACATGTAACAGAAAAGTATCGCTGCCCTTTCCCCACAGGGAAACATGAAGGTGGCAAAATCATGTCGTGGAAATGCTTTTCTGTAGCTGGGACAGGAAGGTTTGTTAGAGATTAACTGGGGCAAAGATTTACTGAGCTTGTCCTGCTTTTGGAAAAACTGGCAAAAGCTTCAGTGTTTGCAACATGACAAAATGATAAAAAGTTCAAAGGTCATGAATACTTTTGTAAGGCACTGCATTCCAAATGTTTTTTCCATAACTATGATTTTTTTTTTTTACAGCATTTTTTTTCTTTTTTTATATTGTGCGTGTTTTTTGTTCAATGTTAAATTCTCCGGTCAGATGGTTTGAATCAATTTCAAAAGCATTTTAGTTGCCCCTGAAAGAATGTGTGTCCTGCTGCTCACTGTGCAGTCGGACACTTTCTGTCTGAAAGACCTAAAAAACACGACTTGAGCACTTCAGGTTAAATAACTCAAAGGATCTCTGTCCTTTATAAAACCCCTCTCACTTTGGACCAAACACACAGAAACATCAAAGCATAAAAGAAAATGCATTGATGCTTCTAGTTGATCTTCTGAGGGTTTTTCTTTTTTTCAGTTTTAACTGGTTTTTATTATCAAAGCTATTATAGTTACTGAAGCGAATGATTTGCATTTTTTCTTGTTTATTGATGGTGTAAGACATGGAAGTCGTCAGAATTATGTTAGGAATATCATTCCTGTCTGCTGAAGGCTTTCAATCACACAAAAATACTGTATTTCAATGAAGACACATAATAAAAACCATCACATGTAATATAACTGTAAAAGAATAAATAAATGACTGAAACAGTAACCGTGGAGCCTCTCTGTCATTGTTTTTTGAGCTATAGTGCTGTATCTCTTTAAGATCAAATGTGCCAAATCTGCCTGCCAGATGCTTTTTTTTTCATCTAAGCCAGAGCACTGAAGTTGGATCTTCTGGAATGATGAAAAAAAGATGCACCCATGTGCTCTCAGAAACTTTCACCATGCCTTTCTTGCACAAAATGCACGTGCGGTATTTAATTTAGCACTTGTGGAAACAGACAAGAAATAATTCTTGATTACGTTAGCCAGGCTACTTAAGTCAGGAATTCGTGTTACACCACCATGTCTTTGACATTATGCCAACCATTTCAGAAATGATTTATGTAGTTAGAACCACTCAGACTTAGACTCACGTAACTTACCTCAGCAATATGAAGCTTGTATGTGTGTGTTGTATGACAGCTTATTTAGGAATGTGTGTGTGAAATAAACTTATGTGTGAGACATTTCGGAGAGGTATGTGTGTCTTATTGCATGTGTATATTTTGGATCGACTCCATTTTGCTTGAGGTATGCAGCTGGGCAGATCATGCTCCTGGTGGTGGTGTTTGGTTCTGCGATTGTAAAAAGCCACCCTCGCTGAAAAATCTATAACAGTCACTACGATCACATAAGTGATCACGTTGTCAATCTGTCGCAGTGAGGATGACTTCTTTGTTCACCAGTGACTGAAATGCAAACGGCACTTCTTGTGTGACAAAGAAAGACTTTAACAGTTTGATCTCAGAGGTTCTGGGTGCCAGACACTGTCGCTGAAAGAAAAACTTTCCACACAGCAACACAGTGGTTTATTCCTCCAATGGAGAATTCATATGCAGCTGTAATCTCAGCTCTTCGCCTTTCACAGCATCCCACTGGGGGAACTAAAAGGTCTGGCGTTTTTTTGTATTTTCATCATGACATTTTATTGAGTTGCAGCGCATCCAGAAGAATGCTTGGAATAGATTTATTAAGGAACATTGTGTTAGATATCATCAAATTAATATTATATGTCGGCAAGATGAGCAAGTCAGGTCACAGCTTTGCTTCCAAAATGTATTTGATTTGTAGCAGCAGCTTATTTTTTTTTTACAGTGATGTAACAAAAAAATGAACTAAATTAGAAAAGAATTCCAGCTTGAATTTCTTGTCTTTGTCTATTTTGCGTTTCTAACTTTACATCTTCTCTTTCCACCAGTCCAGACCAACTCAGTATTACTTCATCTTTATTTTAAACAAGGGATGGAAACCTTGTGCCTCCACTTTTACCACCTCAACTCTTCCGATCTTACTCAAACATCTCTGCATCAAAACCAGACATGATCATTGCAAGTCTGACTTCTATGTTACTTCCTGTAATCTTGAGCCAAACACACTCAACTGTGGCTTACAAGTTAGGAAATTTGTGTCAATGCGGCCATGATGACACTCTGTATGTTATACAGGAAATGTGTTTTAGAATGGCTTTATGTGTTTTTTCTTGAAGTTCCTGTTTGAAGTGATATAACATTTCTGGCATTTAATAACCTTTAAGTGCTAGTAATGCACAACACATATTTGTTAAAAAAATAAAATAATGATAATTATCCCTGAATTGTTGACACTATAATTACATAAAATGATGAACAAACAGGAAAAAACTATCCTTTGATGGCTCTCATGTCTACTTCAAATGTTACAGCTTTATGACCACAAACTCTTTCTGCACTGACACTTAAACCGCACCGTTCCATGACGCTTCCACACGAGTATGGATGTTTCTAAGTTATTCTTAATCAGTGAAAAGTACTCAACTTTTAAGTCACATTGATAACAGCGTAATTTGTCTTTGTGTCGTTTTTACATGTGTAGTTTCTGACTGTTGTCCCACGCTGTAGGGGGTTGATGACAGCATACACTTCACTTTTAGGTGCTTCTGTTTTCACTGTTGAGTATGTAACAGTCTGCTGGTTCCCAGTTAGAGCGAGTCCAGGTGATGTTGATCTTTCTGGTTTATTCGAAGAATAGATGTCATTCAGAACAGAGGTTGGAGTTCGCAGGCTGGGAGAAGAAAGGGCGATCGTCTTGGGGAGTTCTGGTATCATATGTGTAGATATTTCCTGCTAGAGGAAAATAAAATTTAAAAATATTTTACTTTATAATAAGATTATAAACTGTACAACTACTTCAAGTGAAGAAAGTCGAGATGATCTTAAACTCTCACTAGAAAGGTTTTTCTCTGCTTCTTTCTACTGGGACACCTGCATTAGAACGTCTCAGCTAAAATCTACCTAAACTTTTTTTAGATCTAGAGAGGTCTTAATATTTGAAGCCTTAATGTAGCGATGGAAACACCGTCAGTATTTTTATCAGCTGCATTTATTTCAACTGACCACTGACTGAAGCCTCAGGTTGTTTTTTATAAATCATGCTGCAACTGATCTTATTAAACTGTTTAGTATTTGTTTTGACATGCCTTTCTCATTTCCCATCAGAAACAAATAGTTTCAAAAATGAAAATGCATATTACAGAAGATTCATGCTCCATGGGATAAACTTTTTAATAATCCTTATAGTAAGACCGGGTTGTTCTGAGCAATCTTCATAGACATGCCGCATTAAGCTTAGGTTGCTGGAGGAAAAGCTGATCGTTTCTCTGTCCTCTCATCTACATGTACTGCATTATTTCCGGATATTTTAAGTTTCCCCTCAGTTTCATCGAAGCTACATCTGGTAGCTGATACCTTCCTGGAGGGCCATATCAGTTGCACCAAAACAAGTTAATGTTCTCCTTCTCCTGCCATTAACTTTCTTTTCCTAGTTTAGTGCTTCTGTTTATTCTTTGCTTTGGCTTCTTAAACACCCAGTCGGTTGTGGCAGATGGGAGTTCAGACTAAGCCGGGTTCTGCTGGAGGTTTCTTTCTGTCAAAAGAAAGGGGGAGAGTTTCCACTCCACTGTCACGAGATGCATTTCCAGTATGAGGGATTGATGGTCACAACTTAAGCTATTTTCTGCTGTTGATACATGCTCACCCAGGTAGAGTAGATATTTGTACAAGACGCAGTGCCTTTCATTTAACTCTCATTCAGTCTCCCGTGTTTCCATAACTGCAAACCTTTTAACCAGCTTTAGTAATAAACTGAATATGACAGCAATGTTAGATACCGAGGAAACGCATGTATGTATAATTGGATTGAATTGACTTTTTTTTGGAATTGGTGCTTTTTAGATTACATAAATAAACTGAATTGAATTCAATAGACATGTACTATAAAACATCTCCAAGATGCTGTAGAGCACAAGGCTCTGCAGCATCTTGCAGAGCTGTATTGTGGCGTAGCTTTCATCTGGTGTAAAGGTTGTTTAAAAGACTTTGTCTTTTTGATTATGACCCAGCTTTACAAACTATACATGATACATTTTTTGCAAACTGACTACCTCAGAGTTCTTGTAATTGTTCTAAAGAAAATGTGAAGTTTCAAAACACTAAACAATAATTCATTACGTAAACCTGATTACCTCTTGGTTTTTGTAGTTGCGGGTCCACGTTCCTATGGAAAACAAATTTAAAGGGGATTAAAGATGCAAGTAGTGCAACAGTTACAGAAGAACCACAGCTAAATTAATAGTCTTACGTTTGCATCCATGAAAGCACATGAGGACCAACACGATCGCTGCAGCGATCAGAAGTGTAATGGTAACACAGATCAGGAGGATGGATAGCGAGGAGAGATCATCATCAATGCTGCCTGAGCCAACTGCATGAAAAAGTAATGTTAAAATATCTGCAATATTAAATGTGTAAAATTACATTAAGCTTCTTACCTGCATCATCATCAGGATTTTCTACTCCTTTGTTTGATTCTTGAGCAATAAAAGAAAACAGATATGATTCACACAATGAACCAGATTCTTGCATTTCATGGGTAAATCTTGGAGAAAAATACCTGAAACTGAGATGTTGATGGAATGGCTGACTACTTCGTTACCGTGTCCTGCAGTACATTGGTACAGGCCGTCATCATTAATGGAAACCTGCTCAAAACTTAAATATGAAATCACATTCTCTTTGTCATATTTCTGTGTGATTTTTATGTTCTCCGTATCTGGAATGGCTTCCCAGTTCGCTAATGTGGCAGAAAATTTAAACCAGCCGACATTGAATGACTTCCCACAGTGTTGGACGGGACACTTGACTGTCAGATTCTGTCCAGGGGAAACACGTTTTATTTCTCTTCTTCGTACTTTAGTCGTCACATCACATGAAGAAACTGTAATTTCAAAAGATTATTGTAATTTTAATGACACGATTTCAAAGTTATTGTCAAGAACAGTTTATGTTATCATACTGATTTTGATTAAGAAAAACATGTTCATTACTTCAAGATATGACATTAATTCCCAATTTTGTTGACCTAAACAAGGACATTTCTTGAAAAATATGGTTTGTTTGTTTGTTTGTAAATGTAAGCAACAAAAGAAGTTTCTATTAATGAAAATATTTTGATATCACACAAACAAACCTTACGTGAATCACTTTTTAAAAATTCATCAAATTGTCTACATTAACCTAGAGATTATCAAACACAAAACTATTCACTAACGTGTATATATTATTTTATATTATGTTGTCCTCTTTATCAAGACAATAGTGGTAGAACAAAGACATGGAAGGAAAAAAATTAAAGAATTAAGGACTCTGAAATGTAATTAGTATTGATAATTCATTTAAACTCACAAAAAGTCAAAGCCAATTGGAAAATTGGGTGAAGCTCTTGCTGTTTACAACATACTACATCTACAACATAACATGTTTACCAAAAGACATCTGATGCAATACGTTTTTACCAATAAATAATATAAAATAAAATAAAAATGATATTAAGGTTCTGGAGATATGTTTTTCTAATACCAGAAAAACATTTGTTTTTATTTATTTAGTTATTTTTTGTTTATCAGATTTCAACAGAAAATATAGTTTTGAAAAACATGTAGAGATGTTTGTGTATTCAAACAATAATCATCCAGTAATTATTTGAATATTTTTTATACTTTTTTTTTCTTTTTAATATTTAAATTGACTTCTAATCTAAACCTCATCAGTGAAACAAACAAGATAAATCAATTTAAAGTTTTTTTGTTTCTTTCTATTTTAATTCATTTTAACTGAAGAAAACTTGCCATCTGGCAGCTTTGCTGTCACATAAATATTGAGTCTCAGTCACACTGAAATAAAATTTCTTCTGTTGCTTTCTTGACAACCTTACTAAATGAAAACAAAAAAAGTTAAAAAAGAAAAATAAAAGCCTTACCTTTATTTTCTCTGCTAAGGCAAATAAACGTAACACACCAAATTATCAGGAGCTGCATGGTGCATCATACGCTCATCACAAAAACTTTCAAACAAGGTGCTGCAGGTTCATTTTACTTGTGACAAGTTAACCACTTCCTGACTTCGACCACCCGGCACATGTTTTTCAGTTTACCACGAGGTTAAAAAATTCCCCGTGTGCAAAGATAGAAAGATGAGAAAAAATGACGCATGCAAAAGTTATTTTAGCATTCCCAAGATCAACACGGATACATACCTGCACTTGATCATTCTTATGATGAACTTCAGGTCACTTTTACTCAGAAACATGCAAAAAATTATCACTGCAACAAGCAACATTTTACCAGAAGCTCAGCAGTGCAACCTCACGGTTAAACATTGATCAGAAGACCACAAAAAAAAAAAAAACTTCATCTGATGGTTACTTTCGAGAACTGAGAAGACACCTAAATCACGACCAGAAGTCTAAACCATTTACAATCCAGAGCCATTTTTCCCTGAGTCCAGTAAAATAAAATTTATGTAGAGCCACAACAGTTTTATGATTGTTTCAAAAAAGACATCTAACTTTAGATAAATATCTATTTTAAGACATTTAATGTCATGTTTAAACAACCACCATCTTATATCTATTAATGGTTAAAAATGCAACTTATACTAAAAGAGAGCCAAAGCATTTTCTTTGATGGGATGTTGATATAAATGGAAAATGATGTCTGATGTTTTCAAAATAATGACAAGGACAAAACAGGTCTAAGAACTAATTCTTTTGAGCTTTATTTTGTTGTGTATTTGTTTCTAGATCTATATTTAAAAACAATAATTTAATGGTTCTAATTTTCAGCTAATGTTATTTAAATCTATCTGGAAAGTCTAAAGAGCCAGTAATGTCGACTGAGTTGTATTTCAGTAACTTTAGGTATGAAATGTTGTAGTCACAGCAAAGTTTTTCCTTTTTTACACGTTAATCAAACAGAATCAGTACTTTTTTCTCATGACAAATTTCAAATAACCCAAGAACTCCAACAAGCTCATCATTTTAAGAGAAATCGTCCACACAGAAACAGAGGGACTTGTTTTTGTCTCAGAGTATTCATGTTTTAAATGTGGACCATCAAACTATACAACACATTTTATACCCCAAAACTGGGGGCACAAATCCCTTAAATGCTTGACTTTATAGAATTGGTTCAAGATGAAACCCAAACTTTTTGAAAGGATTAGGATTAATGTTTATTTAAGAAGAAACAGGGACTTTCTGTGGAATTGACTGAAAAACGTTATGACAAGTTTCTGACCAGACAAGTAACAGAAGAAGCGATTTTCCTTTTTCCTACTATTTCCCACACCATAAAAGCATCACCTGGTGTGAATAGACTGCCATGTTTTTTTAGACTTCATGCCCTCCATGAAACAAGACAAACTGCTTTTTTTTCTCAACAGTGCCATCTTGTGTAGACTATTAGGTGATGCTGATTGTGTGCCTGTGTGTATTTATGTTTTGATGAGAAAAATATTCAAGTAGAAGACATTTTTTTTCAGTTCTTCATTGTTGACATCTGTGATAAAGAACAGGGCTAAAATCTTATTATTTTTCATATTTTTCCACGCTTCATGTTAAACTAGTTTTCAGTTTTCAATTTGAAAAAAATCTCCTTAATACTTAATTTAAAATGTATCACTTTTTCTTTTGTGTTGCCACAAGGTTTCTTTTCTGTATCCACTCGCGTGTTTGTAGAGGAAAATAAAAACTTCCACAGCACTCCGAAATAAGGATGCAAAACAAAAATTTATTCCACAGTTTTTGTGAGATATCCTTTACAAGAGCAGTTGTATTTTATCTAACCTTCACAAACAACTACGGTTGAAAAACCGTGTGGCTCTGTAGATAAACTAGCAGCGCCTTTCCTTTCTTCCTTGTTAACGCTACAGCGTGCACACCTCATTTGCATAAATTGCGAAATGGACACTTAAACTATAAACATACAACTTAAAATAAAACACTCATTGACAACAAAACATTACAAAATTAGCTACATGCAGTACTAATAATTCTTCCTAAACTTCGATAAATTCTCTTATTAAATTACATATTAAACAAAATGTTTTTACAATAACTGAATATTACTTCACATTAACTTGGCCTCCACATCTTTCATCTCACTCTGAGGACAAAGGCTCAAGCAATTTTGTAAACCCATGTCAGATTTGTCTTAAACAAATTAGTTTTTCAGTTCTTCTTCATTTCTCAAGTCTCTGTAGTATCATAAGCTCTCTCACATGAATGACCTGCCAAAAGCATCAGGAGCAACATCTGCCATTGATGAATATGTTGTACAGGAAATATGTGACAGAATGGTCATGTGGGCTTTTTCTTGATATTGCTCTTTGAATTTGCATAACATTTTAAATGTTTAATAGTCGTAAGTAAAAGTAATGCAAATATTATACCTGTTTAAAATAATAATACTTTCAGTGTTTCAAGTCCCTGAATTGTTGAGATTATAACATGAAATGATAAATGCACAGAAAATCTATCTTTTATGCCTCTCATGTCATGTAACTGCCCTCTTTTGTACTGTCACTTAACCAACATCCAATCCATAAGTTGATGTTCTGCACATCTATGCTTGTGTGGATCATTTATACTTCTGCACAAGTCTGGATGTTTCTGACTTATTCTCAGAGAGTGAAAAATACTCAACTTTTAAGGCGTTGATAACAGCAATTTGCTTTTTCATCCTGCTTACATGTGTAGTTTCTGGCTGGTGAACTACATTGTTGGTAGTTGATTATTGTATACACTGCACAGTTAGAAGCCTGGCTATGAGCGGCTATATTTGCTGCATTCCCAGTGAGAGTAAGAGCAGGTGATGGTGATGTTGTTCCTGGTTTACATGAAGAATAGATGTCGTTCAGAACTGAAATCTGAGTTTTCAGGCTGGGAGAAGAAGGGGCCCTTGATTCCGGTGTCTTATGTGTGGATATTTTCTGCAAGAAGCAAATAAAATAAAAATAAAAAACTTTACTGTACATGAAGATGATAAACTGTACAATTACTTCAAGGTGAAGAAAGTCAAGATGATCTTAAACTCTCAGTGGAAAGGTTTTTCTCTTCTTCTTTCTTGTCCCTTATATCATAACGGATCCAACAATAACACCTGGATTCGGATGTTTCACCTAAAATCTACCAAAACCTTCTGTAGAGATAGAGGGCTGATGTGTCTTTACCATGAGTTGAAGCCTTGAAGTAAACGCTTCTGCATTTGAACACACCACTGATTACACTGAGACTGTTAAGCGTGAAGTTGTTTTTTATGACTCCTGTTGTGTTACAAACAAATATTAATACCTTTGAGTTCCAACTCAAGAGTTTTTCTATTCTTCTTGATTTTTGTTCTCTCTAGGTGGTTTTTTTCAGGCTCTAGTGTCCCCTATATGACAGTAGGCTGACAGGAAGGGGGTAAGGAGAAGTGGTAAGACATGAGGCAAATATCATCGGGTCCAGGAGTCAAACCCGCGACAGCCGCATCGAGGACTAAAGGCTTCCAAATGTAGGTCACGCCACCACAGCACGCCCCTTGATTTCTCATTTCTAAATAAGATGCCTGTATTTCATCTTAACAATTGATCAATTCAGTCAATGATTACATCTTATTTAATGGTACTGCAAAGTTTGCACATTTTCTGAAACTAACTATACCATCTCAGAGTTCTTGTTATTTTCATTTACCTAAAGAGTAGTTTCAAAATCCAAACTAAACTCTACTATGTAAAATAGATTTACATTACCGCTTTGTTTTTATTGTTGCAAGTCCAAGTTTCTGTAAAAAAAAAACAAAAAAACAAACAAACAAAAAAAACAAGTTAAAGGGGACTGAAGATGCAAATAATGCAACAGTTACAGAAATTAATAGTCTTACGTTTCCATCCATGAAAGCACATGGGGACCCACACTATCGCTGCAGCGATCAGAAATATAATAATAACACAGATCAGGAAGATGAATAGTGAGGAGCGACCGTCGTCAATACTGTCTGAGTCAACTGCATGAAAGAATGATGTTAAAATATCTGCAATATTAAATGTGAAAAAAATGCATTAAGCTTCTTACCTGCATCATCATCAGGGTTTTCTACTCCTTTGTTTGGTTCTTGAGCAATAAAAGAAAACAGATATGATTCACACAATGAACCAGATTCTTGCATTTCATGGGTAAATCTTGGAGAAAAATACCTGAAACTGAGATGTTGATGGAATGGCCGACTACTTCGTTATTGTGTCCTGCAGTACATTGGTACAGGCCGTCATCATTAATGGAAACCTGCTCAAAACTTAAATATGAAATCACATTCTCTTTGTCATATTTCTGTGTGATTTTTATGTTCTCCGTATCTGGAATAGCTTCCCAGTTCGCTAATGTGGCAGAGAATTTAGACCAGCCGACATTGAATGACTTCCCACAGTGTTGGACGGGACACTTGACTTTCAAATTCTGTCCAGTGGAAACACGTTTTGTTTCTCCTCTTGGTACTTTAGTCGTCACATCACATGAAGAAACTGTAATTTCAAAAGATTAATGTGATTTTAATTACAGAATTTCCAAAGAACCGTCAACTCATGTTTATTTTGATTTTAATAAAGTGTTCATTGCCAAACGTTGCCAGACATTTCCAATGAACACTACAGAAAACACTACAGAATTATTACAAGGTCTTTTTTTGATATAACTATTGTTTGTTTATTATTTACAGCAGAAAACATACTTTTTAAAAACCTTTAGAGCTTATTAAAACATAAATATCCAGTAGCTATTTAAATCTTTTCCTAAAAACTTGTCTTTTTATTGTTTTAATCGGCTCCTGTTTTTACCTCATCAGTGAACCAAATAAATAATAAATCAATTGAAGGAATCAAACCTGCCATTTCTGTCACGTAAGTGCATAGTCTCAATTATGCTCAAATAAAATGTTAAAAACTAACATTTTAGTTTTAACTAAAATGTTAAAACTAACATTTTAGTTAAAAACTAAAATGTTAGTTTTTAACATTGAAACTAAGTAAGCTGAAAAAACCAAAAGCCTCACCTTCATTTTGTCCACAGATGCAGATAAAGGTAGTAAACCAAATTATCAGGAGCTGCATTCTGTCCATTGTCCATCATATGCTCAGTACAATAACTTTCAAATAAGCACCTGCAGGTTCATTTTAGCTCTGTGACCACTTCCTGAACCACATTCTTGTCTTCAATCATCCAGTATGTGTTTTTCAGCATAGCATCAGGTGACAACATTTCCCATGTGCAAAGATAGAAAGAGAAGACATATTTTTACACACGCAAAAGTTATTTCAGCATTCCCATAATCGGCACAGATACATACCCACATTTGGTTGTTACTTTTCATTATGATGAACTTGAGACATCTCTTTTTCAGAAACATGCACAAAGTCATCACCACAACAAGCAACGCTATCACGCTTTTACCAGAAGCCCAGTAGTGCAAGTTGGTGCACAGATACCTCAGGGTTATACATTGATCTAAAGACCCCTGAAAAACTCTGTTAACTACGTAGCTTCTTTGGTTGGCTACCTGGTAAAAATGAGCCTCTTGTCCGAGACTCTGTTTCAGGAACATCTTCAGTTGATTGTGCCACATATCAGGGGATATTTAATGACACTTGGCCATTACACTTGGAGGGTGGATGGGTGCTTTGTTCAGGGAATGCTCATTTTGCTCCTCTGTGCACTTTGGTTATCAAACCAGGCCCACCAATATGTTCAAACTCATCACCTTAAGAGACATTAAGCAACTGAAGAACTGAAAAATTAACTGCAGATGGACACTATTATATAAAAGCAGGCAGCCCAGTAAGCATTAGTAGATGAGCAAAAAACACAAGTGGAAGCAGTTGATCCATGAGAAACTTCTCTTTCCTCTCTGTTTGTCACACTTTTTCCACAGAAGCCAATGCAAGTGGGTGTTCAGATCCAAGATTCAAAGCAGAAGGGGTTTTTCTTCTTTCTACTATTTCCCTCTCATAAAAACAGCACCTGGCGTAGAAAGTTTCCCTTCTCTTTTTCAGACTCCATGCCCTCTATCCTTAGTGGTATGATAGACAAACTGTATTTTTTCTCAATAGTGCCATCTTGTGTAGAAGATCAGGTGATGCGGATTGTGTCCTAATGACTATTTCTGTTTCATAAGACAAATATTCAAGTAAAATACCTTTTTTGCTATTGTTCTTTATTGTTGAAATCATAGGATAGAACTAATATCTAATCATTTTTACATATTCCTAAAATTTCATATTAAATTCAAGTTTTTAATACAAAACACTCCTCGTTTTCATATTTGTTCCAGAGGAAAGGGTGCTCCAGCACCACCTAGTGTTTGTTTGTGCATGTCCCTGTGGGTGACCCGACCAAAACGTCAACAATCATTGCAAGTCCAAAAGACAGAAGACAGATTAAAGGCAATAAAATATTAAAGGTCCATGATTGATCAATTGGATTTCCAGATTCCAGACTTTTTCTACTTTTTCTATGTAATGCTTGCCAATTATGAGCTATTGGTCAGTAAAGCTATTGGTCAGTGAAGCTGACCAATAACTCACAAACAAAAAGTTTAAGAATTAATTCAAGTGTGTATTTCAATACTAATGACAGAAAATGTTTGATTTCCTTTTGAAATGCAGAAAAATGATGACAGAAACGAAAGATTGTTGACTGTCTCTGACGTCTTTCTGTGCAGCTACAAACCAATACATAAACACGTATTAACCTTTAAAGAGAAAATTGTAAATATGTCAAACAAAAGCAACACTAAGCTATTGATGAATGATGATTAGCTGAGAACTGCATCTTCATGAATCGCATCTGGACTGGCTATCCTCACTATTTTTAGTCTGAAATGTAAGATCAACCCTTTTTTTCAGTGAAACTGCAGAAGAACAAATTTACTAGTAAAGTCATACTTTTAAAAGGTAGTTCTGTTTTTCTATTAGGTTCAACCTGCTCTTACTCAGAACTGATAAAAATCTACTGAGGTAATTGCAGGGGCTTCATTTCATCACTTCCCTACCACATCCTGACCTCCTACAGCATCCTGTACAAGTGTGTTTCAGCACATTAACAGTTTTTATTAACTGTGATACCCCCTGAAAAATACATTTCAAGCAAATGAGCCATGTAATGAATGAAGAAAACCAGACCACTTACATTTTAGTCAAAGAGCTTGTTTCTTTGTCATTTGTTGCTAAATGTTAGTACTATTGTCTTCCTGTCCTTCAATTCAAACCTGTAAAAAGTGAAAGTTTAAATTCAATTTGTGTATGAGGCACTGAGTTTATGAACAGCACCATCTTGTGTTGAAAATTGATACTGTACAGCCATGTGCTATGACGAGTCTCGTTTTTCAGATTAAAAGTATCTTTGGAAATGAAACTTTTTAGTAGGTATAAGTGGAAATTTTTCATAAGAGAAATAACAGACTAATTACATCTGTGTAATTAATCTACATGACACATATTTGTGTTTCAGTTAGTGCTAAAATTCCTGAAATAAAATATCTTTTCAACAATTTTCTACTATATTGAATGGTCTGTATATTATGTAGACAGATGTGCAATATCTGCAAAGGTTTCTTAAGATTCTGCATTTGGGAGACTGTTCTTCTCTCAAGATACAAATCACTTTTCCATAAATTACCAAATTTTGACTGAAATTTAAATTCTTAAATTTCAGTCAAAACTCAGGTCATGATATGCTGTGACTTCATGTCTCTTAAGATTATGCCTGGACCAATAATTAGTACTAATCCATTAAAGTTAATCCCAGCAATGATTACTTTATTTTTTTTTTTTTTTTGTTCCCTCTTAACATGTTGATTTTTTAATATCAATTTAAAAAAATTCTGAAATTTCTGGTCATAAACAAACAAAAAAAGTTGTTCTGCCCCTCTATAAACTATACATTTCACTTTGAATGTTAAAAATAATTAATAATAATTAGCGCAACTCTCACACAGTGACAGCTGCCAGGAGATATCTGCACAGCTTGTAGTGCAGGTTACATGACACAGAGTGCTGTTGTGAAAAGAGGCTCTCTTTCACTTTGAGCATTGTTGCAAATCAAGAAAAAAAGGAAGACCCTGATAGAGAATGCACATGAAAAATGACTTCATTTAAAAGAAAAATATCTATGAAAAAAGTTGTTTGACTCACTGGGGATACAGCAGATATAAAATCACGCACACCATACTGACCTTTCAAGTTTTAACAAACCAAACTAATGTGTTTCTCTCTGTTATCTCACATATTTAGACCTGATGAAGATTTTAATAAACTGTTTTTCTCAGTACACAAACAACTTCATAAGTTAATTTGTAATGTGACACGACACAGCGTATTCAAGAACGATAACATAGGGTTTAAAATAGAAACCAGCATAAGAATTTTACTCTGTCAAAGGTTTCACTTGTTATATGGCTTCCCCTATCAGACAGCTTGTGTCACATCAGAATAGTGTTCCTTAGACATAGTAAGAACTTTTTTTTCTCAACTAGCCTTTACCGCATCTTAATTTCAAACTCTTCTACGAAATGATAAATGAAGATGTTTTTTACAAAAACGGGAATGTTTTATAGAACAATTTTGAAATTTAGAGAAGTGTAATTGCAAAAGATATCTTTCAAAAGTGTTTAATCAGTAACTAAGACATGAAACAGAGAAAGTAGAGTTACAATCTTCAGCAAAAGTTCCTGTAAACTCAGCTTATTGAGAAAGGAAACGTTCTTCTGAATCGATAAAGCTCAACTCTGTTGCTAATTGCAGATATTTGTAGAACATTATTATGCACTGTTGCATCCAGATTGTTAGTTTTGCCGTAGCTCAAAGTGGTTCACGATTGGCTCTAAGTCACTGAAAGACTGTTGTTTGAAACATAAAGCCAGTCCAGTAGTCAGTTCTTTTACATTTACTAATATTTTCTCAATTTGTCAAAATGTTAACCCCCAAACTTTGCATGGCAACGTTTTAATAAGATTGGGTATGATTCTTGGTTTCCATAAAATTGTCCAGATTACTCAAAACAAAATTAAATTAGCTTACACATAGATCAGGTACCATTAAAAACATTGCACCAAATACTGCTGTTTTTCTCAGATGCATACATATTCAAAAAAATGTGACATTTACTGAAAAGATGAAACCTAATTTTCCTATCAGTATGATATTTTCCATTTTACATTTTGCTGTGTTGTGCATATTAAGCCCATTATTCCTGTTGCCCATAAAGGTCTAGTTTTCATTTGGACAAAGATACAATTTATGATATAAACTTAGACTTTCCACTGCACATGTAAAACTCTGCTAACTTCCTCATGTTCCTCATTTTATTTATTTTTTCACAATCATGCAAATAAGATATTCACTTGCAAGCTCAAAGTATGCAGCAAAGGCCAGTTCAATGCACAAGCCTGCCGTGGTGCACTGAACTGACAATGCACCACCAGTGGTCACCACCATGACATGGTGTAAGTGGAGGCTTAAGAGGTTAAGACTTGGTTCTACAGTTTGTAAGACTTTGTGCTATTTATTTGCTTCACATGGGTTGAGCTCTGAAGCTTACAGAAATACAGAAGACTAAGGTTTGGGACACTTCGACAAAAATGATATGAGCATGTGCACAGGTCACTTTATGTAAAAGGGTCAAGTTTTTGTTTATGTGACAATCATTAGCAACGGATGCATGTATGAAGTGGGTATTCAGCCATAAAAATAACAAAATAGAAAAGAAAAATTCCCCACAAATAGATAACCTGTCATCTGCCCCTCCCTCTCTGTGATCTCTCTCTCTCTCTCTCTCTATCGCTCTGTTTCTCTCTCTTTTCCTCTCTCTCTCTGCTCCCCCTCGCTGCTGTGGCCTGAGCACTCTGATGCAGCCACCGAAAGTTTAGTTGTAGCAGAGGCCACTGCAGAATCAGGTTGTTCTCCAACAACCAGGGGCTCTTTGATTAATCATCATGGGAAACTGCACCTCAGGGTAGGTCCTCTCCTTGATATTCACACATATTCTGAAAGATAATAAGCCAAAACGTGGTAATAGTGTTCTAAAACTTCAGGATTGTCATTGCTGTATCTCTGGAAAACATATTTATACCTGGGTATTTGGGCATACATTGAATGATTTTCACTGCAGGTCATTCAGCCACTGTACAATATGGCAGTGAGACAAATAAGGGAAATCAGCCTCATTTACATTTGTGTTGCTCAAAATATTTGTTACTGAACGTCAACTTTTGGCAAATTAATAAATAAAAACAGAAAGCCCTCTTTTGTTATAAAAAGTCATATGTTAAGGCTATGGACGCATTTTTTCTCTTAAATGTAGAGTTTTCCGTTGTCTGACAGTTGTGCCAAAGCTTTATCAAGGAAATAGCGGTCATGTATAAAAATAGATCCGGTTTCACTCAGCATGTCAATAAGAAACATGCTCAATGTATTTGTGCTTCTTGTTCCAGCATTATCTGGGATGTTTCACTCAGAATCACGGCAGGTTTAACGTTTTAGGTTTGAACTGTTCGTGGCATGTAGAGTTGCTTTTAAACAGACACAAGTTGTTTTCTGGTGAAAAAAGGCTTCCTGTTGCAGCACACAATCAAGTGTTGAGCTGTTAAGGAAGCCAGTGGTAAAGTGTGTCACATCTGACTAGTGCAGATATTACTCTATTACATTTTTATAAAGCATGTAAATGACAGCTTTTTATGAACCTCAGTTTTCTATCGGACAAATACACCTTCAATTCACTTAGGGTGTAATGATTTAAATGTGCCGTTAAGCACACCGGTTTCTCACGTTGATGTATTTTAACACTGGTCGACAATAACCCAAGTGAATACAAAGTGCAGCATTTGAATGATGTATTTTCATTGAGGAAAATACAGTTAAATTCCTCCATCATTAAGGTAACTATGACTGACCCCTTTCCACATAGAAACTTGTGAAATCAAGAAAATACTCGAGCCTGTTTCACAACATGAAAAAGAAAAGAAATTCACGAACAGACGAGAAAAAGTCATTGACATCCATCTCTGAGGAAAGGCTTTTGAACTCCTGCAAACCAACCTGAGCACTTTGGAGGAAATAATGAATCAGTCGTGAAACTTTCCAGGTGTTGCAGCTCTGCCAAAATCACTCCAAGAACACAATGATGACTCCAAAGACCATCTAAAGATTTGGCAAAAATATTATTTTAGCCTGATCAATAGATGGGATTTTTGTTGTAGAAACTCGCTGCGTCAGTGTGACAAAACTCTAAAGTTTTTGTCACACTAAAGCAAGAATAAATCTATAAAAAACGCAAACGTATTTTAAGGTATTTTAATTTCAGTCAACAGACTCTGATCGTGTAATTTTGCTTTTATTCTCAGGCTACAGAAGAGGAAAAAAGGTAAATGTGCAGCAGAGTTCCTTCTAGCACTTAACAATATGCTACATTCAACATGCTGATTCTTTTTTTTTTTTTTTCAGGGAATTCTACCGATGGAAACACTGATGGAAGCAACGGGAATAAGGTACACAGTACATGCTCATCTCTACTTTCATTTGATTATTTATATGCAAAGTTTCCATCCCTGCCTCGGGGTAGATAGATGTGTCTCAGTGGTTTTATGACAGATCAGTCAACGGAATAGATTTGCATACCGCCTGAGCATTAGTGAGGCCTCTGTTGAGTAAGCAACCCGGGCACATTTTAGGAAGTCTTCAACACAAACCACATTCATTAAAAACATTTGGACCGTTGTGCTGTATCAAACAAGGTCACATTATTTTCTTTCTCTGTGTGCTGTTTTTTCACAGCCCAATGAGGATGTAACGTACGCCTCCATCACCCACCCTCCTGGCCATGGATCAAGACCTGAAAATGCTACCAATGAATACGATGGTGACAATGACTGTGACTACGCTACGGTTAAAATCCCAGCGGAAGTTCAAGTAGATACTTATTCCGAGTCATCCAAAGAGGAATGCACAGATGATTATGTGCTCATGGGCTGAAGAGAAATATGAAGATGAGCTCATTTGGACATGTTTGTGGCATGGAGGAGCTCATGAGATCGTAAACTAACCTGAGCGCTATGGAGAAAATGATGGAACTATGAGAGTTTACAGATGAATCATGATCGTATCTCGATTACCAAAGACAAACCGTGGAAAAACTGCAAAGAGCTAGTAGTTGTAGGGATGTTTAACTGCTAGATGATACTTTTCCTCTATGGTGGACCAGAACAAGAAGACAAAGGGCATGCAATTTCTTTATACAGATTACATTTGAAGATATTTCAGTTGTATTTGTCTATCTCTAAAGATATCTGCAAGAAAATGTCTGGAGTTAGTCCAACAAGCTCTCTACTCGGCATTGGCTAGTATAAAATATTTATGGCTTGACATTCTTGACTAAATAATATTACAATTTCATCCATATAGTCACAGTTCAGTAGCCTCATTATTGAGAAGCTAATGTCTAAATTAGCCAAACAGCGTTTCCATCCAGCTTGCAGCTTTTCAACAGTAGTTTTCAATGTGTGACCTCATTACAAGAATGCAAGTAGACCACACTGCCTTACAACTTGCTCCGCCCAATCAGTCAGCCCAACATCTTGGCTCACTGCCAGTTCACAGTTAACAATTTTAACTGTTGTTAAAATTTAACAACAGTATAATGGAAAAATTGAGTGGCTTTCCAACCATGTAAACGCCCAGTGCTTCTTCTCTTAGCTTTTGCAATCTGAAAAAATGACATTTGAAAGCCTGTACAAAATGAATATTATTGTGAGTTTAAAATTAGGTTTTGTTCCAGGAAAAATAGATCAGCACAGTTCTTCCGGAAATGAATCCAAGCTTTCCTTAAAGTGTGGCTTTAAGGAAATCAAATGCAACTAAGGCTGACTTTGAGTTGACTGAGAATCTCACTACCACTACATGCGGAGCTGCAAAAGTATATTACTGTTTGCATGTTTCATTGGAGTGTGCCTGATATGCTCAAATGGTTGAATCACTTTTAGTTTTTGCTACTGTAAAAAAAAAGTGGTTTATGGTTTCCCTACCACTCAAAAACAAAACG
Organism: Poeciliopsis prolifica; assembly: GCF_027474105.1. Classification (NCBI taxonomy): domain Eukaryota; kingdom Metazoa; phylum Chordata; class Actinopteri; order Cyprinodontiformes; family Poeciliidae; genus Poeciliopsis; species Poeciliopsis prolifica. Next base: position 7,854,016 of record NW_026562382.1, read on the forward strand.
TGCAAACAACATGACATGCAGGTTTTTAAAGCATAACAAGTGCCTATTTGCCTTGTTTTCCGGGTGTACATCTGCTGTCAATCTATAAATATTCTGCTGCAGATGGAGGCTTGATCTTATCTCTCTGTTCATGCTGAAGAAACAGAACGCCCATGCTTTGCTCCACTTTTAACCAAAGTTTCACTATCTTTAAAACCTCCATGTTGACCTGCAAAGACCAACCTTCACTCACTGATGATATACGTAAATATATATAAGGCCCGATTTTACTGGTCAGGTTAGCTGCCAGGTTAAAGAAAATATTAAAAAAGCAAATAAAATTTACACATGAATGTATCTTAATTTATCATCTTTTTACGGCTGCATGCTCCTGTTATAACTTCTATTCATTTCCTTAATGTTATACTAATAGCTAAATATGTATTTGTATATACGTTTTTTTTTGTGTGTGTGTGTGCATTGTGTGTAGTACATGCACCTTTATTTATGTTTGACTGGTTGTGTATAAAATGAATTTAGCTAACTTTCTTGTGGTTTTATTTTTTGTGTTTATTCTTTATGTTTTCTATTAATTAAAAATTTTTAGCCTAAGAGGCTTAGTCACATTTTTTAAATACAAATTAGTAGTAATATTTAGAATTGTCTTCAGAAAGTACATTTATTTTGGTAATTCAGGTAAAAAAAGAAAAATAAAAAACCTGAAGATTGTATGTGAATATGTATTATATCTGGTGTCCTACTGTGTTCAATGACCATATTGACAGCATGGTCATTAATCATTTGTTGACCTTTTAGTTTTCTAGATAATACACTGATTCTAGATAATATACATCCTGGACAGCTTTGTGTGTGAGCTACAGTCCATGAGATTCTGCCCAATATTTTGAGTGAGTTACTTTATGATCTTCTCAAGCGAAATATTTCTGTTACTTATTGATCTTTTCTCACTATGCTTTTCCTTCCACTTAACCTTCTATTAATATCTTGCTTACAGAACTCTGCTAGTATTTCAGAAATCACCATTTGTGGCTTTGATGTCAGTCACAGTGGGATAGCTGTGAAATCAAAGGTCTCCCCCACGATACTGCAGCTCTCTCTACTTCACTGTATTGAGAGTGCTATTCTGCAATCTACCTTTAGAGGGCAGTGCAGCCCCCTTTTCACCAGAAACCTTCATAGGATTCAAGCTCAGTTTTAACACATGACTTTTATTGTGAGTAACTCAACCGATTACCCTGGTTATCAAAGTCAAACAAGTCTCACATCTTATTAATAAATTACTTAAATTCATACTTTTTTTTTCTTTTTTTTTATTGCACGTTTAAAAAGGGAATTTCTTAATTTTTATATACACCAAGTAAACAGGAAATGTAAACTGTACAAAATAAAGAACAACTAATATCTGCTTGTTTGGGATTTGTGTTTTACACCCATTTTGTCTATATTTACATCCACAAATAATTATTTTTACTCACAAAACTCAATATATTTTGATATACAGACAGAATTACGTATGAATAGATATAATTAATAGTTGATATAGTATTGTACACATGTAAACTTAGGCAGACGTGTCTCAAAAATACACAAGTTCACTGCTTTCACTGGGTTGGCCCCAGTAAATCTCCCAAAATATTACATGTCCTATCAGTTGATAAATAATTATTTTTATTTTACATAATTACATCCAACATCCAAAGTCGTTAGTAGTCAGAGTATCCTCCATCCGGCTCGCACACACACTCTTTCCAGCTCCTCAGTTCATCACATCTGTAGTAATTATTAAAGTTCTCCATGATACCTACTCACAGAGAGCAGTGGGCAGCATAAGTGGTGAATGGGAGCCTGTATTTGGCACCTGGTACATCCCCTGTTCCATCAGTCGGCGCTGCTTATTGAGGCGGTTTTAACCTAAGAGGCTTCCCTTGCTTACCGGAAACCTTTGATCTCACTTTGCTCACTTCTTCTTCTTACTATTTTATCATTTCTCAGTTTCACAGCCCTCGCTTTTTCACAAAGTCCCCTGATGTGCATTTTAGTGTGCGACCATGTTGCATCAACAGAAATTTTATGCACACACATCTGCAAATCAGTTGTATATTGAGTTCACACGTTGAACATAGCTAGCATAAGGCTCCACTTCCTCCACATCCTCTGCCTGCTTCAAAAGGAAACATAAACAACATATGTAAAAAGCTGAGCAAAGTGCAGAAAAAACACTGATTAGTGGGGATAAAATACCTACCGGAGGTGATTTGGATGATGTGTCTGTCTGACATTTTCTGAAAAAATTCACATCAACAAGTTTAGTGATGTAAAAACAGAAACATTAGGCAAAAATGTTGATTTGATTTAAGCTAAAAAATAAAAAAAAAATCTCTTTACCTCAATAATATTATTTTCTTTAGTGCATAGATAGAAAAACCTGCCACAAGAATGAAGATTATCCCAAAAATAGGGATGAAGTACCAAATAGGAAGCCCTGCAGTGAGAAATCAAACATCAATTAATGTCAGAAAAACTTCCTAGTGACATGTATCAACAACTCCCTGTTTCATATGTAACGTATTTCAAATGTGTACAACAATAAGCATCTTTAGTTAAGAAACAATCCAACATTAGCTTTCTATGCAATGCACTATGATCTTTGAGTAACACAAGGTGCCAGGGATTGATCAGAAAAGTTATGAGCATCACTAATTAAAGTCTCTATATAAACCACAATTAATATGATGCTGCTTTCAAAAGAGCAACTCAAATCTTGCAGAAATTTTTCAATATTTTTATTCTCTTCTACCTCTTTGTCTGTACTGATCAAGATGAACCAGGAGAACGACAATTCAACCTCTTCACCTATTAATTCAACTAATGTCTATTTGACTCCATTGTCCTATGACAGATTGTGTTTCGAGTAAAGAAGTTGAAAGTAAAATCTACACCATACAAAACGGTAGTGCATCGTGAGCAACTCGCATAAAAGTGACATGACTTGACGTTTCTATTTGGGCCCTCATTTTATGTGTTTTTAAAAGATTGTATTGCATTATGGTTTAAGCAGGAATTAAATACCACTGGTATAAAGACTATATAAAATAGGTGAATTAAGCAAAGAATAAATAAATGACAAACTTAAGCTTAAAAAATTATATCAAATCTTATTCAGCCTAAAGAAGCCTGACCTCTGAATCTGGGTGTGAAAGTTTTCTCCCGCTCCCACAACTGGTGGCGGACAATGCAGGTCAGGTTTTCTGGGTCAATGTCTTCAGGGACCTCCAGCTGACTCTCTACTGTTACAACTCCATCTGGGTCATTCTGCTGTTTCATGGAGTAATTTCCTGTGAGACTCCAGCTGATATTGGCAGCAGGAATCCCTCTTTCAGCTCTGCACACGGCCACCATCTTGTTGCCCCTTCGCTCTAACCAGGCAGATACAGCAGGAGGAGCTGAACCAAAAAGCACAAGAGCACGTTAACATTGTGCCTCTACAACATATCAAAGGCTTAACCACATTTAAAAAATACAACTGTATGATATTTTACTACTTCAGATTATATTAAAAAGTAAATAATTAAATCTTTGTTATCCGCAGTGACAGGAATACTGTGTGAAAATGCTACATAGCATATTTGTGTCATTAAGGTGCTTTACTGATGGCACTTATATTAGCATAAAGTCCTACGTTTAATCAAAACACACTTTTAAGGAGTTATTTTATTTCTCACCTGTGACACCCACTGAAATATTATAATTTTCATTTCCTCCTGTGTAAGCTGCTTCACACCTGTAAGTTCCAACATCATTGACTGAAAAGTTTGGGATGTGCAGGAATGACAGACCCGTTGAGTTTTGTATCGATTTGCCATCATTGCAGGAGTCAACGTCATGACCCTCATGGCTAAAGGAGATCTTGCAGGCTTTGTGTTTCAGTTCAATTTCCCATATAACAAATATCGCCTTAGTCTGAGTCGTGTTGCTGCAGATGAGTCTTGAATCGCTCCCAAGATTGAAGACTTCCTTTCTGTTAACTGCAAAAAATAATAAATCAGATTAGCTTTAGTGATTGCGGAAACATTTTTTTTCTCTTTTTTTTTTTTGACTATCACTACAGAAAACAAAACTTTTACAGATTTACTTTTACAGAGAAATGCTTTATTCCTCCAGAAAAACGATTTCTATCTTAGCAGAACATAAATACCGTATCCAAAAATAAGGTTGAAAAACAAAATAGATAAAAACACATGTTGTTTTCACATTTGTTAGTAGTTTTATTTTTTTCCCAGAAAACGTTTTACAGAATGCAGATTATAGGAGAAAATGACAAAAAAAATCAATTTACCATAAACTTTCACAGGTGAAGTAGTTGTGTTCACAATGATATTTGAGTTAGTAGTTCCTGAGAGAGATGAAGATAGATGTTAGGGGAACAACTGGTGACACAGAGGGATTTTAGGTCAGTATTAGTGATTAGTTCTGAAATGTTCAGGCAGAAAATGAACGAAAAAAAATGTTAGTTAATTCATTTGATCACATTTTCAGCTTGTAAAAACATAGCAAATATTAGAAGTGGTGAGAGAAAGCGTTGTCTCGGAAATGCAACTCCTTTAGAGAACCAGAACATGCATACAAGTCTGTAAAAACAGTCATGAGTATTATTTTAACCAGTTGTGGTTATGATTGGAATCTGCACTAAAACGTTTGTGGCATTACTACAAACCAAAGAAAATGTAATGGAAAAGTTAGAGCTCACTACATGCACATCTGCTGCATAGTCATAAGGCTCTGATGTTTGTTTACTTCTGACAGCAAAACAGTGGCGTACAGTGGGCTGGTAAAACCACAACGTAGAGACCCCCTCAATGGAGAGAAGCTGCATCACTGTGTCACCCTGATCTGAGGACTCGGTTTCCATTGCAGAAGCAACAGGCAGCATGCCGCTTGCTCATTCAGAAAACACGGGCAAACATTTTCCTACTTATGTTGTGGAACAATTCGTTTTTTCTCTTGTCAGCTTTTTGTCCCACCACCATGCATGTTTACTTTCCAGAGGTCGTCTACACTCTGACTCATTTACAAAAAAAATCTCTGCATTATTCTTCCAATAAAAAGAAAAGAGTCAGTGCGTTGGCAGTTGAACAGTCTTGTGGCGACACATATTACTGCGCAAAGAAATTTGTCGAAGTAATTTACAAACAAGTGTTCTGTGAACTAAATTCTTTGTGTTAATTAAAACATACCGAATATGGTTTAAAAAGATAATCACAACTAAATGAAAAAATTTTAAATCAAACCTTGAGCCGTGGCCCATGATGAGGTCAAGAAGAAGATCAAGATATAAATCCACATCTCTGATTTCTTTTTTTAGCAAACGTCGTCGCAGTGATAGTAGCAGTTCTTCAAACCATTGCATCAAGCCAAGATCCTGTGCTCGCTCTCGTGCTATTTCGCTTTCCCTCGACCTTTGCTCTGACGCTCCACTACTTCTTCCACACAAACCAAGAATCCTTCACATGCCTCAAGAAAATGAGGCTTATATATAAGATGTGTGACTAAGCTAATCCCTCCCCTCTTCTTTTTCTTCCCCCTCTCCAAAACTGCTTTCCACTCAAACATCTGCCTTTTTTCTCCCACACAAAATGACGTCTGAGAAGTAAAGACACCAGTTTCCTTTCTTGTCAGTCACATGATTGTGTTTTTTTCAAAGGAGATTGTCAAACATATGGAGGCAGGCAAAAGGGAGTCGAAGCTTTTTATTTTGTATTAAGGTTCCAAAAGCACTTACATGCTTTATTAAATTTTCTTTTTTTCTTTTTTTTTATCTGTAAAAGTAAGAAAGTCCTTGATAGGAACTAAACATAAAATAGATCAACAGAGTTCAGTGCAATGGATAATTACTTGCAAAACTAAATACATCCAAGTGGCAAAAATATGAGAATGTTGAAGATTATAAGATAAATCTGAATCACACCTGAGACAGGATGTTTTTGTTGACTTAGACAGCAATCTAATGTAACTGGAGCACATTATGGTTATTTAAAAAAAGGTAAATCACTTAAGGGTTTGACTTTTAAAGTCAAACACACATTTATGTCTGATGGTTTAATGACAGATGATAAGGAGCTTTGAAATATCGAGGTCAGTCCTAAAACTGTCTCTAAATATGTTCAACTTCACTAATTTAGACCAATACAACTGGTTTAATATTTAGATACTTAAAGATTGCCATTACCACAAGAATGGTGGTGGGGGTGTTATCTTAAAAAAAATAAAAATATGTGTCAAGAACAGTTGAAAGGACTCACCTTATCAACTTATGTAAACGAGAGCTAAGAACTGGTGTTTACTCCATAGAAGAAATTCAATTCACTCAAAATACAATGGACCTTGATGAATTTTATGGATATGAATATGAATTTATCAATAGAAATAATAAAAAAAGGAACTAAAACTTTCAGTTTAACTATTTTAACTTTTTTCTAGTTTTAAAATAGTGGTGGCTTGATTGATCTTCACTCAGTTAGCACAGATTATTTAATTTCACTAGCAAGTTGTGTGTGATGATGTCTCCTCACCCACCTGCGAACTTCAGCTCATCAGAAAGTAACGTTTTCTGGCCAAGAACAGTTTCCAGTTTTCTTAGAAGTCTGACCTTTTGATCTTTGAATCTTTTCCTAAATGCTATGACAAGAAATTAAGATAAACTGTATTCAGATTATCTGACAAGGGTAAAACAGAAAATGAAGTAACTACAATAGCATCTTCATTTATGTATCAAAGATTTGGTCCGTGACCTTTATCTGATTAGACATAAAAGATATTGGGTTCAAGTACATCTGGTTGTAAAAGGAGGGAATCTATATAGTGCTATTATAGTCATACTAATCACTCAAAGTGCTTTATGATGGCGCTACAGTCAACCAATCGCACTTACACATTTTGGGATAAGTGCCTTGCCAAGGGGTACAACACTATATAACACCAAGAAGCTAGAATCCAATCAACAACTTTTAGATTGAAAGACTCTGCCCAAGTAGACACAATCGCCTCATGATATAAATATATTAGTCGTTTCAGGTCTGGTGCTGTGAATGAATAGACAAACATTTTTCAGTATTTGATGGATCAGAGCTGATTGGCCGATTCCAAAATGGTGCTCCTCTAGTTATTGTCTTTTTGAAAATGATGATTGAAAGTCCTGACCTCATTCCAAGACAAAGCTTGCGGAAAGACCCGAGGGAGGAAACCCACAAACAACCCAAATTTCAGTCTGATCTGCATGTGGGGGGAAGGGCTGGAAGGTCTACGAATAAAGGAAGCCGAAACTTATCTCAGATAAACTCATAATAGGACACAAAATGCTGAAGGCAAATACTTTATGTTTCATGTCGCAAACATTATGGGTTGGATCATTTTTCTGGATAAACAAATGACCAAATGTCAAAAGTATTAATCAGAAATGTATTATGTTTGGGTTAATATAGACTTAATCCCATTCCATATTGTTGCAGATGGATATTGTCTTATTGAATTGATGAGGAAAAACTTATGCCAATTGATTAGTATTACAAAACTGAAAGTCTTAGAGAGATTCTTATGAATATGGATGGAAACATGGATGTTTTATATTGATTAAAACATCCTGACTTCCCATATCTTCTAAAGTGGGTTAAAGTTTGATACCTCCTGGCCCCAGCAGAGTTTGTATCCACTTTTTAAATCATAATGTCTATGCAACTAATGTGTTATATCCAGCAATTCAAAAACTTTATGATTCATTTGATAAAATAATGAACTACTCAAGGAACAAAAAATATTTTTTTCTCTGCAATCAGAAAGTATTTCAGTGGAGAAATAGTTTTTGCTGAGTAGGTGCAATGCTAAGCTGGTTGTGGTCTCATATCTGCTGGTGTCAGAACATTTTGCTGTTTAGGAGTCACACTGAGCTGCAAGCATGCAATGTTAATGTGGGTGCAGGCGTTGTAATGTCTCTGCATAGATCACAGATTAATAACTGTCAAAAACAGACGCGGTAGTCATTTTGTGTGTGAGCGGTTAGGGTCTGCAAGCAGCATGCGGACTTTGTGGTTCACGAATGCATTCAGCAATGTGGTGTTATGGTATTAGCTGTCCTATATGAGATGGAAATGGAACATGAATTAGGCTTTCCCTTTTCATCTCTGTTTGAAAGCTAAAACCCAGCATGAAAATTAGATGCACTTTTTTGCAAGAGTGGCTTGCTGTGCTAAAAAATGCACTGCTGTGAATCACTTAAGCAAACCTATTAGAGTTTTATGCTTTACAATCTTAACAGCAATGTGATGAAGTAGCAACTGTGGAAATATTGGCAAGGAGGACAGAAGTCGCTCTTTATAGAAGATCTAATATTAGACTGTTTGTTTTACACATGAGCATTTCAAATTCAGCTGACTGTGAGTTGTCATGCTTCACAAAAAGGGAACTAGCTCTTCCACAGTATTACAAAATCAAGCAAGTCACATCGCTTTAGTCAGCTGGGTTATCCAAACATCCAAACCTAAAAATGGGAGAAAACCATCTGAAAAGCTGATATATAAACTCTAAAACCATAAAAAATAAACATGTTCTCTTAGCTCTCATTGTATGCGCATATTTATGTGCTCCGTGGACCATTTCCCTTTGATAAGAGCAACTTCCTGTTGAAGCAAAAATCAAGCGTTTTTATATACCCAAAATAACCGCCTGCTCTAAAGAGCCAGAGTATCAAACAGCTACTAAATGAAACAACGTGTACACTTTTTACACTGTCTCTGTTTGTCGTTAAATTACTAAACATTAGTTGCAGTTATTTGCTGAATGTCAAAATAATAAGAGACAAAAGAATTTTTTTTTCAACTTTTAAAATTAAAGAGTTTGTAAATATTTTGTAAATATGACTACGGAGAAATGCTTGGTCATATCCTTCCAAGAACTTCTGCAGTAGTTTCGGCCCATTCCTTCAGAGAACTGATGAAAGTGTGTCATGTTTGTTTAGACTGTCTTTCACAACCATTTTCTACTCTGCTCTCAAATTTTTGAAATCGAGCTTTTCTATTGCCACTCCAAAACTTCTTCTTAATTCCACGGTGCATTAACATCAGCCCTGTTCGTCCACTTTAAGTTCTTCTGTCTAGAAAGTCCGGTTCGTTGGGTAGATGTGAATGCGCATCGAACTCCATCAAAAAGCCAACCCTGATCCGTCTAAAAATCCTCAACCTCGATTTGGTTCACTTGAACTCTGACGCAGTTTGAATGCAGTGTGACTACAAGAGAATTGGAGACAGCTCCAAAAGCAGGAAATTAACTATACTGCAGGGCATTCTGGTCAACATATTATTCTCTCCACTCTGTGGGTTAGCTTAGGTGTTGTGTAGGTTGCCTTGGCAAAGCTTGGTTTTTTACTGTAAATCTTTAAAGGAGCAGCATGTTCTAAACATAACTTTTTGTTTTGGCTTTACATCATTTTATAATGTTATTCCCTGATCATAAAAATACCTGCAGTGCTGTTTTTATTCTTTCATGCATTCTTGGGGTTGAGTTTCACATTTTACACCAAAACACTAATTTCTCAGAGACACAAAACTCTTCCCCTTGATGAAATGCCTTAATGTCTTGAGATTCCCATGGTTTTATTAAAGTATTATCTGTAGTATTTACAGTAGGAGTAGTAGAACGATGTCATATCACTGTGAAGTAATTAGCAAATCACCCGCACAACTGTAACAAAATCCAGAAGTTAGTTTATTCTTGATGAAATTGGACCAGATCAATGAGTTTCAGCTGATCTCGTGAACTGATACAGGCAGCTGACTGAACCAACTTAGCTTCACATAAAAACAAGGATATTGTCCTCAGGGACATTAAGGCTTCTCGAGAAATTATAGACAGTTAATATGTCTGAATATAGCCTTCAATCCCACTGAGATAAACACTTTCAGTTTAAGTTTAATTAAATTTCTAAAATCAGCTAAAACATGCAATTAAGTCTGATTAGCTGTAAACCGGTAGTACTATGACCTATTTTACTTCGAACCAGTTTACTGTGATGTGACTTCTTCTTACTATAGGTAAAATACTAATAACTTCACATAATCCTTGCATCAAAATATTCAGAACTAATGCCTTAAAATGAATTGTTTTTGCTGTCTCACATCTTATAGATTAACCTTTAATCAGAAGCTTACAAAGCCAAGATATCATATTCTGGCTTTCTCTTTGTTTAAAGGCATAATACTCATAGTATAAGTATACATTTAAACAGAAAATTTAAAATTATCTAAATAATTCCTTCACTAATTTTTTAAAAGATGCATTTTAGGAATTGATATCAACATTGAGTTTGTAAAGGATAAATCACTAGTCGTAATTCAGATCAACATGACGATTTTTAGGTTTGTTATCTATTATTAAATGTCAGATTACTTTAAAAAGTGACATTTTCTTAGTCATAAATATACATTCCTTATAAAAACTGCAGTAAAAGAAAATATATATCATGTTACTTTGGTACATCGGTATATTTGAGTCTTTTCTAGAGAAGCATCATTAAATACTCAGAAAAAACTACAGAGCATATTCACCTGCAGTGATTAACTCTCAAAATTATTCTGCCTCGCTAAACCACACAATGATAAAATTCAGCTCAGTTTATTTAAATAATAATTATTTGCTGTACATGTCATCTCAAGGCACTTTGCACAACAGAAAAACTGCAACTCAATCCAGTTAATTATTCCTAGCTGATACTTATTATTAAACAGTGCAGACAAGTTCACTTTATTATTCAAATTAGTTAAAAGATTTTCAGTATCAGGAAACTGAGCAGCATGCTTCACGTCTTTGACTTTGCAGCAGTCCCTCATGCTGAGCGTGCATGTCAATCAGTTTCTCTGCATTTTTAGATGGTATCGTTTTAATCAAATATTTTTAACCTCCTTTGGCAGATAATCGAAGGAACAACTACAGATTTGGGTTCAGTTATTTACTTCCTCTAAACATCTTTGTAACAATATTACAAAGTTTAGAACTTGTTAGTTTATATTTCTGCTTCTTAAAAAAAAGTTGTGTTTTTAGGAATTGAAAACAATCTATGAACTTTGTCTCTGGGATTTTATGCCGAATAAATATCTACCTAAGGCTTTAGGTAGATAAAGCCTTAGGTAGATATACACCTGTATTAACAGGTGTATTACAAGGAAATATTACATCCTCCATTATAATTCTTTTAAATAAAGAGTTTAACAGTTCAAAACTGACCACATCCGATGGATACTTGCGTTGAATAAAAGTTTTTAATTACCTGACAGTAGAAGAAAAGTGCAATAGAACAGAGGGTTCTGGTGAATACTGTTGGTATTACAAGTTTCTTCTGTTTTGGTTTAATGTCATTGAATTTGTCACTGCATTTCAAAACAAAGATAACCTGAGTAAATATAATAATGCAGAAAACATTGGTCAGAGCCATTCTTCACAAGTGCTGAAAACATTTATCAATGGTAAACCTTCGCAGGAGTTTACCATTCTGTTGTTGAAAACAATTAAGCTTTGATTGCTTTTCTAATTTGCTGTTGTAGACCTACAAATGTTTGTTTGTGGCATATAATGTGAATTAAATATATAACTTGAGAATTTCTTTCTTTCTAATCACTCCCTCCTTTCAGAAATCTAATGTTCAAAAGCCACGTCAAAAGCCACGTCAAAAGCCTGACATGGCTGGTTAGTATTAAAATTAATTTCCACACTTGCAAGTCTACTAAAGTTGCTCAGAGAGGTGCTGACTGCATTTAAGATATTGACTTTTCATAGACCCTGAGTAATTTTGTCAAGGGTGACAAAATATGACAGCAAGCTGATTTTATAGTCTACAGATGACAAAGCCTGGCTGTGAAACACATACATGCAGCCAACAAACCAAACTGTTGACACTTAGTCAAAATGTCACCATCAGAAGTTTCCATAGCAGACTTTATTGACAAGCTGCCTTTTACTTACTTACCTTTTACATGAGACAAAACACAACCGAAGTAAACCTCTGTCACTCACTTTTCTCAACAGACTTCTACTTTTATCGGTATGAATACCAAAGACAGGAGGAGACAGAAACTGTTGTCGCTCTACAGATCAGACATCTGAGGGTTTCTGGCTTTTAAAATTTTCCAGCCCATAACTTTACGGTAACTACCGTGGGCAATTCAGATACAGTACAGGTTATCAGGTTTACAATGAGGTTAACAGGAGTATACTGTTGTGGGGGACTTGATTTGTTTTTCACACTATGTCCTGTCCGCCCTACCTTTTTCTGTCCAGGATGAAACAGAAGTGTTTGCCACATTTCTTTGCAAGAAGAGGTGGGAGGAGAATAGAAACAGCTGGTTTGATTACAAACGAAATCTAAAAGTGAATATTCTGCTGGACAGCAACAACAAAAAGGAGAAAAATGTAAAAATATAAAAGACACAGAAAGTCCGATAACTAAAACAAGACTACAACATTTGTACATCAAACACTAATACGTGATGCTGTTATTGATGGACACATTCATGATGTTTATGAATTGAGGTGTGAAAGACGAATGCTGGCATCCAGCTGTCTGGTTACACAGATTTTCTTGGTCTTACTTCTAAAGTTTTAAACTCATTGCTGTTACTGAATATATTTGTCACTGAATTGAAGAGGCTGTGGATAAATGCACATAAATACACTCTTACTTTGACTAAGTCAAACTCAGGACAATTTTTTTCTCTTTTCCATCCATTTAATTTCTGTCTCCAGTGATGAATAATTTTCTGTCAGTGTTCAATATACTAGAAAGTTTTGGAAAGATAGGAGAAAAAAAAATCATGATTTTTAAGAAATTGCTGAAATGTAGCACTTTGATTGGACCTTTTAAAAGCCGTCCCAGATTTTGTTCTGTTCACGATTCTTTGTTAAATGAGTCAGTGATTGTCCTGGATGGTTTTAATTCAAAATTACTCACACTACCAATCTGTTGTGAATGGAAAGATTTTACCAAAAAACAAAGTAGAAAAGACCCTGCAACACTTTAAACTTGTGGCCTTGTATTATCTAAATTACTTATTTTTGCTTTAATATGCATATCAGTCCTCTTTATGAACAGATTTCCAAACATAGATAAAATAAATGTTTTCTAAAAATCCAGTTAGAAAATCATTAGATGGGTGACAGTAAAACTATTGTCCAATCATTATTAGATGCAATTTCTTTCTTTCATTAGATTATCAGCTGATTCCAATAATAACGCAGTCATGTGACAAATTGTTTCAGATAAAACAAGTAAAATGCAGCACATTTATCAACAATCTATAGGATAATAATTTGATGCCATAAAAAAAACTGTGTAAAACTGAAAGCCGTCTATTCAAGACTTGATGAACTCAAATCCCTGCAGCTATACTGCCCCCTTTTGATCATTTTCATTTAACACATCCTTTTGGTTAACTGATTAAAGATAATATTTTTTTCCCTAGATATTTGACATTTTTGCACAATAACGTTGTAAAAAGGTTAAAATCATTTGTTTTAAAACAATAAGCTTTAATTATTGACCATATCACAGAATAATGAAATTGCCAGAGAGAAATTAGCTTAAAAATGATTGAAAAAACAAACTGAACATCTCTATGCTCTGATTAGATGCTTTAACATAATATAAAAGCTAAAAATTAACTTTTAGTAGAAGGTCTAAACCTACACGTAGACCTTCTACTAGCAAATAAACAAAACAAACAAACAAAAGCTTATATAAATTTGTGTCTGATGGATCTTCCTGGCTGGAACAGGAAGAGAAACTATTTATTTAATTACTGACTGTTTCAAGGCTAAAAACTTATAAACTACAGATGAAGTATCATTACCAAACTGATAATGAGGGTTATTCATTGTTTGTGTGACACATTTTAGTCATTGCTTAATATACCAATTCACTAATGAGGCTACGAAAGAAACTAAATATGTTGCACTGGAATGTAAACAGAAAATATCATCACAGATATTGACACAGCAAAGATTTAATAACATGCATCTGAAGTGCAATGGCTGTCATTGACACAAAGAAGAGCAGGAGGTTATCCATCAAATAAATCATTTTTAAGAATTAATGAAGAAAACAGGTGAAGAAGCTGAGCCTGTACTTAAGTCAAAGATTTGCTTGATGGGCAGGTTTAGTGTGACACGACTGCTATGAATGAGAACCTGTGTTTTTGATACAGGTTCTCATGCCAGCATTAGTCTTTCACACCAGGCACACGGCCACCAGGTTGGCTAATTCTGTCACCATGAACATCCATCGCGCTCCACTGATTGTGTTTTCTGTTCCACAAATCCTCTTCATATCCAATATTATCCAACGTAAATCAAAACAATGCAGCGAACTCTGTTTGCTCCTTCTGAGCAACAAATTTACACAGTTATTAACACCTTCTGGCACAAAAAAAATGGCTGCCATGACATGGTTCCTGGTGATGAATTGATTTAGAATCACTGCTGACATCTCCTGCCAAAAAGTTGCAAAAATTGAAGAAAATGTCAACAAAAATATTTAACTGAATGTGCAGTGCAGAATTTAAGTAGAGAAAACTCACCGTTTTCTTAAAACAAAAATCAGTAATCCTAAAATGATTACAATGAAAACCACAGCAACACGTATCCACAGCATTGACACTGTTGACAAAGAATGAACGTTTTTTAACAATATTTTCATACCTGTCACCACTGCATAACAATTTACGAATTTACTATCATAAATAAAAATTGTCCATCGATCACTTAACACTTGTATCAAAAGAAAACTTTATGTTATCATTCAGTGCATCAAAACTAAACTGAACTGACCTGACCTCTGACCTCCGAATCTGGGTGTGAAAGTTTTCTCCCGCGCCCAAAACTGGTGGCGGACAATGCAGGTCAGGTTTTCTGGGTCAATGTCTTCAGGGACCTCCAGCTGACTCTCTACTGTTACAACTCCATCTGGGTCATTCTGCTGTTTCATGGAGTAATTTCCTGTGAGACTCCAGCTGATGCTGGCAGCAGGAATCCCTCTTTCAGCTCTGCACACGGCCACCAACTTGTTTCCCCTTCGCTCTAACCAGGCAGATACAGCAGGAGGAGCTGAACCAAAAACCACAAGAGCACGTCAATATTGTGCCTCTACAACATATGAAAAGGTTAACCATAATACAAAAATACAAATGTACTGTATTTTAATAATTAAGAATACAATCAAAAGTAAATGGTTAAATGATTATGTTATCCAAAGCGACAGTAACACTGTGTTTGAAAATACTATATGGCGTATTTGAGACCTTGAGATACTAGCAAAAACTGTGTATGATGAGATAGTTATGACATTGACATAGTGATAATATTTGTATGAAGTCCTACACATATTCAAAACACACCTTTAAAAAGTTAATTAAGCTCTTACCTATGACACCCACTGAAATATTATAATTTTCATTTCCTCCTGTGTAAGCTGCTTCACACCTGTAAGTTCCAACATCATTGACTGAAAAGTTTGGGATGTGCAGGAATAACAGACCCGTTGAGTTTTGTATCGATTTGCCATCATTGCAGGGGTCACCGTCATGACCCTCATGGCTAAAGGAGATCTTGCAGGCTTTGTGTTTCAGTTCAATTTCCCATATAATAAATATCGCCTTAGTCTGAGTCGTGTTGCTGCAGATGAGTCTTGAATCGCTCCCAAGATTGAAGACTTCCTTTCTGTTAACTGCAAAAAATAATAACTCAGATTAGTTTTATTGATTGGGATTTTTTTCTTTTTCTGTTCATTTTTTTGACTATCAGTACAGAAAACAAAACTTTTACAAATTTACTCATGTGAAAATGTTAGATTTCTTTGAAAAAACGATTCTTAGCATAACATAAACACTTAGCATTACCAAAACATATGTTTTCACATTTGTCAGTTGCTCTTTTCCTGAAATATTTTACTGTTTGCAGATGAGCAGAGAAAATCAGAAAAATATAAATTTACCATAACGTTTTACAGGTGAAGTTGTTGTGTTCACAATGATATTTGAGGTAGTTGGAGTTTCAGTAGTTCCTGAGAGAGACAGAGATGCATGTTATTGAAATAACAATAGATAAATAGAATTCATATTTCTTGAATTTCTTTCACTTTTTGTGAAGCATTTTCCCCAAGTTTAAAAAATCTCACAAAGAATTGTTCAGTTCGTCATCTGAAAATGCAAACAGCACGACACAACCGCAGCACAATTACAAATAAGCACAGGAATGTTGTCTGCCGAAACCGACAGAGTTAGCAAGGAGAACATTAAACAGCGAAACAGCCAATAATCATATCATAACTCTGGATGAGATGCAAAGATCCACAACTCAGGTTGGAGAATTTTTCAGTCAGACAACTATTTGTCCTGGACTCCATAAATCTGGCAATACAATCAAATATCAAGAAGAAAACAATTATTCCAAAAAAATCTAAGTAGTTAAGCTCATGAAATTTCTTTAAAATTACATAAGAATATGATAAAAAACCATTTTTGTAGTTGCTGGCATTCCTACTCCACTGAGCTACATCCTTTTAACGTAACATGTCTCTAAGCATGTTTTTGACAGACTGTGTTGGTAGAAAGTATATGGGATGTAGACTACAAGTACAATTTGTTAAGCACTGAATTTCCCCAAGAAACTAAATAATCGCGTAAGTTAAAAATAGATTTCAAACCTTGAGTTAGAAACCATTCCTCAGACAATAAAAATATCACAACATAAATCCACAATTTGTGCATCTTCTTCTTGTCTTTGGGTTCCTTTGTGGGATTGTTGCGATAGTGGTTCCTACACGTCAAGTGAAGCCTTTTAACTACCGCATGCACTTCCTGTGTTGTCACGTCGCTCATCGTACACCTACACAGGATGAATCTCATGTCTAGAAACAGCAGTTTTATTTCCAGCTTGTTGCATTAGTATCTTCTTTTACAATAGTGTGAAACCTGACAGTAAAATAACATAAGCAAGCTTGAAGACTCTAAAGTTAATATAGGGCCTTGGACAGTGGTCTGTTTTACAGCTACAGCCTTAGATCAACTCAGTCCTCCTGGACTGTCAGCAGCAGAAACAGCAACTTTATACCTGTTGGGGAAAATATACTACATTTGGTTTGCATTGTCCCCACATGATGGGAATGATATAGTATGGTCCATTTAGATTCTTGATTAATATGGGTTGTTGCTATGTTGTTATACGGTGTTTTAAGATCTTGTTCAATGTGCCCATTTTTAACTATGGAGAGCCAAAGCTCTCTGCACAGCCCTGAGTCTAAAGGTGACAACCAAAAAGTCCCTTGCAGTGAAAGTTTATTTACAGCATTCCAAGCAACCTTATTCATGACATGTCAGTTTATTACCTGCATAAGAAGTCAAAGCATCCCCATTAAAAGTTCCAAGGAATAAAGACATTGCTTAACAATTGTTTTTTTTTTTTTTTTTGTCAAACTTAATTGGCGATTTGCAGTTTCCATAAATCATTTCTCAGTGTAATAAGCCATTAGCGATCATAGAGTTAACTGATAAAAGGAACGGAGTGGTTACATTCTCCACGTTTTTTTGCAGACTTTGTGGTGAGTACATGTTGCAATGAGACATCTGTGCACTTCCCCTGAGAAGAGAAAATAGGTCATACACTTTCAAGTGAAAAATTAACCACAAGACTTATTCAACAACTATGTATCATTTTTTCTGACAAAACAAGGAATAAATTACCAAAATGCAAAGTGCTATGTTTGGGGAAAACCCAACACAGCACATCAACACAAGTCATTCTTAGCAGCTTTCAAGACAGTTGGCAAATATTTACATGATTATGTTAAAAACCCTACAAAATTGTTGTGAAAAATAAATTTCTCTGTAATCTTATTCAGCAAATCTGTCTGAATTCCTTATGTGGTATGATAACAAGGAACTTGGAAAACAAAACAAAAATCCCAAGAATCAAGATAAAAGTTCAAAAGACTTTAATGAAGAAAATGTGCAGTAAAGCGCTCAAAGAACAAATCCCTCTGCTCAGTAGAGCCACAGATGTGCTTTAAAGAAGTAGACTAAAATCAAACAGCTCAGAATGCTTTCAGTCAGCAAGTGAAGTAATAAAAAAAGTAAAAGTTCTACAGGAAATTGTGTCATTTCTTCATCACCCTTTATCAGATAATTGATTAGTGTCAGCTAACCCCAGACCTTATAGATGTTGGTTAATAAGTGTTTGAAAAATGTTATAGAACTATGTATTTTGCAGACGATTGGTCGTATTGCTCACAGAGTTCTTGTTTCAGCTGATGCAGGTGAATTCTAAAAACCTGGTCTCTGATTTGCAACATTCCTTCTCTTTAATGTTGCCCAATATCATATTTTTATTCTCACTTTATGAATCTCACTATGTCATCACTGCTCTGTTCTTTGGTGGTACAAATTTTGGATGCGTGGGAAATTAAGTGGAAGATACACACAAGTGGGAAAAAAATTACTTTACGAAAAATAAGTAGTGCTTGGGGCCAGTGAAGATTGACTTGCCATCTGATGATTGTTCCAAGTTTTGTAATAAAACACTAATGATGATCATCAGTCTTTCTCCCATTTTGGTTGTTGTCCAGGTCCAACTGACAAAAAAACGAAAGTAAAAAACACAAAGACAAAAAAAAAAAAAAAAAGAAAATATTATTCCAAAGGTTCTGGCAGAATTGGACAACATACATTTCTGCTTGTTTTGTGAGGTAATTCCCTAAATTAACTCAAATTAACTTTCATGTCTTGTAAAAGCAGAAAACAGCCTACCGCTGGTATTTTGGGTTATGAAGTGTCATGTGGAGAACAGCGGCTGGTCGAGAAAAAAAGAGACCATAAATGTGATCACATTTTATTTTAGATACTGGGTAAGGAAAGAAAATTTAATAAATCGCTCACCATTTCTTTAGTGCTAAAAGAAAGACTCCTGCTAAAGTTGAAATGATCACCAAAGTGACACGTATCCACAATAGAGATGAATTTGCTGTAGGAGATACAAAGAATAATTAACACTGACTATGTTACTAACAATGAAAGTTCTAACTAAGAAATACAGAAATGTAAGTAAACAGTTCACTTCAGTCTGCAAAACTCTGACCTTCTCTGAGTTTCGGCACCAGAATCTTTTCCTGATCCCAGAAACGGTGCTGGACAATGCAGGTCAGTTCTTCTGGACCGGTGTCTTCCTGGAGCTCCAGATGACTCTCTACTGTTACAAATCCATCTGGGTCCAAATGAGTTTTCACTGCAGGCTCTGAGCTGCCTCCATAACTCCACCTTAAGTTGGCAACTGGTGTTCCTCTTTCAGCTCTGCACAGCGCCACCAGTTTGTTGCCCTTCTGCTCCAACCAGGCAGATAAAACAGGAGGAACTGAATCAAGGAAGGCAAAAACATAATTAAGTAAAACCTAATGCATCAATTTAAGAAAACTTTCAACCTAACTATGCCAAATTTTTGGACTGTTCTTTCTGAGGATTGGTCAATTATGCAAACTGTAGAGTCACATAAAAGTTCATTCTTTTTATTATGGAAGGTAAAAAGTCAACATTGTGTATCTACATGTTTTTGTCTGTTAAAGTTCCTCAAGGTTCTTATCTTGGAAATTGATTTAACTAAAAAGGCAATTCAAAATCACTTCTCACACTAAATGACCTACCTGTCACAGCCACTTTAATGTTATAGTTTTCATTTCCTCCATTGTAAACCGACTCACACTTGTAGAGTCCAGCATCATCAGCTGAAAGGTTTGGGACGTGCAGATACAACTGACCGGTGGAAGTCTTTTGGAGAGATTTTCCATCTTTGCAAGAGTCAACACTTTCGTCGTCATTTACAAAGGAGATCTTGCAGTTTTTGTTTTTCAAGTGTATCTCCCAGATTATAAATACGATGTCAGCCCTGGTCTTGTTAGTGCAGCTCAGGTTAATGTTGGTCCCAAGATTGAAAGCAACATCTCTGTTAACTGAGAAAACAATTTTGGTGATTAAATGGTTAATTGCTTAATATTACTGTTTAAAATCATTTATGAAACATATGTTACTCATGCATGAACAAACACACAAATCATCTTTGTGTTCTTTTAACACAAAGAGAAGTCATGAATGCTCTGGAGAGAGCCATCAAGCTATCCACAGAAAGGATCCCATCATTGCTGGATAAAAGACATGGATAGGTCATGACCAGCATTTCTTTGCCACATGTCTGAACGTTGTGTTATTATAAAAATTTGATATAAAAGTCACAATTCCTAGTTTTTCTCTACCACATTTTCCATTGTTAAGAGATTTTTCTAAGCTTACCTTCTTGCAGTCACCTCCTAACCTCACTATATATATGTATATATGGAAATATATACATATATGTTTGTGGCGTGTGTATATATCCATGTGTATTTCTTTATAACCACAGTGTGATCTTCTATGGGCTGTTTCCAGCATGAACTACGTCTGACAATCTCAAACTACCTTCTTAAACTTTGTCATGCGTTTATGGTTTTCCAGTTGCCTCCACAGTCACAAGATTTCAGTACAAGAAGATTCTTGACACAACAGCTCCATTTCTATTTAAATAAACATTTATTAATTGATAACATTCCTAATGTTGAATAAAAGTGCAATTCATTCTCTCAACCTGGAAAAGTAATGTGAAAAATGAGATACAAAGAAGGCTGGACTGCGTTGTTGATTTTTTAAAAGAAATATAATAGCAGACTTTTTTTTATGGAAGGTAAAAAGCCCTTCCAAAAGAATTTTGAAATGATTAATTTCTATAACTATGTCAAAATTAAATACAAGTGCATCTAAAGGATTCTGAGTGATACTAAAATGTTTCATATCTATAAGTCAAGTTATTAATTGGAACATGGCATTTCTATTTATAACAAACAGACTGATATTTTCAAGCCTTTGTTTCTCTTAAGTCGAGTTTCTGTTCATGCTGCACTAATGAAAGCACAACATAAATAATTAGAAAATTACATCAGACCGTTAAAAACAACATTCTTACCATGAAGTGGGTTTTTACAAAAAGAATGTTAAACCCCTAAAATTAAAGGCTATTTTCTACATGTGCTTTTAAACACACCAGCTTCATCGGAGCGTAAATTCTGAAGCGTAAAGAACATGAAGCATTTCAGTTACAAGTTTAAGGTGTCAATAATCCAAACCTGCATCTTGAGACCATGCTTCAAACACGGAGATGACCACAGTATAAATCCATGTCCTGCACGACCTCTTTGTTCGCATTTTTGTGTACCTTTGTCTTAGGTATGCTTGCCAAACCTCAAAACCTTCGAGATAGTCTGTAAATGGCCACATAAGACCAAGCTGTTTGTATTTCCTGAGCTTTGAAGCCAGCAGGTACACTCCCACACAGAATGACGTGTCACATTTGAAGATGTGATCTACCAAATATGCAAGAACACATTAGTCTAGTCTAGCCCATGTTTTAAAGTGTTTTCTTAAATTACTAACATAATTGTTTTTTAAATAATTGTTTTTATATAAAAAATTGCAAACCTTTGTAATAAGATTTTGAGTCAGAAAGGCCCAGTTTATTATTGTAAAGGTTGCCAAAATCTATAAATGTAGATGAGGAAGAAGTGAGTTAGTGTTTGCAACCCCAACCTCCTTTCAGTGGTTTCCTATATTATGCACAACTGAGTGTCAGATGTGTTTTTTAAAAAACTTTTTATCAAGTGAACTTGTTCTGAATATAACAGATGGTAGATATCGCAAAGACCACAAGGGGGAAAAATATTCAAAGTACTATATATATTATAATTTCTCTTGATGTCATCTGTGAGAATGTTACTTCACAATTTTGGATGTTTATTCCCATCAGGACCAGTTGCACTTTCAGTTCAGTGAATTAATTGTCTCTATTCGAGAGAGTAAATAATATAATTTTTCTTTGTAAGCCATGTAATATTCAGAAGGTTAACAGTAAAAATGTATGCTAATCTCTCTGGATTCAACTGAATTGTCTTTGTAAAGTGTCTTGAGAGGTCATTTGTGAATCAAGATTACATTAATAAAATCTAATTAATTTAACTGAATCTAATGTAAAGTTGAGAGCATTATGCTTTAGCCTACTGTTAAAGTAGAGGCTTAGGGTCACAAATTAATGAATAATTATAGACATGCACTTCAACACCAGGAGCCCATATGCAAACAGCGATTCAGTCAGCCCCCTTCATGGCTATATAGGTGAAGGAAATTAAAAGAATGTGGCTATTTATGTCAACTTTACTATTTATTTATTCATTTATTTATTTATTTATTTTGTGTAGTAAATTTCTTAATCTGGGACCTGAGTTCGACAAACAAGCAAGGTGGTATAATAGCAAAAAATCCATGAATCCTTGAAAAAAGATGCTGATTAGAAAAAGTTATCCTATTTATAAACACATGATTAAAATCTATGCTTCTTCAAGTGTATTGTGTTTCTTTCTAATTATCATGAAGCCATATGTTGTGTTGTGTTACGTTATGTTATGCTAAATTATGTTGTGACACAACAATAAACAACTTTTTTTTTTTTTCTTTTCTGTCTGGTTTAGTCCAAGTCATCTTTAGCAGTACAAATAGAAAAGTCGCTTGAGAGCCAAGAGAAGGGGTCAATGTTGGTGAACTAAGCCAAATGAGTCGGATCCCAGAAAATAAACGCATTTCCCATCAGGACACCGGAAAAGCACTGAGACTCCTCCCCCTTTCTTGACCTTCAGTTTTGTCGTCTCCATGGTTACAGCGCTGAACGTTTAGACGCCGCTGCACGCACGCGAATTGGGTTGAGGCAAATTTCCCACTAACAAGATGAGCTGCTCTGTCACCCAAACTGTTAATGAGAACACAGATAATTTTAAAACTGCTCTAACTAGGCGGGCTTCTGACCGCTTACATGGTGAGTAAATGTAGCTAGAAGAACGTTTGATAGCATAGACGCTGCAGTGAGCCGGCTAACAGTCATTGGACCTTTTGTGACAGGTTCAGTTCGCCACAAGCCCAGGCTGAGGGCTTACACAACAAAGGAACGATTTGTGAGTTGATACCACACAAATGTGGTGGATGTAGGACTGACTTTTATTGCATTTTAGTTTATTTATAACCTTGATTGATTATTTACAATCGTGCAGGCAGTTTTTAAATATCGATTAAATTGGTGTCTGATACAATTTTCCAATGTGATGCTTTCTAAATCTTGTGCTGCAGACTAAATGACAATAAAAGGCTTTTGGCCATTTTTATTTTAGTTTAATCTAAATTGGAGACAATTTAGTATCCAATTTTTTTGCTGAGGCTGGAAGTGTACCTATTAGGCCTTCTTTGATGGGACCCATTTTGGTTGAGCAAATCCATATCAGCAAAACGGATTGAACATACAAAGCCTTTCAATAAATTAGAATTCTGAAAATGTAATTTATTTTATTGACTCAATTCACTTAATGAAACACATTATATAATTTAATTACCCAAAGATGAATGTGTTCAAAGCTCTATTTTTGTTAGTTAAGATTATCTTCTTGCAGTTAATGGAAACACAACATTTAGTATTAGTGCAAAATAAAACATCTTACGGCATTGTGAATAGGTTTTTTTATGTTTCCAAATGCAGTACCTGATATTTTTCTTTTGATCTCACTCAGGCAAAACTAAATGACTTCAACTATATGTTTAAAGGTGAGCCATTGCTCACCTTCAAAACGGACCCAGCAGAGCCATTGCCGTCCTCTGATTACCGCTGGCAAGCACAAGCTGAACGGCGCAGGGAGACGCTGCGGCAACTGGCTGGGTGAGTAAAATGGGCGGTTTCGCTCTGTCTGGCCACAGTTTAACCATGCTTTTTCTGTGTTCTGGTTGTGATTCTGAGTCATCTCTTTGACAGGATTCATCCAAACCCTCAAACATGCCTTGTGACTGGAGCTGACTACTGGAAATACTACAAACGGTTGGGTTTTCCATTACACATTTTAATGTTTTGATTTAATGCTGCGTATATATAACTTGCACTAAGACAGGAAAACAAATTTAAAAAATAAAGATAAACTCACTCACTGGTATTATTGTCTGTATTTCTTGAGGTCAGACCCACCAATTCCACTGTCAATGGATGCATATTTTGATCCTTCATAACATATATAAAGAAAAACAATTGTAGTCGTTTTCTTGATAGATGTACCAGTGAAAAATAAAGTTTATTTAATTATCTCACCAAGCCAGTTTGAGCCTCATTCTTTACATCAATCAACTCTATCTGATTTTTATAAAACTGTAAAAAAGTGTATCAACGTATCTGCCTTTTAGTTGATGTGTTTATAGACTGAAAATGGTGGGAGGTCTTGGTTTTAATGCATTTAATCAAAGTTTCAAATGTTTAGTCGCCGATCTGACAATCATAGATTAAGGTCGGTCAAAGAAAGATGGTTGATTTCAGTCTCTGACAGTGAATGCTTCCTTAAACACCGATATGACATATAATACATATTTCTCTCATCTAGGCCTTTGATTCCATTTGAACAAAAGTTTCCAGCAGATGTTGTTTTTGAATTTACAGAGTAAGTTGCTCAAGATTTTTTGTTTTGTTTTGTGTCAGTGGTTTATTTCTGTTTTAGCAGTAAGCATGCTCTCTCTTTGATTGTAAAATCTCTGCAGGGAAGAGTTTATTACCACTACTAAGGAGCATGTGCCTACTAAGCGCTCTCTGGGAGTTCAGACAGACTACAGAGAAAGTGAAACCCAGACTGACCCGTACAGTCCTGAGTATGTGGTGCAGCGTGGGATGACACCCACAGAACTCCTGCAACTGGCAACATTGACTTGGGGTATTAGCTCAACTGACCTGATCCCAATGCCACAGATTTCCATTCTCAGAGCCGCACAATGCAGCTTATCTCTGCCTCGCAGGTCACGGCTTGCCGGCAGGCCTTCGTGAGGTGGAAATGATAGAGCGAGCACGTGAAAAGCGAATTTGGGAGACCACCCTTCCTCCTCGCCACGACGTGACCCAGATCGAAAAGAGGAGGCGCATGATGGAGGAAATGGAAGCCAAGGAGTGGGCTTTCAGGGAAAGTGAGATTGAGAAGTGAGTTGCTGTTTTCTTCAAACGCGTTTTTGTTTTTTTCACTTGACAATATAAACAATAACCAGACGTTTCTATTGGAGGTGTTATTTTGTTTCTCTTTTTGAAAAAAAAAAAATCTACTAAAATCTACAAACTGGTGTGTCAGATTAAAATATTTATATTTATAGTGTACCCCCTCTTACCAGTTTGTGGAGTTATGTAGTTCTGACATCTACTCTACAAAAACACAACAAACGACTCATCTGTTGTTATTTGTAGTACAAACATGAAGCCAGAATGGGAAAGTGGGAAATTTGTTGAGTTTTGTTTCTTGAGTCTACATTTTAGAACCTGTTTTTTTAGAACCAGATCTGTTTAGGTTCTCACGTAGAAAAGTCTTGAGTTTGAAAGATAATGCCCCTTTTTTTTTCTATGATTGAATTTAATTCTTTAAAGTAACTTTCCCAACTCAGGGTTCTTTTGGGCTTGTTTTTGCTTTTTTTGTTTATGCTCCCTAGTTTTCAGAAACTAAAGTCATCATTATTTCTTTGCTGAGCAGAGTGCAGGAGACCCGCCTTGCTGTGCTGGAGGAGCTGCTGAGGCAGAGAGATGAAGCTCAGAAGGATACTGCATATGACCGACTAACCCAATTATACGCTCAGCACCTGAAGGACAGGGAGCGCAAGCTAGAGAAAACCCACCACCAATACATGAGATGTAAGACATCCCAGAGGTTTGATGAGAACTACACATTAATGAAGGCTTTTCATCGTTCTTCACTCTCACTCTTATGTCTACAGCACTTAGAAAACTGGAAACTAGGAGGAAAAATGTGGAGGGAAAATTTCTGCGACGGGACATCGTTACTGATTTTCAGACTCACAATGACAAGTTCCCTTATGGCAATATGAAAATGTTCAACAGTGACTACATAAACAC
Source organism: Poeciliopsis prolifica (assembly GCF_027474105.1). Taxonomy (NCBI): domain Eukaryota; kingdom Metazoa; phylum Chordata; class Actinopteri; order Cyprinodontiformes; family Poeciliidae; genus Poeciliopsis; species Poeciliopsis prolifica. The sequence goes on from NW_026562382.1 coordinate 7,880,077, forward strand.
ATATGAAGGTCTGATTAAGAATCTTAGCAAATGCTACTGCAGACACTCAGAGCTGGTGTATTGTTACAGTATTTACATTTGACCATACATAGGCTTACAAGAGCTAGAGACAGGACTCGAGGCATCACTGCAACAAGTGATGAAACAATGGAGAGACATTAAGAGCAGAAAGAAATCTGCCGCACAAATAGCAGTGGAGCTACTGGAGGAATACAGGGTAAAATAAAGCTTAGTGAGTGTATCATGTAACATCTGCTTCCATACTCATTACAAATTGTGGTTAAACAGGCTATCAGGGACGAGGAGGGCAAGGAGGTTGCAGTGAAGGACCGCCGTTTTCCGATTCGAAAAGAGAAGCCACTTCCTACTCCTCCCGTCACTCCACCCGTGGATATTCCCTCAGAGGTTAGTTAATCACTGTTTGTAATTACTTCTTTTTTTAACTTGTCAATTAAGAAATTGCATAAGTCTTCCAAAAATCTTTAACGCGTGTTTTGTTGCAACTACGAACTTTAATGTTTGTCATTGGAGTTTTATGTGAGTGGAAGTAAAACAATTTGTGACTTTTTTTTTTTGACAATTTAATTTGAGTGTGCATATTGATTCATCCCCCTTTTATTCTAGTACTCCGACATTAGTAAGTCCAGTCTAACCAAGTGCTTTCAAAAGTCACCCAGTTAGTCAAAAAAAAAAAAAAATCTTGACCAACCTATTTAGTAGCCTCAATAAACCATACAGAGAAAACAACAAACATTTGGAAGAAATGTTAGATGAGACAAGAATGTAGCTTTCTCAACTACAAGTAAAACTTTATACTATTGCTGTATTAGAAATTGTATTTGTGAACTGACTTGTCATTCTTCATAAAGGAGGATGAGAAAACAGAGATTGCCATCATCTTTTTGCAGAAGCTACTTAGGGGAAGAAGTATCCAGTTTGAGGTCGGTATGAGCTGGCACTATGCCTCATGATTTTCGAAGTTCCTCTAGAAACTTTTGCATGCGTTTTAGTAAAAAGCATGCAATACATCCATCTTCAATTTGTGACATCATCTAGATCTTCAAGGGCAAAGAAAACCAGCTGGAACTCATCAGGGAACTTAGGAAAGTTCACGCTCTGCAGGCTAGGGAGCAGATGCTGCAGGAAGCAGAAAAAGACTACATACTGATGCTGAAGAGAGAGAGAGATCAACAGATGGAGAAGGTGAAGCTCATTGCAGCCAGTCATAAGCGATACAAGCTCAGCACTGATCCTGTCGCATTTGGACTCCCTCCTCCGTAGGCCGCGACGAGGGAAGCGCGTCAGGCCGCGGTGATCGGTGTGGACCTCGCGCAGGTGTTCTTCATCTTGTCCCAGGAGTTGATTCATCTGCAAGAGGAGCGCAGGATCCATGCTTTCATGCTCCTGGCTGAGAGAGAGCGCCGTCGAAGGGAGGCGGAGGAGAGCGGGAGGCGTCAGGTGGAGGAGCGCAGGCGAGAAGAACGAGACGAGATCTTCAGAGAAGTTAGTGCCATCTTGTATGATATTATAAGAAAATACGCTATACTGAAAATAAGATATTTTACATCTTAAAGATTTCTGATTACGTCACCTTGCAATATTCATTGTATTTTATTGAGATTTTATTTGATGAACAAACATGAACTAGTGCATAACATTCAAGTTGTGGATGATAGTAGTCTGAAAAGTGAGACTGAAACAAAGCCTTTTAACCCCATGATGCTAGATCTTCATGGTGCTCATAATGTTTAAGATTGTGAGGTTTGAGGTATTGATTAGTTGTTTGTTCCCATCTGAAATATGTAATAAAACAATGTTGAAAATCTCTACAGCTTTATAGTCACTTAACACATAAAACTTTGATGTGTCAGATTGTGCAGGTGCACCAGGAAAGTGTGGATATGTATTTAGAGGACATGATTTTGAGAAATGTGGACTATTTGGCTGAACAACAAGCCAGAGAGGATATCCACAAGAAGGCACAGCAGCTCAATGACATTGCTTACGCCATGGAGGAAAGGTAAACTATGACTTAAGTGTGTCTGTTCAAACTTTTTATTCAGAAATTATAACCAAAAAATAATAAAACGTGCATATATTTTCTGTAGCAAGGACAAATATCAGCCAGAGGAGATTGTATCAGAGCTGGTGTACAGCTTTCTTATTCCCGAGATTGAGAAGATGAGAGTCAGGCGAAGAGGTTTGTGTTCACACATTTGGATGATAGAAATACTAAAAAAGAAACTCTGATGTGAAAATGTCAGGTAACTTATTATTTTTTCCTTGTTTGTTGAACATTCATGTTGTGCTTCAAGTTCAATTGAAACAGCTGAGACACTTGGAGGCAGCTCGGAGGATCATTCATGGGTTTGAAGTCCCTCTGGAGATCCATCAACCCGAAACGCCGCAGGAGAGCGCCATTGATGAAGGAACGTCTGGGTCGACTGAGGAATCAAAGGCGAGCGAAGAGAGCCTAGAGAGCCTAGAGAGTCAAGAGTAGCAGAGAAAACAATCCTAGTAAAGAAAGTAAAGGTTCAAATTTAACTTGTGTAGCTTTAATATCTGATGCAAAACTTATTTTCAAGGTTTGTCTATCAGTCTGGTAGAACTCATTCTAGATGTTTTTGGAAAATAAGTCATGTAGAGGTTCATTGGATCTAAAGTGATTAATATGGAGCACAAACTTAATATTTAGTTTAATGAAAACATTATTTTCAGCCCAAGTTTTGATGGAAACCTTGACAAAAAGAACTGGCAGAAAATACTTACAGGTTTGAAGTTTTTGTGTGTTTGTCCATCTTAGCAATTAATAGCATGTTGGAAATTAAGTTGTTTGAGTTTGTGTTACTGAGTGAAACTTGGATTTAATTTTTGTTGTTTCTATCTTTCAAAATGTTCCTCCTACAGAAATCTAGTAATCTTAGGAACAATTTTCCTTTCTGGGTTTAAGCCCCCATGATTTGTACAAATTATATTTTAAGCCATTTTAAGTTTAGGTCCAAATAATGATTTATATTAAACTTACTGTAACTACAGATTATTCTGACAATAGGATGCTGGAGAACCAACACCACCAACACCAGATGAATGACTTTGATTGAAGTGGCCACTTATGTAAAAAGACTGTGCACCTGAAATCTTTTGTTTGTGTGAGACTCAGTGATGGGAGCTTGGACAGCTTCTTTTTAAAAAGTAGCTGCCACCCTGAGATCATGGTTATGTGGTTATTGGATAAATACAGATTTATGTAATGTAAATGAATCAGCTGTGAAAAATAGGGCGCCTCAATGTCTGCAGTGCAATAAGTAAACATAACTGAGGATTTCATAAACCTTTTCTTGAGGCTGTGCAAAATCCAGTTACTTTTGTTTTACAGGTAAGAACTTTGAAATAATTTTCTTTGAAAGTCAGTTCTTGATATAATAGTTATATAATACAGTCTCTTATCTTTGTCCACTCTCTGATAGGTGAGTGGTCAAACTCCAATTACTTAGACACACATATACAAACAGAGGACCTTATGTGGATTTCTATTAATTTTAATAACTGTATTTATGCCTAACCAAGTTTTCCTAAATCATTTTTACCCTACTTCTAACAGTAAATCACAGTAGAACTGCAAAAGAAAAGTGAGGATTGGGAAAAGTCCTCACTTTCCACAAATGACCTCTGTTGGTAAATATTGTGAATGAAGTTGTCTATATGTAAAATATACAAGTTCTATACAAATACACAGACTGATTATTTAGATCAAATACAGACATTGGATTACTGTGGATCACGTTACCCTAGATTATTCTGGTCTCGGACTAAACCCAACCTGTGTGTTGTAACTGTGCCTCCAATCTGGAGTTTGGTGTTTTAGCCACTAGAGGGCAGAATGTTTTCAGTCTGAGCTCAAAGTGGAAGAAATTGGACCAGGGAGAGAGAAACCTTTCAGATTCCGTCCTTAGAGGGAATAAAAAGTACATAAAATATTAAAATGGACACTATTTCTCAAACTAGATCGAAACTTTATATTTATTTATTTAAATATGTTTGCACGTTAAAAAGAAACATTTTGTTTTCTGCAGAAATTCAGTGAAGTATTTAATGCAATTTCATCTTTTTTACGCTTTTTTATATACTTATGGATATATATCGCATAAGTATATCGAAAAAGAATTAATCTGCAAAAATCTTGTATCTAAATATAAAAGTATTCAATAAATTAGAGTGTAACAGTTATTCATCTCTTTTCTGAATTTATTCATCCTGTACGTTTTTCCCCACTGAAATTAAACATTTGTAACATTTATGTTGTTTTTGAAAAAACAAACAAAACAAGACAAAAACTCTTGCTTATTTATTTATTGGACAATCGATAAAACATAAGATGCTAAATGCAATTCAGAATTCAAATTAAACAATATTTTAGAATATTGTAAACATGGGCTATAAAGTCATCAGATGTAACAATAAAACAAGTGTTAAATAGGTATTGATTAGACTCTGTTTACTGATTAATCTGGTTATCAGTAAGTCAGATACAGAAAAGAATCAATTTTTTTTCACAAAAAGTTATAATTTTTTTCATTCAAAAATGTATCAAATCTAGGATGTCTTATTATTTTGGTTTGGATTGATAAATACACCAATAATGAATTTCGAGTTTAATAAAGATCGGACCGGGGCAAAAGCTTAAATGGAGGGATCATCTCGGAAAACCTTCCTTATAATTTTTCATTCAAAGCTGTTACATTAATGAACAAAACTATAGCTGTTTTTACTTTGTCTTTTGTTTACGTTGGTATTATTTTATCTTTTTTTTTTAGATATATTCCATCTATGTGCAAGTTTAAAATGAAGCTTAAACGGAGAAAGACATTAGAGTGACTTTTACGTCAGCGCAGTTCCTCTGCTTCCGGTGAACGCAGAGTCGGTACCAAGGTAACAGGTGTAATCGGTGTGGGCGGGGTCAGACCTGTAACTCCGCCCTCCTGAGAAACAGTCGTAGGAACCAGCCCCGAACACAAGCTGCAAGGCGAGCAACAGGTCCGACCAGCAGGGAAAGACGAGCGGTGGCTCTCCCCTGCGGTGCGCCCAGGAAAAGGTCCTGAAGTCCTGCGTGGCACAGCCGCGGCGAGGCGAAGGTGTCAGGACCGGCGGCGGGCTGGACGTCTGGAAAATCTGGTGAGAAACATAATTGACCCCGATTGTCTGTTTGATTAAAGACCGACCTTTAACCAGGTGAGGGAAATCAGGGTTCATCTCGACATGAACGCCGCGCGCGCACACATATGTTTGTATTATTAAAGTCTCAAACATGAAGCAACTCTGCGCTTCTGAATCAGCTCTCTTACCCAAAACCGAGGCGTCTGTGTCTGAACACAGCAGCGCTTGTTTGGGTTGGTTATTCTCTGCGTTAGCGACCTATAGCAGGACAGCGAGATGTGTAAAGTGGGGCTGCAAGACGCGGGTCCAGCCTTGGCGGCTGCGTGTTTTCTTTGCTGCGGAGAAAAAAAAATGACAGGCGGAGGGGAAGAGGAGAGATCTTTATCTTATGTAGGCTTTTGTCAAGCAGTTTCACGTGGTGAGAGCTCACACTGCGAGAACATTGCGTTGGTGAATAAAAGACAGTCGTCTTCAGTGCTGCACGTATAGTTATGACTCATGCATTTTTCTTCTCAAAGCCAATCGCAGGTAGTTTTGCTCGTCTGATCTGCTGATAACTTTAATTGGCAACAGAGACCAATTCAGTTCAAAACATTAAGGCAAAACGTAGCAGAAATATGACAAATGAAAACCGATACAGGTGGTTGCAGGACAACATCTTCTCCACCAATTTAACTTTAGAAATATCTTATTTAAGGACATAAAATCCAAACTCAATCAAATGAGAGAGAACTTAAAAAACAACAGCGTCTCTGTCTCTAAATTAAGCTATTTGGCTACATATTAGTTTTATTCTGGGTATAACTGTGCAAAAGTATTTCTTATATGTTGTACATTTTTACTTACTCACAGGACTCTTTATTTTTGTTTGTACGTAATTTTTCCCTCCCAATTTGCTGCTGGTGCATCTAAATTTCCACACCATGGGAAAACTGGACTTCTTATTTGTTTTTCTTGGGCGAAAATCTCCCATAAACGGTTGGACTACAGTTTTGTCATCAGCATCTCTTAGAGTAAATACAATGTTACTATTTCTTAGTTTACTAAAAGCCCTCAGGCAAACCCCACATATTGTTCAAATCCGCACAGATGGATAAAGCTTACATCGCCTGGAAGTGGAGAGGACTTCACCCTCTCTTTGAGATTTATATAAATGATAATAATTTGCTCGTCTTTAAATGTAAAGCAGTCCTCCGCAGTCACTTTTTTAAAATCATTAATTACGGATCTCTCTAACTTAATTTACTTAATATATTGTCGTTAATTTTTGTCCGATCTCGCTTCGTCAGTGTGTTTCTTTGTGATTTGTGTCAAACGAGGAACCAAACAGACGTAATAATTGATTTTTTTCTTACTGTTCTTGATCTATTTATGTCACCACATGAAATGTAAATATACATATAAAAAAGCTATATGTATATTTAAATATGCCCATTCTTTTCAGCTGAGAATGAGCAGGGGGGCTGCTGATATCCATTTTGTCTATGAAGCTCTCAACAAGCCACATGAGGAGAACGAGGATGAAGACGAGGTGACAGAAGATGAGCCCAAAGCCTGCGGCGTGTGCGGCGATCTGGCGAAGGGTTACCACTTCAACGCTCTGACATGTGAAGGCTGTAAAGGCTTCTTTAGGTAAATTGTTGCTCACATCTTCCTGTTGTAACATTATCTGTGGAAATAATTCTAATGACACATTTTCTTCCTCGTAGTTCGGCTTCTGGTGATGAAGTGCTGCACTTAGGCACCTTAGGTGCCTTCAAGTATGTGTATGATTGTCAATTAACCTGTTGACCTATTCCTAGTGTGTCCCTTCTTTTGAGAAAACAATCTTGCCCTAATAAAAGCTTAAAAAGTTCCCATCTGTAACAGCCACCTGTACAACTCCTACCATTCTTGAATTGCGACGCGAATGCTGCACAGAATCATCCACAAACAGCCACTGGATTGCATTTCTGGCCTCTTCTGGTTGAAGCTCAAAAGGGGCAGAGTTCAGAAATCAGATGAAATGACCTGTGGAGTCAGGTCTTCATAGGGATTGTTCAGGGACAGGTGGGCCATGCACATGACCACTGACCCCTCTTAATGCATCCTAGCTACAACTCATGCATTGTTTATAGCCTGCTGTGATTGTTTTCCCTTTGGTAGCCTGGCCTTCCAAGTCCATCCAGGCACAGTTGTTTTTCTTTTAGATTTTCTTCGATTGATGCTGTTGTTGTGCTACAGAAAGACGCTACTCCTTTGCAGGAATTTGTTGCTTTTGTTTCGCCTTTGTGGAATGAACTTCTTTAAAGTACATCAGTGAGTTTTGCTATCTATAGCTGCAGGAACTTCAAAAGATAGGGAGACGGGAAGCTGTTGTTGCTGCTGCCAGCTTTCAAAATAGTAGTAATTATAGATTTTCAAAGCAATCATCAAAACTCAGGCACTTTAAAAGTCTATTTTAGTGGGTAAAATAAAATGAAGCATGTTTTTTTTATTATTATTATTGTTTTATCTCTTTAGATGTAATGTCAGCCACCTGTTATTAACTTAATACCATCTTTTGCTTTTCTATATATGATTTTTGAGAAAACAAAAGTAAAGTTATGTTACAGCCCTGACATGTAGTTATGATGGAACAGTCCAGTTTGTGGAAATAATTTAGACTTATTTTCTCATTCAATAGTTAAAGAGTATTGTTTATGATGCTCTCATTATGTTGGAAGGCTGTTTCTGATTTGTAATTTGTTAAAAATCAATTTAGACGTGCCATAAAGAGGTCAATGCAGCTCCGATGTCCGTTCCTGAATAAATGCATCATCACCAAAAACAACCGCCGCTCGTGTCAGGCCTGCCGCTTCAGAAAATGCCAGGCCATTGGGATGCGGAAAGACAGTGAGTAACATCCGGTTATAATATTTCTATTGGATGGTTAACACTTTCTTTCCTCAAAAAGTTAAAAGATGGTAAAAAGATGTCAAACTCTCTCTTGCACATCTTGGCCTTTAGATATGAAGATATTATCTTTAACATGATTTTGTCTTCATAAGGATGTAAAATTATTTAAGTCTAACATGAAGCATACAAAACCACAGCAGATTCTTACAGTCGTTGTTTAATAAATCAATAACTAAAATAGCAATGTGAGAAAAAATATAAGTACACAAGTTGTGCCATCCTCCTTCACCACATCATGCCCAACTTCCAATCTGGTTTAAGTCTGGAATTTGACTAGGCCAGTGCAACACCTTTGTTTGTTTCATTTTCAGCCATTTCCTTTGAGATTTGCAGCTGTTTGTTCTCTTGATGAACCAGATCAGGTCCAGCTGTAACTTGAACAGGACTGATGATGTTACAGTTGACTCAGAAACATTGTGGTGTGAAGAAGAAAATATTGGCTGCAAAATGAGTCCAAATTATTCTGTCTTCACCCTAGGATCGATCATTTCTTTGAGGTCTTTGTTCTAACACTGTGTTTGATTTGACACTGTGCCTGATGGCAAAAAATAATATAAAATAAAATAAAAATACACCTTGACTCATATGATCTCTGTCTTCCCAAACAAAACAAACTATTCTAGCCTTTTTCTGTCCCATTATTGCCTTTAGCTGTTTAATTTTTTTTGTTTGTTTATTTTCTGTGGACCCGACATTGATCATCTTTCTCACTATTGAATAATGGGCTTCCGATTGTCTGGAAGTGACTCTGTACCCTTTACTATGGTTCGTAGATCATTATAATTGCTGATGGTTTTCCTTCTTGATGTGAGGCTAATGCACATCTTCACACCTGAAGAAAACCCCCCTGCTTTTTCACCAGTAGTCATGTTCATTAGCGGTCTAAGTGCTTTAATTAGTCCAACACATGCTGATTTGTAGAAACAAATTAACGAAAATAAAAGGCGTAAGTAGTAAATACATTTTTGTTTCTTTGAATATATGATGCTTTCATCCATCTTGACTTCCGTTTGACATTTTACTGGGATTTGTAAATCAAAGTACAAGTTTCTGATATTGTTTCTTCGCTTCGTGTGCGGATGTGCAGTGGTCATGTCGGAGGAAGCGGTCTTGGAGCGAAGAATCCGAATAAAGAAGAAAAAGATGTGCAACCCGACCGCAGAGCTTTCGCCCCAACAGGAACACATGGTTGAGGAACTGCTCTGTGGCCTCCGCAATACATTTGACTCAACGTTTTCACGCTTCACCGGCTTTAGGGTGTGTGACTTGGCACGTGCGCTTAATGTTGGTCATTGTTCTCACTATTGTTTGAATTGTCATCTTTTTTTTTTACCAGCCCATGGACAGAGATATGTTGACAGAGAACCAGCAGTACAGACCCCAGACCAGCAGCCTGAAGAAGAGATGGTGTACAGCTGAAAGACATGGAGATGATCTTTTAAAGTTCCCTCGCCCTTGCTCCCTTTCCTCCGCCTCCTCCCCATCTCTCTCTTCCTCTTCCACCCGCTTTGTCCTCCCCGGTTCCTCTGAAAAAGGTGAGGACATCGTTGGAGACAAAAACAGCAGCGTTTACACTAACCTCCCGCATCTGGCTGACCTCACGACCTACATGATTCAGGACATCATCCGCTTCTCCAAAAGCCTTCAGGACTTCCGGTAAACATGTCCATGTTCAGAAAGGAATAAATTAGCTTACCAGAACAGTTTTCCGACACCTTGAACTTGAAATGATCAAGAAACTTTGATCTATTGAAAAATAGTTTGCAAATATCTTATTTGATAGCTGCAGCACACAACAAATAACCACCGTGTATTTCCCTGCTAAGTAAGAAATTTCTGCAGATTTGCCTCGTTTCCACGTAGTTCTGTGATGCTCTGCGCCTATTTCAGTAGTTGTAGATTTTAGTACTGCAAGTTGCCCTTAAAATCTAAAAGCAGTTGCTAGCTTTTCAGCGTTTTCTCATAAGAAAGCCTCAGTGGTGTTTCCCCTTGCTGAAACAGAGAAAGCCAGATTTTAGCCAAAAGTAAACAGAAATGATTTCCTTGTTGTTGAAGATGAATGTTTACCTTTTTATACAGAGAAATGAACCACATGAGACCTCACTGATCATTATGGCTACCTGAGGGTTCAAAGGTCATGATCATCCTCCTGTGGTTTCAGTTTCTGTTTACACAGAGGCATTTCATACGACTGCTTACAGTTTCTCCTCAACATTCTTCTCTATAGATTGATAGAGAGCATCTGCGAACATCGGTTGCAGATTTTCACCTGATTCTGGATTGCATTTACGTCTAGACTTTAATTAGGACATTCTAACACATGAATCCAACCATTAAATTGTGCATCCGACTGGGTATTTGGGATTGTTGTTGTGCTGGGTCCACCTTCAGGCCTTTGTGGCGTCTGACAAGAAATTCTTGGATTTACCTTCATTTTTCTCCACCATCAACTTTGACCTATTTGCTCGACTCAGCTGCAGCAATGTTTCCACGCCCTCCACATGCTGCCACCACAATGTTTCCACAGCAAAGCTTCATGTGAAAAATGGTATAATGAGGTCGATGTGCTAGTTTTCTGCCACATTCAGGGGCTTATCTTCATACTACAAATTTTGCATGTAGGCCAAAAACATGTATTTTTCCTCTGTTCTTATCAGAGAACTGTCTTGCATACGTTTGCAGTGTCCTTCAAGGTTTTGTGGCAAACTCAAAATGAGACTTATTGTTCTTCTTGCCATTGAACAGTCATGTCTTGGTAGGTTTGCTCTTATGTTCAGATGATTGATTGAACAGAGAAAGTGGGAATGGTTGGAACTTTCTTAGAAATAAATAAAAAATTAACATTTTAAAAGATTTAAAGTCTTCTTCATAAAATTTCAATAAATTATAGTAAGATGTCTGTTTGCAAAAGAAAAAAAAAAAATCCAAGTGTGCAAATATGTGCACAAGCCAAAACTTTAATTTTCTGTTCCCGCCATGTTGCATAAAGCGTTTGTGAGAACTGAGGTTTGTGTTCGTCTCTCCTGCAGGTCACTAAGCATTGATGACCAGATATCTCTACTGAAAGGAGCCACGTTTGAAATAATGCAGATTCGCTTCAACATGGTGTTCAACACTACGACAAGCAACTGGGAATGTGGCTGCATTACATACTGCATACACGACGCAATGCGAGGTGGGATCAACTAATGATTTAATTTGCTATGTAACATGTTCCTGCTTCCAGTCGCCTCGGTTGCGAATATTTCCTGAATTTCCTCCTCATTTTGCAGTATGCAGCATCTGCTGTTCGATGGCTGGTCAGGTTGGCTTCTAGTTGATGTCGTCTACCTGCTCCAGCAAACATGACTGAAATGAGAAATCATTTCAGCAAAAAGCAAAGCATACAAACAGTTTGACGCTAACTAAGAAAAGTAGCTTGCAAAAAAAAAAGAAAAACGTTTTAAGAATCCACACTGTTTAAGTGCTCAAATCAGTTCAAAACATGTCAAAAGCTTCTGATTTTACAGAGGCGGCAGCTATGACACAACACTTAATTACTCTTTGTGTCAAGTGAATGAGTCAACCAGAATCTTTTTTTTTTTGATCAGATAAGAGAACATTTGGGGGAAATCTGTGTGGTGTTTGTGCTAGTTTTTTCTTGCCTTTCAGCACTTTGCCATTGCATATAAAACCTGCAAAATGCTTGTCTACTCTTTAGTATCCTGCACGATCTGTGTGGCAACGCAGACATGTGTGCACAAGCACTCTCTGCTACTTTGTCTCTTGGTTGTGGAATATCGTGACTCCTGGGGAGGGAAACTTCAGCAGAATGCAGTCAAACTGGACCGGTCGCTTTTGTGTTGGTGCCAAATGGAGCTCATATTCACATCTTTTTGCACGCAAACGGTCTTGCAGTAGATGGTTGTTTGATATTCTCTGTTGTCTGGAGATAAAAAAGATTGCGTGTGCAGCTGCACAGAGAATCCTAAATGATGTAGGACACTGGCCACTGGGGATTTGTTGATTAGTTATATGAGTTACTGTCCAAGACTCTTGCATTGCTTTGCAAAACTTAAAATCTAAAATAAAATAAAAAAATATGTTGCAAAAATAGACATTAATTGAAGGAAACCCAGAATTTTAAGGCACTTTATAGGTGCTGATATGTGGTAAACTTGGAGCATTGGTCACTGCTGTATGTTAAAGACAAATGGTAAAACACAAATTTCTTTTTTTCCATTTGTAGGCTGAAGTTGTTTAATCACTGGGACATTTTTTGGATGACCTTTAAGTAACTATCAAGAATAATCACTCTGTTTGAATAACAGGAAATAAAAAAAAATCTACACCACAAAGTACTTCTTTCAGTTAAATAAAAGCACCTGAAAGCCCATTGAAACTCGCTAATTTGTCTGCCTTTGGTAACTTCTGCTGAATAAGTTCAGATATTTCAGAAACATTAGAATTGGAAGATAAATCGTTTTTAAAAATCTCTTCTAATGAACCTTAGAGAAATGTTCACATCTTGATTTATTTATTTTTTTATTTTCTAGATTTTGTCATACTAAAACCAGATATCTTTGGTTGGATGTAATATTTCAAATGTGATGGCATCCTGCATGTTCTAATTCTTTTTGGTTCAACTTTTTAGTTCTTGGTTCAACTCACCTGAATCAAACGGCAGTCTCTGCAAAACATGATATGTTTTGCAGATCAAAATACCTCTGCAAAACGTTTTGCAGAGGTATTTTGATTTTAAATCAGCTGTGCAACTGTCTAAGAAACAGAGGCAACAATATCTTAAAAAATAAAAACTTTTCTACAGAGCTTTAAAGTAAAAGAAAAAAAAGAATTTTAAAATTCTTTGGTTACTTTCTAGGGAATATTTGGGGTTCTTATGATAGACAATATTGCTCTAAATAAAAATAAAAAAATAGATTTTTTCATAACCACATCATTTCATACATCTTTACAAAGCATGTCAATTATTATTTTGTTTTTGCTCGATTATATTTCATGTTTTCATGCAGTTCATCTGTGCCAGTCCATGCGTCTCGTTGTCGTTCACTGACCTGTTTTTTTCCCTCCCGTCTCCCAGGGGGTTTTCAGCCGCTCCTGCTTGAGCCCCTCTTCAAATTTCACCACAATCTGCGCAAACTGGACCTGCAGGAGGAGGAGTACGCCCTCATCCAGGCCATCTCGCTGTTTTCTCCAGGTAGCGGCAGAACTTCCACTCGAATCAATCATTGATGAGCCCTGTAAATATTTAGACCTTACAAACATCTAGGTGCGCTTGCAGCCCCATAGATGAACGTGAAAATATATTTTTAGATTTTTTTCCCACTAAAATTCAATCCACTAGATCGTCCTGGAGTGCAGCATCACGCCGTCATCGATAGAGTTCAAGAGAACTTGGCAGAAACGCTAAAAACCTGGATTGACTGCAAGAAAAAAGGCCCTAAGAAGCAGTGAGTGAAAACCCGCCGTCAGCCCATCCGCTGTGGAACCTCTTCACATGTTTGCAAAAGTCTGCAAACTTTTCAAAAAAAATGATCGGAGAGAGAACGATGACGGAGGAGTACAGCAAGCAGATTCTGCAGATCCAAGACGTGCAGCCTGACACCATCTCTCCGCTCATCATGGAGGTGGTCAGTAAAGACCCCAGCAACAACACCTGAGGCCCAAAACTGGCCAGTTCCAGCATTCCAGCTGAATGTGCCCTTTGATTCGCTGCTATGTAAGGCACACATGAAATGTGATGAAGCCATCTGCTTTTTTTTACACAATTTCAAAGCATTCGCTGGCAGAAGTGAGCTTTACAGATTCACTGATTTGCTAGTTTCAGGTGCTTTTGTTGTGGCATTGTGATGTTTACGATGATTTTCCCTTCATTCAAAATGGATTCTGCTCAGGAAGCAAAGGGAAACCTGAAAACATTTACACCGTTTCACTTGATACCTCAGGTTGTGTTCAGTTTTGTGTTTGTTGTGCTATGTAAAACAGACGTGTAACACTTATTGTAAATAGAACTGAATAGTAAAGGTGCTTTTTGAAATCTTTCATTATGGAGCCTGATTAAGATGTGTTCATTTATCTTAAGGTTCAGAAAAACCTCAAAAATCATCTTTCACATGAAAAAAAATGCAAGAAGATTTCTGTGCATTTTTTTTTCAGGACATTGATTTGTTTAAGCCACAATAAGACAATTAAAATGTTATTTAAAGGTTAATGAATGAATAATAAGAAGTAATAATCAGGACATTAGTGATATGTATTATTAATCACACTGAGATTTGTTGACTAATTGAATTGGTCAAAGAAAGCAGAAAGTAAAAATGCCACGCTGCTTCTACTCTACTGATGGAAAAGACAGACCTTAACCAGCGGGTAGGTTAAGGTATTAAAGTACTAAGTGGACAGTTCAGAAAAATGAATTTTAAATTCAGGGATATTCAACACAACCAAAAAGGTTTGATTAAAAGCAAAAAGGCACAAAATGTCTCTGGGATTCAAGGGACATTGAAACAAAACGACTTGCTTTCTCCATGTATTGATTGATTTTTCATGTGCCTTGGTATAAAGCTGTGGAATTTGTTCATGCCTTCTCCTGGCTGATTCCTTTGCAAACCTATTTCAAATTCACTTAAACGTACTTTCTAGTTAATTAGACTTATGATGTCTGAGGACAATGGGAAAAAAAACAGTGACTGAGTTCTTTAACTCCATCAAAAGGTTCTTGAATTAAGTAACAGATGTTTGTGTTTCAGTTGAATTGTTCATGACATATCAGACATTAAAGGTTCCAGTTTGAAGCTTTCCAATCAGGTCGACTGTAGGTGGCAGCAGACCTTCTTTAGACTCTTAGATCACACTTTCTGGAAGGGTTCTCCCATAGCTGCCTTAAATGCTCCCTCTTATTGTAAAATAATTCAGATTATCCTATTCATTTTACTGGCTGTGCCAGAAACACACAGCTAACACTTAAAGGAAAACCAGGCAGACAAATTCCTTGATCATTTCCAGGCTATCCTACTCTTTATTTGTTGCAAATTACAGTACCAGGGAACTATTCCTCGGAGCACGCAGGGGGAATATTTACAGAGGCGCAACATTTAGCATACCTTCACAGAAACAAAAGGAAAAATCAAAACAAAAAAATATTTCAGTTACAAACAGAGGCATTCAAGTAGTAGTACTGTTATACAGGATGTATTTGTTGTATTTTTTTCTTTTACTTTGTTTCTGTCTCTTTAACCCCAGTTAGCATATGACCAGTATATATGCTAGTATGACTTATTATACTAGTAGATATACTTTGTTTTCCCCCCCTGTTTTTGGTAGCCATTTTGCTTTTATTGAACTAGGCGTCAAGGGTTGGGGTACAGTGGTCAAACCTTCTGGTGGAGGGAAGCGACACGTTCATGAATGCAAAATTACAGCAAGCAGGAGACGTGGGAGATAGGCTACATGACTCAACCACCTCACTCTCCCCTTAGGTGCTACTGAGTCCTACCCCAACCCTCCCTGTCTATGTTTCAAGATATGCAGCCCAGAGACAACAGAGATATCCAGACAGAGGGGAGGAGAAAAAGAACAGAATTATTGCCTCTGAGGATGGCTCATCACAACTACGTCAACGTTCGACTTTGGTAACAGAACCAACACTGTGAGCGATACTGAATCTCTACTGTAGTCTATATTTACAGTATGTGAGGCCTCCTGCAGCCTCATCAGTCCATGTCCGTGATAAAACATCTATCAAAATAAACACCTGTCTATATTGTATCTTCAGCTGAGGGGTGGCGGGGGGGAACCTTACAATTAATGTCTGTATAATCCACGAAGTGTGCGATGAAGGACGGGAGGGAGGAGGAGGTGGTGGAGGCTCGTGTGGTGGGACGTTCGACAGCACCGAGGGGGACGGGGGAGTCACAACATCCAGGGACGGGGGTGATGGAGGAAACAAGGCGAAGGTGTATGAAAGCAAAGGCACTCCAAACTATAGTTACACTATACATGACTAGTTCTTGTTACAATAATACAGCTGTCATCTACTGTACTGTACAGGTAAGATTGAACATATGGCTGGATAAAGCTGATCATCGTCATCTAACAATATCCATAAACAATATCAGTTCAGCCCTGATTCTTTTTTTTTCTCCTTTTCCAACTCTTTGTTTTCGCTCATAAACAGTACATGGGTCAGCGTATATACATACCTTAAACACAACATGGGAAAAAAAAATAATAATCGTAACATAAAAAACAAGATACAAGACATACAAGTCAGAATTTTGGTGAGGAGCATTTATACTGTATATACAAACTGTTTTTTTTTTTTTTTTTTTTTTTTCAACATAGTGAGTGTTCTTGGTAAACACATCTGGACTGTACCAAGCAGCTCTTTATGCACTGTGCTGTGAGGACGAACGGTGGTTCACACTTTAAGGAGCGCGCTCGCTGAAAAACAAACAAACAAAAAAAAAACCTCTGATCATCTGGAAGAGAGAGGCGGTTGCTGACAGGAGAACTGGTTCGTTGAGACGCTGCACCGTCGCGGAGTCCAAGGCAAAAAGGAATAAAGCAGGTGCTCTAAATCCATCTACGGCCTTTAATACAAGCAACACAGGAGAGAAGCGAAGCTGCTGCTGCTGCTGCTGGACTCCAACGCTTCCAGGAAGAACAGGAGCAACAAACAAAACATCAACTTATCCAGGTCCGTCTTTAGGCAGCGGCAAATATTGCCGCTACGCTGCCAGATATGAGCTCACCATAAATGATCTCTGAACCATTGTAGTTATTATACATTTATCTATATATACTTTTTATACAGAAAGAAAAGTATTATATAAACTGTGTGTATGCTTGTTTGTACTGTATGTATATATTATACAAGCACACAGGAAGCAGATACACGTCACATCCGTCGTCGCACACCCCTCCCCCACCAGAATGCTGCCCAGGAGTAGAAAAAAAAAATTAAAAACAATGAGTAAAACGGGCTGCTAGAATTAAAAGCCCCAGGCGAAAGAAATAAACCACCCGATCTGCAGAGCTTCTTCCAGTGGACGTCATCATGCATCAACGTGTGCGAGAGGATGTGAGTGTGTCTGAGTGTGTGTGTAATACGCGTGCATGAGCCTCATGCCTTGTCTGCGGAGGTGAAAGGTCGTGGCGGGCCCCCCTCTCCAGTTGGTCCTTCTGTACTTGGGTCATGCACTACAGGAGAAACCAGAGGAGGAGGGGGTGGATGCAGAGATGTGGTATGATAACGAGGGAAGGGCAGTCAGGAGGCGACCAGGGGCAGCAAAGGACTTTTTTTTTTTTTACAGATTGTCCTCATACAAATGTTAGGAGGCTGCCATCGAGTATACGTGTTTAGTATACTTGTAGTCGGCAGCGCTTCTGCTCCTATGATTCCCTATCAAAGGGAGCATAGGGGGGTGGAGGACAGTTCAGACAGCAAGGGGTCAGAGGTGGAGGTCAGGGTGGATGGGTTCATGTGGTCGTGTCGCCGCTGAGCCCCGGGCCGCTGCAGCGTCGCCGCGCTGCCGCCAGGAGCAGAGCTGATCGCAGCTCACCCCCTGGCCAGGGGGGCGCAATGGAGAGAGGGCTGTGGGCCGGGGGCTGTGGGCCGGGGGCTGAGGCCGGGCGGAGGGCGAGTGGGGTCTGCAGGCTCAAGAGGTGGAGGTGGCGTTGGAGGCGGAGGCAGAGGCGGTGATGGTGTTGGGACCTCGATCTGTGTTGCTGCCATCTGTGGGCAGGGAGGAAAAAAGTGAATGTTAGCTGAGAGAAACTGATTAAAAGAAAAAAACAAAAAAAAAACTGTAGAAATTTGAGTTCTGTTTTTTCTATGCAAAATTGCTTCTTGGAGTTAAAACATATTTTGAAACACCTATCAAAGCTGAACATCTAATTCCTCTAGAGTCATCAATTGTCAACCACAGTCGACACAAATCTACTTAACTTACAGGAGCATTTTGATAAATCATTGAAATTTTCATGTCAGTAATTCAATAGAGAGGGAAGTGAGTGCTTCCAAGTCGCTAATGGTGAAGAAAGTCTGCTGAAAGAGGTGCGGCTCTGACCTGTGGTGGCAGACACGTTGGTTGGTGTCGAGGCGACAGCCTGGTTGCGGGCGTGGGCAGGGATGAGTATGGAGGCCAGAGAGGGATTACTAGATAGCTCTGAAAGAAAATGAACAGAAGTTATCGGGTCATGCTGCTGCACAGTTTCACTAAACCCTGGAGAGACACTCAGATCTGTCAAAAATGAACATTTCCAGGAGCTGTGCGTGGAAACACGGGATTAACTGGAGGAAAAGCTGAATGCGGAAGAATCAGGAACTAGGAAAGCTTCCGCACAGGGAGGCAGGGTGTGTTCAAACCGAAGCAGATAAAGTAAAAACAAACATGGGAATGAAATAAAACTATATAAAGGGTCAAATTTCTTTCTTTCTCTGTGAGCAGCTTGTGTGTCCGGAGCGTACCCTGGGTGGTGAAGTTGAAGAGTGAGGGCTTCTCTCTGCCGTTGGGCAGCTTGATGTTGGGGTCGCGCAGCTCATCAAAGAAGGAGTGAGCGCAGGCCTCCAGAGGGGTGAGGCGCGCCGTGGGCGTGTACTCCAGCAGGCGAGAGCAGAGGGCGATGGCCTCCGGAGGGGTCCGAGGCCGGAAGACCTGAACAGCGGTCAGAGACAGCATCAATGTGTTAAGACTGGCTGTCATCGCCACGGAGGTAGACATCTGGACAGCGAAGGTACAACCTAATTTAAAGGTTGGTTTCTGTGATCTGGCACTTTGAGGGCAGTGAATTAAATGCAGCTGCACAGAACGACTCCCAACATGGTTCCCACACAACCATGAAGACTTTTATTTTATTGTAGTCAGCTACTGGAAGGAAGGAAGGAAGGAAAGAAAGAAGGAAGGAAGGAAGGAAAGAAAGAAGGGGCTGAGGACTGAAAGACTAGGAAAGAAAGGAAGAGAGAAAGGAAAGCAAGAAGGATAGCAGCAAGGATAGAGCTAAAGACAGAAGGACATCATAAGAAGGAAAAGCAGACAGAATATATAATCCTTATTTTCATTTCTCTTTCTTATCCAGGCTTGGGAAAATACTAAAAACACATTCTGTTTCTCCAGACTGCGTAGGACACCTGCAGAACAGAAAGGCCAGCGGCTGCCTGTTGATTGGAGGCTAAATTTATCAAGTAAAAGCTTTGTGTGAAGAATGGAAATAATGTCCACCCACTCCTTCCAGCCTCATATTTACTGTCTGTGTCTCAGTGTGCAGGATAAAAAGTAAAGAGTCGAGCCTCAACCACAACCTGCAGAAATACTGATAGAAACCAGCTGTGTAAAAGCTGATCCAACTTTGCTCACAAAACCATTTTCTTCCTCAACCTGATGGTTGTTAATAAAAACAAGTTTCAGTTTTAGCTTAATGAGTGTTTTCTTGTCCTGCTGTTCAAATGTGTTTCCAGAGAAATTATTATGAAAAAAATCATATTTTTCAGTTAACATGAAACACCACCCAGTGCCTACAGTCCTGAATAATCCCTTATTTCTTTACATTTTGGGTCCGGGGTCTCTAATCAGATTTGCTTTGCATCTTTAAAAGTCGTCTATGTGAATATTAGACACAATGTCAAATATCTGACCATTTCCAGAAACAATTGTTTTCAAGTTTAATGAGCTTCTTTATTCCTTTCTCGCAGGTTTAATGCACAGGTTTCTTTTTAAGATCCCAAACCGATCCAGGCTCTACATTTCACACTTTCTTCATTAAAATAAAAATACCCCTCTGGATCAAAGCCACGCTTTTATTAGCTCCACCCTTGATTTATGTGAACATTTATGTGATGTTTATGATCTTAATCTCGGGATAGTATTTCAGTGAAATACGCTAAAATAAATGAATAATAAAAAAAAGTCATCACTTTTACTTTAGCAAATAAAGTTCACAGTCTATTTACATTTACTTAGCTCATGTCAGCTTTACATTTCCTGTTTTTCTGTAAACATTTCTTTAGGGAATATGATGTTGTAACCATAAACTTCTATCTAAATGTATTCATTCAGAATAGTTCTTAAATTCAACATAGTTATTGATCTTTATTGTACATGTTTTATCATTTTATCTTACCTAATGATGACCTTATGTGAATTAAAATTGAAACCAGCAAATCACTTTAAAATACTAAAATACTAAGCCTAAAAAATTTGTGGTTTTTACCAAAGAGCCTTATAATTTACATGATATGCTACATTTATGCCAAGTTTACATGTTTTTTTTTCTTCACACATTTATCATATATATGGGGCGATAGAGTAAATAGAATAAAACCTGGGGTTTGTACATGTTATAGATAAGCACTGTGTACATCTCTGTGCTTCATTCTTTGCTCTTTAAATTCAGATTCATCTTTTGGGAAATGGAATGGAGAAAATAACCTAGAAACTTAAAATATTTTCTGATGCTTTCTTTTTTGTGGCCAGTATTTCTCCAGGACCAAACACAAAACTTTTCCAGAGTTTCAAATTCAGGGCCAAGTAAAAAGCGGTATTCAGTCAGAACAGTATCTGAAAGCCATTAAACAGTCTGCAAGATGTGATGGAGGAACTGAGAGATCCATTATCTTTTCGCTGAGCATCGACTATGTAAGAGGTCTTCAGTAAAGAACACATCGTCGGTGATAAATACTATTTTACATTTGTCAAATTGTTCTACTTGATCTTCGCCATAGATTGGACAAAAAGGTGTCGTGTCTTGAAAACTAAAAATCATTTCCATGAAAAAGGTCAGGAACTGTTCTGAAACGAGAGAAAAATCAGCAAAGCTCCTCAGAAAAACTTAAAAGACTTTTAGAAAGTCTGAAAAAAGATTTGTAGCATTTAAAAGACAACTTATCTCACTTCATCGAATATATCAAGGCATTAGGGATGATTCAAGTCTGTTTGCATATTACACTCAGCTTATCCAAATACTGTACTTATGTTACCAGTCACAGGCAAAAGTGACCAAGACAACAACAGAGCAGGCTTAATATAAAAACACAAACATTCACCGGCCATTTCATTAGGTACACCTTGTTAAATTGCTTTTTAACACAAACATTTCAAAGGATTTAGGTGACTGTCAAAGTCACCTAAATCAAAGTGCTGGGACTTTCACACAGAAACTTTTATGGTTTGTAGAGAAGTTTTTTTTTTGTTTGTTTTTTTAAATTTCGGAAAACCAATTGAAAAATGACCCAAATAATCACTTGTTACAAGCAGATGGGCTACAGAGCAGAGGACAAACTCCTGCTGTCCCTCTTGTCAGCGAAAGGAAACTGAGGTTACGTTGCACAAAAGCAAATCAGGACTGGACAATCACAAGTTGGAAAAACTTGAAAAGCCTGTTTCTGACTCACACATTCAACTGCAGCAATTGGAGTGAGCCACATGAACGTATGGATCAATCCTGCTATGTATAAGTGGGTCAGCCTGCTGGTGGAGTGATGGTGTGATTGATATTTCCTTGAGCTCTTTAGTACTGAACAAGCACCATTTCACCGGACTCCAATAGTCTTTATAGTCACCCATTTCACCGCTGTTATAACAGGAGATTTACATAATGAACTTGTAGAGGAGAAATCTGCATTGAATGGAAAAAGAGGAATCCAGAACTAGCCAGGTGTACCTAATAAAGTGGCCGGTAGATTAACATGTCATACAAACTGATGCATGATGAAGTTCAACATGCAATGAGAAAAAAAAGAAACAAGAGCAGTAAACCAAAACCTACACTTAAAAAAATGAGTTTTGTGAATGCAAACAGCTATAAAGGAGCTCTTAAATCAGCATGCAGCTCCAGTGGATGGATGTTAGATGGTGGGATGGCAGAACAAAAGCGCTGGGATGTGGCAGCAGAAAAACGTAGAAGTAAAAGTGCTGCTGTACCTGCTGACTCACCTTAGTCCAAGGGTGGGCCTTGATCTGGGGGAATTTGAACTCAGTGTAGTTGGGGTTCATCTCGCGGATCTGTTCTCGGGTTGGAGTACCGAGAACCTGAACAGAAACAGCAAAGCGTCGTTAACCTCAACGGCATTTAGTCCTGAAATCTAAGTCCCGCTTGCTCAAACCACAGTGAGCTCAGCACGGCTGGCTGTTTCTCACCTTAATGATTTCCACAAGCTGATCCACCCCACTGTCTCCAGGGAAGATTGGCTGTCCTAACAGCAGCTCTGCCAGGACGCAGCCAGCTGACCACACATCTGCAGGAGTTAGACAGAGAGAGGAGGGGTCAATAATAAGAAAAACAGCTCAGACACCACAACACACACACATTCACAGCCAGATCCCTAAGACAGGCTGGGCCATCTGGGGTGGGCGTACCTATGCTGGAGGTGTAGTCAGTGGCACCAAAGATGAGCTCTGGGGCCCGGTAGTAGCGAGAGCAGATATAGGACACGTTGGGCTCTCCACGGACCAGCTGCTTCGCACTGCACACACAATAAAAGCACATTATGGTCAGAATCACCACCCACTTCTGCCAAAGAGAGGAACGTGAAACCAGTGTGATCAGAGTATATTTATAGGCACAGGGACTAAACTGGGATCTGATGTGTGAAGAGGGGCTGTGGGATTTTTGCAAAGGGAGCAGAGCCCTCAGCAAGCACGACGACACAAGTGAAACAAGCCAACACATCCGTCCTCTTGAGACACAATGACAATCCAGCTGTAGGTTCTTAATGCCAAGATCTTTATAGAAAAACTACAACTTTTAACAACGAAAAAAATAACCTCTTAGATGTTTCAAGAGCTAAACTCAAAATGAGATTAATAAGTCAATTTTCTGGTCATTTTCTGACCCATTCAGACTTTCTGGTGTCCAAATGGACACGAGATTAAAGACAAACTGAATGCCTTTCAGGGTTTTGTGCTTAAGAGGCGAATTATGACAAGTTGTCCTAGTTTCTAAACCAGTAAAGCAACCACAGACCATCACACTACCACCACGCTGTATGCAGAGTGTTCTTCTGAAATGCTGTTAGTTTTAGACCAGATGTAAAAAGGTCCACTTCTGCTCTGTAACTATATTTCTAAAACAAAATGGAGCTTTAAAAAAAAGAGTTTCTTTGTGTTGTTTGGGTCAGCAAGGGTTTCACCACGGATGACATTTTTGCTCGCTCTCTCTGTTTCTAGTTAAGTCGTGAAGGCTGATTTTAATAGATAAGTTAGGCCAGCATTGATTTCTTCAGAGGCCTCCTCCTGGACAAATCACAAATTTGCTCTTGGAAGTAATTTAGGTGAGCAGATTCCTCACTGTTTCATATTTTCTCCACATGTTAATGAAGGCTCTTACTGCAGATTTGATGGCCTCCCAAAACTTCAGAAACAACATTTTAACAATGGATGTCGATCTCTTTGTTTCATATCTGTTGTTAATTTGTTTAGCCCAGGACATGAAAGTTTATGTTTTTGAGACGTTTGAACATGCTTCATGTTGTCAAATGGGTTTTCTGTAAGTGATTTCTTTAAGTCACTTCATAATTGATGATTAATTGCATTTAATTCATGGGCCAACAAGGCGACCGATTACTTATTCACAATGGGAATCCTTTTTTCTCATTTGAAAACTGCGCTTTATGTGTTCTCTGGTTAACTTTCTCGTAGTAAATTGATGATTTGAAACATTTAATTGTGACAAAATGGTAAAAACAGGAGATATTTAGAGACCTCTGCATAGATTTAGTAAACATTTAAATTCTGAACTAAAACAATAAGTTAATATATTTTATAATTAATATGTGAAACACAACCCGTTTAAGATATTGCTTGGAGAAATTGAGATGTTTGAATTATGGAAACTGTAAAGGAAACAACTAGTTTCCATACTCTAATTTATTTTTAACTTACTTATTCAGATGTGGAATAAAGACCCCCCACTTCTCCAGGCACACCACTTATACCCAGCTTGACAGCGAAATTGTAACTAATGTGTTTTCGTCTTATGACTTTATTACCATTTAGTCAGTAGCTTTTCTTTTCTTTCCGTCTTCACCCTTTGTATTTGCACTGGAACAGAATATCGTTTACATCTGGATTTGTTACATTTTCACACACAGCACTTTGGTGCAGCTTGTGCCTGTGAACAAAATGCTTTTCAAATTAAATTGACACTGACAATTCAATCAGCCCAACAGAGCTGTGCTCGGTATGTACTTACACAGAGCAAGTCGGCACTGTGTGCTCAGCTGAGTGACAACAGCTTTGTTGATTAGAGCAGCATGCTGCACCCATCGACCCCCCACTTCACAAATAAATGCCAATATGGCCCTGTGACTCCCTCCATTGCTGACTCAGTAACAGGCAGATCAATTCACTGCCTCTGTAGTTTGACAAATGAGGCAGATGTGCAGCAATCAAGTCTCGCCTGAAAGTACTGTTAAAAGATATTTGTTGACATATTAGCAACATTGGAGTTCTTTGTTCAAGCCTGTATCTTTGTTTTTCCTACAGCTTAGTCTACTCTGTTTCAGACCTGTTGATTCAGTGGATGCGCCGATTAACCTGCATCCATGTTAACAGCATGACCGCGTCTCACCTGCCAAAGTCGCAGAGCTTGAGAACAGCCGTCTCTGGGTCGAGCAGCAAATTCTGGGGCTTAATGTCCCGATGGCAGATCCCAAACGAATGGATGTAAGCCAGGCTCCTGAACAGCTGGTACATGTACAACTACGCAGGGAAGAAGACACGCAGACAGGTCACAACTCCAGAACAAGCAGCCACCTGACATTACAAGGTTTATAGCAGGTGAAAAAAAAAAAAAAACACACACACACACAGGGATGTTATTTCAGTGCGGTCAAACATAGGACGTTTTATTATCCTGTCACGCTGTGTTTTCAAAGGAACACTGTTACACTGTTAACTGTGCCTTGCAGAGATAAAACAACACAAGTTTCGTCAATTGCAAAATTGAAGTTGCAGTCAATATCAATCAACTCATTTTGAATAAAAGAAAATCTGGACATTCACTAACTTGAATAGAACAAAACTGAATAAAAAGATTTAAAAACAAATCAAGACAAGATACATCTAGTTTTGCTAAATTTGCTACATTTATTATAAAGTTGTAATCTTAGCATTATTTCTGTTACACAAATCATTTTGAACCAAAGCAGAAGTAAAACACATAAATGATGGTACACAGCAAAAGTACCTACAAATGACTTAAAGGCTCGACTCCAACAACACAATGTTGCACTTAATTCCTGTATTGCATCTATTTTTGCATTTTTAACCAATGTGTGTTCTTAGAGAAGTATTGCTTTGTTTATATCATGCTAATTAAGAAATCAGCTGGTAACCGGGTCTAGAGAAAAACAAATACGTTTTTATTTTTAGCTCACTAGAAAAATACACACAGCTGCACAGCTGTGTCTTATCCAAAGTCAAATAGTCATTCAAGTGAATCACATAATTTTAGGCTAAATCCTGTGTTTTATATCTAAAGCCCTTGATCTGAAAGTATCTCTTAAATGGAAATAGATTGAAAATTGCTGCAAGACCAAGAGACATCGTGGCCTGAAACAAAAAACAGAATCCACTAAGTTTCAAATATGAACAAAGCAGTAAAAGAAAATCGAGGCTAAGAATAAATGCTTATTATAGAATTATCAAATATTAAAGGAAAAAGTCAGAAAAAAATCCAACTCTGGTTTAAGATCTCCTCTTCAGTGTCTCTGAAAACCAAAAACGTCTGCCTCTTCCTGCCATAATGCTAATAAAATCCTAGACTCAGTTACATTTACCTTAACATAAACCATGGGCAGCGTCTGTTTGGCTCGGCTGTAGTGTCTGGCCACTCTGTAGACGGTCTCAGGAACGTAGTCCAAAACCAGATTCAAATACACCTCGTCTTTCTGTTGAAGAGAAGAAAAAACAAGGACACTCGAGTTAAAACTCGCAATCACAAAAACCAAACATACACTAAATATGTATATCAATAATATCAAATCATAGCCAGGCTCATCTCAGTTGCCTGTTAAATTTTTCAGTGCGTTATCCATCTCTTTCGCCTTTTACAAGCCGATAAACCGGTTTTTAATATCCTATATGAGAATCCATTGCATGTCCCTGGAGGAAAGAAACCACACAGTCATGAGTCACAACGGCCTGAGCTGCCCCAGCAGCCACCGGCAGTGACATCATTTCCTTGTTTCCTGGTTAGAATGAAGCAAGTCTTGGAGGGCAGAAGGTTCTCCACCCAGTTATTGTAACACTTCCTTTTTCCTCTAGTCCAACGTCAGCTGCTCAAAACCGAGCCATCGGAGCATTAATGGAGATTAAATTAAAACTACAAATTATGATTCGGAAATGGAACAGTTGGAGACAGGACAGCAGAGGTCGCCATTTTCCTATTTACTGTGCTGAAATACTGAAATATTGACCGTAACAATGAAACATCATCAGATTTCATCCCTTCATGACTCAATTTGACTCGTAACGCTTTTGTGACGCTTAATGTTCATTATGGGTTGGGATCTACATTAGACAAAGACAAAATATTGCAAAAATTAGCTAAAAAAAAAGTTACTCATCAACTGAAAACCAATGCAATCTGAGCAGCCCCTTAGCGTAATCTGCTTCAGCTGATGCATTTCTGCCACCTTGTGGTGTAAGTAACACATTACAGCTAGCATGTGAAACCATACTTCCCATTTACAAATGCTTTCTGGGTGGAAACTAAATTTACAGACAAGAGAGACTTAGGGACGTAAATATAAGGTGATTTTATTTACTGGAATTACACTAGAATAAGTATTTGAAACTTTGACAAACTCTCATCCCTTATCAAATTAAAGTTTGACTTTCTAAATTTAGCTCTTTGCTTTAAACATAACTTTCAGAGACTAATGTTTTAGGTTAGTTGATGGAAAAGTTTTTTACTCGACTGTTAGAGTTAAACCTCAGGTGACCAGGTGGCATCACACAAATGGATGAGAAGTGTGCACCAACCAATATAATCGCATCACAGTTATTTTATTGGGAATATCATCGTAAAGGTTAAGAAAAATATTAGCTGGGAACAATCTGTATGTTTGACTACAACCACATATTAATAAATCCCAAATTATTCTATAGTTTAAAGTGAATCCTGGAAACAGATTCACAGGAAAACAACCTGTAGGAACCTTCCAACAGAACCCTCCAAGATCTGTGGAAAGAAAGATTAATCTACAGAGATGCTAACATGTGATCTGCAAAGCTCAAAGAAATCTAACACCACTGTCTGTACTGGACACTTTCTCCCCTCTGTGATTACTACACAGAGCTCTGGGTTAAAAAGTCAGTAAATGAAATGAGATAAAAAGCCCAAGAACTCAGAGACAAGACAACCTGTAGATTAACATTTTTCTACAATTATGTTCACACTTTGGCAGTCAGCGCTTCCCTTTCCGAGCCGTACATACACGTCTGCAGCCATCCCCTCCATTGACAACATTTGTGACGACTGGGGAGCCTGTTCCGCCTCCTGCTAGTGCCATCATTGCTATATTTAGCCTAGCAACAGCAATGACTCACTTCCTGCCTCACTGCAAAGCCACTTCCTTGGCTTCTTCCCAGAGGGATTGCCAAAGCAAAGCCCTGATTGGCTCCTTGAAAACTCCCAGCTAAATAATAAGGTATCTGATTTTGGGGAGAAAAGTCTGCAGTCACCTGAACAACTGGGAAAGCTTTTTTTTATCAATATTAATCTCCAGCTATAACTTAGTAAAGGATGAATGTAACTTATACTACATGTTGTGCAGAGTTTATTTCAGAAGGTGTGGTTGTGCCTCATGTCATATGGACACAGTGGATAGATCAGTTCTCAGGAAGCATATAGGGATTCATATGATAAGGAAAATGAGCAAAAAGCACATGTTAATGTTCAGAAGGAGGGATGATGAGCGAGTCTCCACTTTGTCAGATGCTTCAAATTTCGTACTGTGTCTAAGAATAAATCACTAAAACATGAGCAGAGGACACAGTTTGTCTCGCACTGCCGTTTACTTGCCTAAGTTAATCTTGTGCCAACTCTACCAGCTTGCTAGACTAGTGCTGTTGTTGAGGGGATACGTTTTGGTGGTTTCGGGGTCATGTCTCTGCTTTTTGCAAATTATGTGGTCCTGTTCGCGTCATCAGATTATGAAAAGCAGCACTTCCTAATTCAAGACAGTGGTCTTAAACTGGGAAAGGGTAGAGCACCTTCTCTGGTGGAGCAGATTTAGTATCTTGCTCACGAATGAGAAAAAAATGAAGAGGGAGACTGATAAGTAGATTGGTGTGGCGTCTGCAAAAATCATTGTATATCTAAATATGCCGAGGTTAAGAATAATTTCACAGCTTCTTCCTTTATAATAGACCTCTGCATGCACCATCAACTGATGCATTCTAGTCAACAAAATCCGTAATGTTTTTTTTATGTTTATCTTACTTGGCTTGATAAGTGTAACTAATATTCTGTAGCTATATTTTCTCGGTGACAGACGTTCTAATCTGATGTGTAATAAACCCATTACTAGCATGACTCAGTCTCTTTATGACTCAGTTTTGAGTTTAGTCCTTTCAGTAAACATATTTATCTAAAACGTTGCCCCATCCTTATGAGCTAAAAATACTTGGATAGCTGATTATTCTACCCCAAAATGTGCCAGTTCTTCTAAAACGGCTGTCAAAATAAGCTTTTACTAGTTGTGGGCAACACTATGACATTAGATCAGGAAGGATTAGAATGTGCCGACGATCTGCCAAAGCAGCAAGACTGTAAGATAGAGTATAAGGGGGCACTGAATGTTCAATGCTCTCGTTCAAATGAATCAATTTTACTTTCCTGCTCTTCCTTTCCTTGTGAGGTAGGGATTAAACGGTTACTGGTTTGAGATGTGTGGTCTGATTGTCCATGAAATGGAGCATTCAGATGTTTCTCTTCAGACATGAACAGAAGAGCACAGGGGGGCTATTTCAAACACCAAAAAGCAAGAGTTTAATGTTTAAAATGTTTGTACCAGTCCATCCCCATTCTCACCGGAGAGTGATCGTTGTTGTTTACCTCTTAATACAGGCATTCTAAAAATCTGACCGCTAATACTTGAAACATGCTGCTAAAATATTTTCATTATGCACTTTTGCACATGAGAGATTTGAGATGTATGATTGTGAGATGCTCTGCACTCTTAGCTACACTGCAATGATTACTTAGAGGCAGATAACGTTAAGGGTGACTGTTCCACTCGAATGCCGCACTAAAACTTCATATTCTCCGGCAACTATTTGCTTACAGCCCACGCTATTTGGAACAACGGCCTTCATTTTAAATAGTCTTATACAAGAGGTTAAAGGGTAAAAGCTGAAGCACACCGTGTGCTCCGAGCCTGCCACATATCAGTAATTGCATAAGACTACCTGTCCACATAATGACAGCTGTGGCAGCTGTAGTTGCGTGCCTGACAGCTGCCTCCCTGAAAGACGCATCCAGTGTGAACTCTCACTCCATGATTCAGGGTCTTCATCCATCAGCCTGTCTGTAACTTTCCATCCATCATCTAAGCACTGGCTTTACCTTTTGCCTCCTTCACGAGCCCTCCCTTCTTTTTCCCCGCTCACTCCAGGCTCTATGGGTGGTAAATCCTCATACCAACAACATGGTGCCAGTCTCCATAATTAGCCAAGTGACACGATGAGAAGGGTGAGAAGGGGGCAGGAAAATGAGCAGGAAAAGCAACGCAGTAGAATTGAATGTAAGCAGGAATTTTATGGATGTGATGATGAAATCAATTTGAGATAAAAAAAAATATATATATATAAATGTTTAAGTGTTACATGGAGAGCAGCCGATTCTGGTAGCCTAACAGTCTCTGCAAATAAATTTTTAGCTATGTATTCCCGGAGGTCACTGAGCACATGAGGTAAGAGGAAGCACTGAGGTGGAGCTTAAAGAATAGAGGGGACAGCTTGAGTAAATCTATAATTAACCAACAACTTTTGATCTTGTGAAGTTATGCCTCCTCACCCATCCCCACCCAACCATCTCAATCAGCTTTCTTCACACCAAAACTCAATTCAAAACCTACGACCCCATAATCCTTCCCTTTAACTTTGGTAGGAGTGCTGCAGAGAGCATTCCAGGCTGCGATGTCATGGTTATCGTCCCCACAGTGTGTGTGCCAAGTCCATGTGTGTCTATATTTGACACGCAGACCTCGCTCGGCCTTTTTGTCAGCCGGCTGAATGACACCTTCCAGCCTCTCAGTCTCCAGGAGACCCCGCACAGGTCGACAGAAATAGAAAGCAAGACAAAGAGGTGACTTTTCTGTCCTGATGGACCAGCTCTACTGTTGGATTTGTCAAACGCACTGCCAGTCAGACACACAACAATTCTAATGAACATAGAGAAGGTAATCACCTAAAAGCTTCAACATCTAAAGATAAAAGGACAGTTTTTGACATTTTTTTAAAGCACAGATAAATAGAAGCATAGCAAATCCACTTATAACACTAATTGCATTAAGAATAATAATATTCAGTTTAAGTTTTTAGCATAAATATTAAGATATTGTTAGTTGGCAAAAACATTGTTTAATATATCTTCCAAAAGTAATAATACTCAATTTTTTTTTCCATTTTGTCACCGCACTCTAAGTTGCCTATTGACCTGCGTGTTTGAGAGCATCTGGGTGAATGAGGTCAATATGACTAGAAAAGGCCTTCCTCCTCCCTGAGCGGTGCATCTCTGCAGCTCCTCCAGAGCTATCGTGGATCACTCGGCGGTGGCTTTCCAATCAAAACTATCCTTGTCAAGTCAGACTGTCTCGATGAGCGGCTATGTTTTGGAATGTTTGTTGTTGTGCCATGCTCTTTCCGTTTTCAGACGCTTCATTAAGCAGTACTTAACGTCCTCCCTGGCCTGTCTGCTTTGGTCGTTCATGATGCCGACTGTCCCAATAATGTTGTCTGGCAGACCTCAGAGTCGCTCACAGAACAGGTGGATTCACACTAAAATTAAATGAAATAAAGTAAACTTTTGTGTAATAGAAAACTACTATAGATAACTGGTTGTGCTGCACATCATTTAGAGTTGAATGAGTAAAGGGGGCTGAATACGTAATTCATGGCGGTTTCAGAGTTTTATTTGTCAAACATTGTGTAAACCACATGTCCCTTTTCTTCCATTTCAGAAACAATAATCCACCACAAAAAGTAGCAATAAAATACACTGCGGTCTGTTGTAACATGGCTGAATGCCAACAAGTTTCAGGGATGTGTGTACTTCTGCAAATCACTGAATGTTAAACGTGTGTTCCATTTCTAAAATAACACATTTTGAAGTAAACAAATGGAAAAATGATATCACAAAGTATAATTTAGTGGACCTCTGGGATTCTTGGAGTTTTGGGACCACAGGCGCCTGCAAGTAGCCAAAATCTACAAACCCTTGAGATCCCCTCTATGCCTGCTTATTTGCTAGTTTTAATAGTTAAAACACAAACCATACTTTAATGCACACAAAGAAAAACAGAACAGTTTTTTCTTATTTCACCTCTAGGACCTACAGCCAATTAGCAAATAATTTAGTCATATTCCACATAAAAATCCAAGAATACTGAACGAACCATGAATAGGTGGGTGTTCACTGGATAGCTGATGATCACAGAATAAAACAACTAGAGGAGATGCTTTTCAGTGTCCTGAAATCTTCATAAGTATATATTAAAACCAATTATGGCAAATTCCTTGATTCCTCAGGAAGCATGCATATAAGTTGCACAGCATGAGTTATGTCCACCAACACCTCTGACAAGTTCAGGAGGCTAGAAGTGCTTCCCCTCTATGGATCCAACACACATATTCAACCAGATTCTTCAACCAGATGAATGGGAGGTGAAATGTTCATCTCTGACTGACCTTGTCTCCACTGGAGTAGAAGAAGTAGCGCAGGCGGACAATGTTGCAGTGGTCCAGCTTCCTCATGATCTGCAGCTCACGATTCTGAGAATAAGAAATAAAACTGTTATAATGATGACGGATCAGCATGAAGTATCAGGCTTGTTACTTTAATATGTTTTTGAGAAGGTCGGCAGTTTTCAGTTAAACCAGAAATACTGAGTACTAATTTCTTTTATGGATAATTACGCAACACAGAGGTGGAGGTCTTATATGCCTTTACAGTAGAGTTGAGATATATAAGCATAACCTTTATGAAAAACCATAAGCCCACAAGATACAACATGAGAGAAATGTGCTCAAAGCCAGAAATAATGGCATATAATAGCAATTGTTTAGCACAGGAGAAAATTCTGATGAAAAGTGCTTCAACAAAGAGAAGCCACTGGATTCAAAATGTAATCACTGGATGATTGAGGTATCCCCACAGAAAGTAACTGCATACTCAGAGCATTTCCAAGTGAGGAAAAGAATTAAAAATAATAGTAAAAGCACCATTGCAGATCATACTTTTAGCACAAATCTCCATTTTCCTCTCCTCCCTCTTCCCTTTAATCTCAGGGCTTTGTGGTGGCTTGATCTAAAGTGCTTGTATAACCTTTACAGGCTGAGAACCCCAGTGCAGAAAAAAACACAAATGCAGGGTGGTCGGATTCAGCGAAAACAACCCGAAGACCACACGAGGAAGCTTAAAGCATGAACGAGGTCAGAATCCGGCCGGTTGCATAAAAATCCAGCTTTGATATCGGAGTTGTATGCAATGGAGCAAGTGGCCTGCCGCTTGCTGGGAGAAACATAATAATATCTGAAACTTTATTGATAGTAGACTTGTACACATGTGAGATTTTGATTCCAACAACTATCTCTACTGGATTGAAATAACGAAGAGGGTTTTCTCTGTGTTTGTGTAATAAAGTGTCATGGGACATTTTCACCCACAAATAGAAGAAACAAACATGGAGTCATTTCATCAGTATTACATGAATGACTAAATGGGCAAGGAAATACATGAGTCCGGACTGCATAAGATCTCTCCATTTAATCAGAATAAATAAAAAACAAATCAAGTTTCAAGTTAGTGCTAAATTAGTGACGAGATATCAAAGATGCTGTTTCAAATCAGAATTGGAGTCGTTTTAATATAAAAGAAAATATAAAATAAGGCCATCTTTTACATTGGTCTTTTTTGTGTCAGCAGCAGAGCACTGAAGAGCGTACCATAGCTCAACAGCCTTGTATAGATAATATTCCCAGTCACTTACAAGCAGACGTAAATTGTCTATAGCCCCCTCCGTTCCGCCTCCTGTCTTTCTGACTACCCCAACCCACTCAGAACCCCTCACTTCTCCCACCAGGAAGTGACATCACTGCACGTAGGTCACAGACCAGACATCAAACTATTGTACACTGCAGCCAACGCCCTCGTCTTCTTGCACTGGACTGTCCCGGGGTGTGTCTTTGTCTGTGTGAGTGTGCATTGTGCATTATGGGTGCACACGCACACACACACGGTAGCATATGGAGGAGGAGCAGGCAGACTGTTGAGTAAAGCCCAGCTCAGCTCTTGTTGTACTGCAGTCTGTCCTGCTGACCCGTCATCCACCAGAGTCTCAGCAGCGCAGACAGAGAGTGGCACAAATGGGAGACGATGCCGGTGTAAATTGGAGGAAAAAAAATGCCTTAATTGCAGGCTGCTAAGGGGTGCTACAACTGAACACTTCATGATGCTGATGGGACAAAACCACATCAAAACCACTTCTAGCAGATGGAGCACATAGACCCAAAGCTTACCACCTACACAAACACATACTTCAATTTCCTCTTCTACTTAAGAATTAAACTGAATGCAGCCACTAAATAACTTGAGGGCATCATTTTTTAATACTGTGACTAAAACCTAGGCATTTCATTTGGTGGTAATAAAGCGTTCCATAGATTCATCCATCTGTATTTAAATCTACATGCCGGTATTTTTCTGAAGCCCCCAAAAGAGACAGCTAATGCATTTACTGTCACAGCATTATGTTAAGAGTTGAATTAATTAAACAGTTTTCTGTCAATGAGACCGATGGGTCTGATGGTATGTGACATATTCTCATTGGCCAAAACCAGCAGGTTCTGGATTTCTTAATCCACTAATGCAATGGCTGATAATAATAATAGACAATTTAATTTCCATTTTATGCTTAAATTTATTAAACTGTGGTTTAGAGACATTCAACCCCAATCGTACTAATTTAACTATCAATTATTTCTATGTTCTCTTTCTCCTTCCAGGTTAATCTGAAAGTTTTATAATCCAATTTAAGTGAATAATGACGGCTCATGCTAGGACGGTTGGAAAAAAAAACATTTTCAGTGCTGCTCCAATATTTTCTTGTAATACATTTGAATCAGCTGAATAAAAGTCTGTGTCAGTGTTGCAAACAAACAGCTTCTGATCTCCTGCTTAAATTTAAAAAGAGAGAAAAACCTCTTAAAAAGCAGAGTGCTGCACTTTGTATCACATCAAAGTAAAAGTAATGGATATTAATGCATTTCCTGGGAAACTATTTTATGTCTGTTGGACATTAATGAACATTTGGGTTTCCATTAAGAATTTACAGCAGCCTCAAAATAACTTGCAGCTTCTTCCCTCGGTGTGATGAAGAAATGTATCTGCAGCCAGGCTCAGAGATGCAATTTTTTCTCATTTCAAACTTTTGCATCAAGGGTCTAATGAAGCATTGATCAGATTTTCTGAACTTCAGCTGACCTGGGAGCTAACAGCAAGCGCCATTGTTCATTAATGTTGCCCAAGACTAGCTGCCACCACTGATCCTCCAGCTCTTAGTGAGCATTCTGATGTGAGCATCCATTTTCCAATAGGCTGATATGCGATCCCTCAAATGGGAATAGGAGATAGAGCCTATCCCATAATGCACCACAGGCAGACTGTAACCCCCACCAGAACCGTCTCACACTTTGTCTCATCAGCTTCACCCTAATGCAGACTACTCATCTGATTACTTCGGCTTTGTTCGCACGAAAGGGGGGAAAAATAACCTTTTTACTCTCGCACCGCAGCCAAAAACAAATTGTCGATGAGAAAAAAATAAAACGTGGAAAAAAACACTTCTATAAGATTAATCTGAAGGTGATGGGGTTCTGTTTGTATTTGAAACTTGGTGTGCACAGATGCTTGACAGTCATGTGAACAGTCTTAGCTCTCATTTGCCTCATATTTCCTCACCAGCTGTTGGCGAGGAGGATCGGGCTGACTGAGTAAAAGGAAAGGGGGATTCAGAGAGCCAGGAGGGGTGGAGGGCTGATGCCGAGGGTCTGCGTAGCATAGCAGACTCTATATGATACAACAGCGTGTGATCTTCAGCTGATCACTGGTCTGTTTCAAGAAGCAACCCACTAACCACAGGCTCACAGAGAGCAGGATATGACTTCATCACAATCAGTATGCAGAGTCACAAGGAGTGTGCGTGCGTCTCTGAAAAGCGCTGTGAATTCAGCAGCAGATGGTTGACCTCCATATCATTAAGTGACATCATTCTTCTTGTTGGGTTTCAGAGTGTGCTGCACTCGCACAAACCCTCAAGAAGGTTAAAAATAGGTCACAGCTCAGTGGAGGCGTTTAGTTGAACCGGTTGGGTTAAAGCGCTATCAGATTCAATTTTAACAGCTACCGAGCTGCAGGTTGGAAAACCACAGACAGAGCAGTGAGCGCAGATCTACGCTAAGGAGCCGGACAGGAAAAAAAAGCAACAAAGAAATATCCTATGTCCATGGTAAAATCAATAAATTCAATGTTTTTGCAAAATTTCTAATTGTTTCCAGTGGTGTCGTTCTGTTACGTTAAGGTGTAAACTGTTCTGGAAAAACACATTATAGGACAAAATGTGCCTCCTTTGAACACTCAGTTATTTCCACCAAATATTTACTGGCAGCTGTTGTTTTCAGTCAAATTTTATTGTTAAAATCATCCCATCTAAAAAGCAATTTAAAACTGTTGACTCACTTAAGTAGGTACTTCCAAGGTTTCAAGCAGTTGGTCGATTGCATCATACAGAGTTTTTGTTCTCTATCTTTATTAAAAAAGAAAAATACCCAAATTTTAATTATTACATCTTCTAAATGGGGATTGAGAATTTCTGTTAACATCCCTCTAAAACAGATTCAAAATTCCGGTTTGGGTTTTGACTGGACCATTTTAATATTTTTTTATCTAAACTAATCACTTGTCTAGAGTGGCGTGTTTAGGGTAACTTTTAAAGATGAAGATAAATCTTCCCCTTAGTCGCTACTTTTTTGTAGCTTGTAACAGGTTTTCTTCAAGTTTCATCGATCATCTAACTCTTCATTACTTCTGACTAGCTTCATTATAACTGAAAATTTATCATTTTTATGATTTTCATTATTTTGAAAATCAAATAAATATTAAAAAGTTCATGCTTGTTAGAGACAGAGAAAAAAATCTTGCAATTCCAAACACACTTCAAGTAAAAAAATACACTCCTTTGACACACATAAGCAACTGTGTTGAAAGCATAATGTTTTAAAATCTCCCTGTAAGTGTAAAATACCAGCATGTTTACATTAACTTGGCTACATCCATTAACATGGCAAATGTTCGTGTTGGACATGTTGTGTAAGACGGAAATAAATCATTATGACTAAAGTTAACCCGAGAGGATGTTTGCACATCCTGCTTTCCGTTGCCTTTTTGTGTACACATCTTTCATCCATGTCTCACCTTAAATCTCTTATCTTGTAGGACCTTCTTTATCGCCACTAGTTCCCCAGAGTCGCAGAGTTTTGCTTGGTAGACGACACCGAAGGATCCGTTGCCGATAACCTTCGTGTCTGTGTAGCTGACCTCCTGTGGCCGGTCGGGGCCTTGGCCGGGAGTGGCCACAACTGTCGTTACCTTGCTGCCATCTTTGTCTCCTACAGAAGGACACAAAGAGACATTCGGGAGTTTATGACAAAGTGGTGAAGCTTTTACAGAGAGCAAGGAAAGAATATGACAGCTTAGATATGAGAGAAAAATAATTAAAAAAAGATTCATTTTTTTTAAAACAGATTCTGTGACAAAATCTTGTTACACAAGAACTAAATCTTTGAGAACAACATCAGTGTTCATGAAGAACCACTAGACATTGTTGACCTATTAACATTACAATCTGCAGAGCCCTTTTTCACATCAGTGATGCACGATTTGCTGGCTGCCATCACACATTCTGTCCAGTACTTTGATTGGTCAAGACACCAAACTGTAAAGAACATTGTTTGGCTACTTAAAACACATAGTAAGCTACATTTCTAAATTTTCCATTACATTTTCTGATATTTTCTATCATTTAACAACAATTCCTAATAAATGTATGATGACCACCACTCACTTTCTGATTGTTTCTGATTAATTCAGTATGTTCTCCAATAAGTTTTAAAAATGTCCTGCCTCAGACACTACCAGGCCTTCTAGTTTGCCA
Organism: Poeciliopsis prolifica; assembly: GCF_027474105.1. Lineage (NCBI taxonomy): Eukaryota > Metazoa > Chordata > Actinopteri > Cyprinodontiformes > Poeciliidae > Poeciliopsis > Poeciliopsis prolifica. Next base: position 7,917,602 of record NW_026562382.1, read on the forward strand.
GCTTTAAAGTGTTCACGAAGACTGTAATGTCAATAAAAATACCAGGAATCCAAGTCCGTCATTCCAGATTTCACACGAACTTTGACCAGCTACCTTCTGAGTACAGTCAATACCTGACTGTTGATGGAATGGATCAGCCGTAAGGCTCATTAGCTTGAAATACAACACTGACCACTGACATTACAGGCACGCCTCACATACGTTTCACCTGACTGTTTTCTGCTGGAAAGAAAACAGCATCCAACTTAAGTAGACGCCATTAGACATTAGAATAGTATAAGTTTGTCTTTAACACTTAAATAGCAAAACTGAGATGAGAACTGGAACATAAAGTCAGCAGCTTCGGTTCTTCACATATTTGAGTCTTATGAGAGGTGCTTTAATCCTGAGGAGACCCGTTTTAACTTCAGAATTACCTGAGAGATCTGAAAACAAATCTCTCAGGTCTGTTTCCAGATCTGAGAGATCCAAGAGCATCCATGGTGCTCCTGGATGTTTGTCTTTCTCTGCCAAATCAAACCTATGGGAAAAAAAAACATCCAGTGGGATGCATGACTCTCTCGGCATTTAAGTTTCCACTCAAAAATAATGAGTCATTCCACTGATGGCAGAAAGTAAAAGTATTGCTGACAGTCATACCGGCAGATAAAGGGAGGACAGAATGATCAGGATGCTGACTGAAGTATCCACAAAAGAAATCAAAGAGGAACAAATATTCTATGAGGAAAGTCTTTTAGTGGACATAAAACAAATGTTGGGAGAAGACAGACAAACATGTGGACTGGTAGAGTCAAACTGAAATAGATTTCAGGACCATATTAAAACCTTTACGGCCCTTGTCTGCTAATGATGGTAGCCATGGAACAAAGTTCACGAGTAGGTGTGAAGCGGTGGGCAGCACAAGCAGTTATTCATTGAAATTAATGACGTTTGTGTCATTAACAAGCTTTGTGATTTGTGCTAACAGCATGTGGTCATGGAATGTGAGCACCTTGATTGTGCTTCATTTAGAAAGGGGGGGGGAGTCAGGGGGTTTTCCCCTCATTTGTCCACAGTAACAGCTGACTGACTGCTTACAGGAACAGATGGCAGGGAGGCTGTGCTACTCTTATGCTCTTTATAACTAGGAAGCAGCAAAACACTAGTTAAACTCTAAAGTTTAACTAAAGAGAAATACGATTTAAGAATTTTTGTGCTTTTTAAAACTGACTCCATAAAACTGTGGGATTGCATTAAACTTTAAACAGGCAAATGCTGAAGTTACAATCATGCTTGGTGCTCTTCTTTGTCTCACCACAAAGACCCAATCAGAAACTCCTATTACACTAGCCAGTTTGTGTAATGGTGTGATTTGTTGGAAATAAGTCTATCAGTACCAAGGCCCACTTGAAGGCCTACATATAGGGATGGTACTGCACACACAGATCATTCAGAAACCTCTTTTCACTACAAGCAGATTCAACTGGTTTCATCTAATTGAATATATACCAACAACTTTTAAATTTCAAACAGTTTATTGTGTTTAATAACATTATGATGATGTATTTATTTGTATTTGTAAAAGATTGTGCCAATTTTCATCCTAAAGCGTAGAACTAAAAAGGAAAATTGAGGAGCTCTGAACATTTTATTGGTCTCTGGCCTCCAGCTCCTAACGAAAGCAGTTCTTTACTCAGGCACAGCCAAGAGATAACACCAGTTTCTGTCAGTGATCAGGGAGGTGGAAACAAAACTAGCGCCACACAGACACTGGCACCAGTTTTGGACTGGGAGAAAAACTCACCTGCTGCGCTACGGGGATTTGAGATTGACAATACATTTTTATAGAAATTATCATCATACAGAAAAGTGGACAGATGTCAAAAGACAACATTTAATTTCTGTTAAGATACAAGTTACAGTATACACAAACTGGGAATACATCATTTGATATTCCTGGTCCACAGGGGCATCAAGTGTTGAACAAGTGTTGCTAGGAAGCAGCAAAACAAGCATAAATCTGGTATTAGAAGATAAAATGGTCCTTTAAAAGGCCAGTTCAGAGGTTTCTCTCCACCTGCCTCCCACAGTCTTCCCTCACAGCAGCAGAGCTCAGGGCCAAAGTCCACATTAGCTGGCAGTTAAAAGCACATTTATCCACTAGTGGGTTCCAGTATGTGCTGCCTCACACCTGCAGTCTTTGGAAGGACTGAAATTTAACCCCAAAATTACCACAAAGAATTCGACCACCGCCGCAGCACATTTTCAGTCTTCTCTTAATCATCTTGCATTGGAAAAAGATCAGTTTAAACAAAATCTATTTCATGTGCACATAAAAATCAACAATTAAACGTATTACTTCAAAGTAATCATTAAACATTCCTGATAGTTTTAGTCAATCAAATTGATTCTTTTACCTCAAATATTCTCAGAATATGTTCAAACTTAAAGAGGGAAAAAAAAAAGAAAATCAACATTTTTACTGAGACTGTAAGAAGTGTGGATGTTTACTGGTCTTATCAATTACCCTCACTGGCTGGCTGGCTGGGGTAATTTTCCAAGAGGGTTATTGATTCTGACACAAACAGGGCCTGCATGGGCAGACTTGCAAATGAGAAAGCAAACAGCAAACAATCTTGTCACATGCCTGTTTTCCTGTTTATGTGTGTGGGTTTGTTTTTGCCAAGGTCTGAGCATTCAGGACATAAAGTCTCAGCGAATGTGACTAAAAATCAAAGTGTGAGAGAATAAAAAAGATGAAAGGAAGTCAGGAAGACTTCGTTCTCTAGAAAGGAGCCTGCAGAGAGTAACTGAAGGCAGATTTTGGAAGAACAGGAGAGTTAGTGTGCGTAAGAGAAAGAAAAAAAAACTGCCTACATATTCCAGCAGGGCCATTTCTATGACGCCTCTGCACTTCCTCAAACCGTGAGAAATGTCTGCCGACTCACACACACACAGACAACTATGAAGAGCTCACAGTATGATCATACACTGGTGCCAACCAGGGATGACCATGCAATATGACCGCATTTTTCAATAGCTCATTTTCTGCTTCGGCTTCTTTGACTGACTGGAAGCCTCGATTATGCAACAATAAGAAGAAAAAAAAGAAGCCTGGAATTACTTTTCCATAACCACTAAATGAAGGATTAGCCTCACTACTTCTACTAAATTAAATCTCCATTCTGTCATAGCAAGATACAGTTTTAATTTAGCAATGTTTTCACCAGAAAACTAAATGCAAACACCCTAAGATAAAAATAAGTTTCCACAACCCTGAACTTGAAGTATTGCTGCAATTATGTTATAATAGAAGAACAAGAAATTCTAAAGTAGAATTTCATCCACATAAGCACTACAGCTCAGCTGCAAAGTCTAACAACAGGGACAGACTGTGCAATTTCAAACCAGATCCATCAATAGTCAATTAAGGTCACCAGGCTAGCCCAGACCACAGCTGGAATCGGCTGACGTAGGAACAGCCGAGCCGCTAGGTTGAGTGACAAAATTAAAGCAGGGTGTCATTCAAAGGCACCACTGGCATCACAGATAGAAGCGAGGCAAGCTTTCTTCTATTGACCTGAGCCTGTCTGTACAGGAGGAAAGTTTCAATCCAATCACAGGTATTGGTTGAGATCAGATCGAGGCGTTTCGCAAACGATCCGTCCTGAGGGTCAGAGCAGACGATGTTTCTGATGCATGTTGATTACGACAAACGTGGCACAATGTAGCTGAAGAGAAAATGATCCATCAGGAAGTTGGTAAATCTAAAATGAAAGCATTTCTGAAGGTGATAGTAGCAGAACTCCATTAAGTCCATCCATTAGATACATGTGAGGTCAGAAGGCTTGAAATGTAATATTTAAAACATTTCATTGTGATTTAATGATAGAAAAATAAAGTTGTGCATACTTTTGAAGTTGGAATAAAAATTATACTTATATAAAAGTACTACCAAACAATTAGGCTTTCCATTTGTAGTCACCTCATCTTATTCAGAAACTCCAAATTAAAATTCAAGGCAACTAAGTACATCATTAACCCAAAGAGCAGCCAAAAAAGCCAATAGCAACTCTGGAGGACCTGCTGAGATCCACAGTTCAAGTGAAAAAAATCTCCTGGCCAGACAACTATTAGTTGCTTATTCTGGGCTTTACAGAATATTGATATAAAGAAAAATTAACTTGTAAATTAAAGATTTATTTTGGGCTGAAGAGAACCCAAAATACAATTTTCTGGCTTCCCAGCAAAACACAATATGATGCTTTACTGGGAAGCACACAGGCTGAAAAGAGGACTACGAGAAGAGATTCACATTTCAGTTGGACATCTCTAAACATAGAGCAAGACCTACAATGGCAGCATTTATATTGGAGCATAGTCATGTGTTATAATGGCCTACTCAAAGTCCTAACCCAAAACCCAATCCTACATCCAGAATCAGTGCAAAGACTTCAAAGCTGATGTTCAAGAAAATCCCCCTCCAGTCTGGTTCAGCTTTAGAAATTCTGCAAAGAAATGAGGAGAACAGACTTGCAGCTGCTGCTAATTCCAAACAAAGCTTATTTTTTAAAAATGCAGTCTCTCAAATTCTGTAAAATACTGCAAAAAAAAAAAAAAGGATTCCTCTGATGCACTGAATTTTAATCATTTTTCCATAATACTAAGCCTCAGCCTTCACTGCATAGATTTGTTACTAGATTAAAACCATAGTGCTTCCGAAAGACTTTCCTGGGTCTCAAGCATCAGTTTGTCAAGAAAATATACAAGAAGCATTGGAAATGGCTGAGCAATGAGTCCACTTTACGCAAAGCCAAGAATGAACGCACAAAGTGTGATGATGTTAAAGAAAACTGTTTAACGACAAAGTTATTCTCATTCTTTTGAAGTGCATCAAGCTTCCAAGAATATACACTCAAGCATTTTTAAAACTATAATCTTTCAATGGAAATTATGCGACAAATAGAGTAAAGAAATCTCCTGAAATTGCTGTAGAAGCTCTACTGTACAAGGTAATCTGAGTGTGATCTTTCCAAACTGATTACAGCAAAATCCACATGGATGTTTTCATCCCGAAAACCTTTGCTCTGGAACCACATATGATTTGTGCCACATACGCCATAAACTGTCAATTCATTTGACAGTTTACTACTACAATGTCAACAGATATTATATTGAAGTTAAGCTAGTTCTACCTTTAACCTTAAAGGCAAAATCAGGGGTAAATGAGAGCGACAACGCCAGAGATCTTTGATTTATTAAACCAAACAGATGCTTAAAAATATGAAATAACGAGGGACAATTTGGGGGTGAGGGGTTGTGCAAATATCTAATAAAAAGCATTAATTTCATAAACCAAACAATAATAAAAAGCTAAAAGAAAAAAAAATCTAAATACACAAATAATTTGACTGAAATGCATGTCCCTTCTGCCTCGCTTTCTAGTTAAGAAAGCATTCATCATCCACTTTCAAGGCACCGGATTATCCCGAGACTTTCCCACCTGACGTATTGGACTTCAAACCTTTAGCTTACAAGTGGGTGATGATTTACACGCTTGAATAACAGCATGAGCAGACGTGTCCAAACACCATGTTGACGCGTGGAGGCAATCATGTCTCGCTGCCGGTGTCCACCTGATGAGTCGACTTCGCTGCATTTCTGAAACGTCCAGGAACAGGAATGTCAGTTCTGACACAAAGCAAACACGGCCAGACCGTATCGAGATGGAGATAGAGGGTTTTGACGTGGGTGCATAGATTTTAGATATCTCAGCAGTGCACAGCCACCGAGCTGACTCCACCACAAACTCCAAGCTTAACTTGGTCAAGCCAGTTTCTTTAGTCTATTTTTCTGTCTGACGGTAACAGTTTTTGTCTTGTCTGTGAGCCCTGCTGTTTCAATCAGAATCAAAGAGTATAATTAGTTCATTTTGTTCTCATTATCACTTGCAAAATGCAAGAGGGCGACAGCAAAGGCAAGGAGGGAAGAGGGAGAGAGCCGCAGCTTTGAAATGCTAAACAGGCCTCTCATTGTTCTTGGCCAGCTGCTTTAGCCCCCAAAAACAAAAAAAAAAACCTACGTGTGCCCCTGTGAATGTATGCACATATGCATGCGCACGTCTCCATCTGCCCCAGAGAGTTAGGGGGGCAACAGCATTCTCTCCATGATTATACACACATGCTACAGCTGCTTTAGATCATCAGCCAAAGTATTCACACGAAAACGTGCGCCATACATGTGTAGAAGTGTGCACACGCAGCAGCATGGTGCAGGTCAGAGTAACAGACATGAGCTAAACACATCTAATCAAATAATACACTCTACTATCGTGCAACTCTGAAGGCGTTTAAGAAAACAAGAAATATTAAAACAGCATTATATGTTTCTTTTGGCCACTTGTTACTCGGCACTTTGAGAAACATTATTTATATTGACAAACGACTTTTTGATGTCTTAAATAAAATGAATCCAAGCACTAAATATGAACATTCCCTGCACAGCAGGAAACATGAAAGCGTAGCGTCTTGCTAACGAGAGGCAAGGAGATTCCTCATCCAACCCTAATGATGTCTTTATGCACTTTTATCAATACGATATGTGTCATAAAGCATTTACACTATTGAGCAGTGAAAAGATCATGAGTCAGCAGAAAAATACAGCAGGAACTCTTCAGCACAGCTAACTACCTGCTCCTGTCACGAATCATCAAATCTCTATCTATTTTACTGCTACCACTCCTGGTGAGAATATTCAGTTTTAAGACATTAGAAGTTGTGGGAAATGGCATTTATTTTTGCCACTTTGGAACAGAATGATGATTTTACTTGACTTTTGTCCTACCAATTCTTCAGACCAGAGAAGGGAACTATGCAACATAAGCTCACAAACATGGGCAAGACTTTAATAAAAACAATATAATCTGAAGGATCTCATTATTAGCATTGAAGTTTGACTTCTACTGCATGTGATAGACTGTAGAGCAATCCAAAGAACCAATGAGGAGAGATAGTTCAACTTTAGAGACGCACTGATCTGGCTTTTACAAGTAATTATTCATTTTCAGTTTTCTTCAGCAGTCGGGAATGCAAATTCCAAATTTAGTCATTTAAAGTTTTTTTCATAAGGGATATGAGAATACTGAGTTTTTACCATATGCTTACAAAAAAATTCACTAGAAATAAAATGCAATCTAATGGCATTTATTTAGTGATATCAAAATATATTTAATATCACAAGAACAAAACTGTTACACAAACAAATGTAGAACCTCTTTAATTTAAGCTTTACACAACACAGTGCAATAAAGGCAATTCATTATGACTAAAATATGCTATAAAGTTAAAAAAAAAATTTAAAAATAAAACCTGCTTGGTATATTTATCATGAAATAAATGCCTTATAACTACAGTAAGTCTCAGCACCAATTCCTTTGTAAAGGACAGAGATAAAACTAAAGGTTAACTGAGTGGAAGCCAGTTTGGCTTTCATAGGGAGATGCAGAGTGACCAGAAAAACAGCACATTCAGAAATCACCATAAACCTCCACAAACTTCACCAATAATCACTGACTGTGAAAAATGCAACCACTGAATTCTTTATTTCAGCAGCCATTGTGTGTTTGCCATTCTGACATTGTGGCATGTCCCAGGAGGGATTACTGCACTAAAACTGTGAGGTGACCCTGAACCTAACCTTCAGACCAGATTCTAACATACATCCTGATCACATCTCAGCTGCAAGGCACCTTTAACCTTCCCCAACTTGTTTCCATCATGATGCACTCCTAAATTAGGAAAAACATAGCAGGGGGCAGTTTTATTTTGCATATTCAACATTTCAAATGTCATCATCACAGTTAAACTGGTGTCAACAGTCTGGTGTGTGACACACTCATTTTACATCATACATCATCCATAGCCTTAGCACTTAACCATTCCTCTGTCCCATCACACTCAACTTAGGCATCAACGGGACAAAGATGACCCATCATCACTCAATAAGAGCGTGTCATTTAACTTATCAATCAATAAGACAATATTTTTTTATGCTTCTTAAAGAAAGAGGAATTTATTACAGAATAAATACTATAACAAGCAAATGAATTTGAATCTACTTAAAATACCCCTAGGATTTTTGATTATGTATATCAATAAAATAAAAAAAACATCCTTTATGTTTAATCGTTTCAAAATAGTAAACCGAGAACACAAACCTTTAAAACTTCCCTAATATATGGTGATAATGGGAAGACAGGCTGTGTCAAAATCATCCGCGTTTACTACATTTATTTCAAGATGCGTCATGCAAACTGGACATTTGTGTTTTTATGCTTTTGTTCTTGTCACAACACATTTTAAAATGGAAACATTACATTATTTTTGAACAACTAAAACAAGAAACATTTTGGATGCATTTATGTAAATATTCTAAAGGTTGTTGTCACGGTAATTTATTTAAACTGATAAATATTTGCTATTTTCTGAAGTAATTAATAATGACAATAAGTCACCATTACTGAAATTACACTGCAAGTTACGTTTCTAAGAGCTTTTGCAATGAAAGCATAAAAAGTGCCTCTGAAAAATCTGTTTCCATAAAGTCCTGCTCCCACCAATACCCACCAGTATATGGGTATTAGTTGCAGATCAATTGCAGTGGAAACAATCCTGGGAATAAAGGGAAAAATAAAAAAAAACTGAAATATCGTGTGTGCAAGATTTATAAATGAATGTGAGCAGAACACTTAACAATTCTTCCTCAGAGTATGTGCAGCCCTCCATCTCTGCAGTACTACTTCATTTGTCTCGTATACAGAACAACATGCTGGACAGCTCTCCGCCTGTCCTGCTGCTCATGCTGGGCAGCCTTCATGTCTCAGGGACTCATACAAGTAGCTCCTGTTCCAGCATGGCGCTGTCCAGGTGCTTTGGTCCACATTAGAGGTGCTGCATAAAAGACAACCAAACCAAGTGAAGGTGTGAAATCGTTTGGTATTCCACACCCAAAGGTGCAGGAGGCAAAATGGGATTGAGCCACCGCCTCACCGGCTCTCATTGTACTACCAGCAGATATTTTGACAAATCTGCCGCTATGCTTTTCGCTCCAATGGATCCATTTGTGGCCAGCGAGTGCAGTGTTCCCTCAAAATCATGTTGCAATTTGCTTTGTGGGCTGCAGTATCAAACACTTTCAATAACAACATACAAAAAATATTTGTGGTTTTTTATATAAAGCAACATGGCTGAGCTTATCAAATGAATTTGGTCAAAAAAAATGTTTAGATTTTTCTGAAAAGTAGAATATTTTAAGCAAACTATGTTTGCTTTCACATCTTTTTTTTTTTAATCAACCAATTAGATATATGATCACAAACTTGTGCTCAATCCACTTTATACCACAAATTAGAAAGCTATAAAGTGAAATAGAATGCTACAGTAATAAACACGACCGTTTGACGTAATATGGAAGTATTACAAATCAACTGAGAGAAATTTAGGTTTATTACTAAAAAGGAGAAAAGAATTAGTCACAGATCATTGCTGTTGATGGTTTTCTCTACACTCATAAGAGAAATTACTTTCCAATATCAGCTTTTAAAACGCAGTCATGGCCTTCATTTTTAACCTATGCACAAGATCTTGGTATCAATTACATTGCACTCAATGCTCCTTCAGAAGAAATTGATTTTAACATACAGCTCCTCTGCTTGCATACCTGTTTCCAGCACTGAAGCACCATCAACATTCCTTACAGCCTAAATTTCCACCATTACTCATGCTTAAATAGGTGAAAGGTGACACAAGGTGTAGTTCACCATGTAAAAATTTGCTCCAGTCAATGTTCATCGTGACATACACACGTTTTTTTTTTTTTTTTTAATTCATTAGTACCCCTGCTTTTAATGACAGAAGCGGGTAGGTGGATTTATTTTTAGATTTCTGACACACACCAAATTAGATGAAAGCGCTGTGTCTGGATGACCACTGCCAGACTGTCCGCGGCCATGAATCTGATCACTCCGTGTCCAGTCTGCTCATTTTTAAACAGGCCCACAGAACCCAGCAAACCTGGACGTTCAGAGACAGAGTCAGCTTCGCTCGAGTCAACTATGGGCGTACCTTCCGCTCTGCTCAGACACTTGCGTAATACACACCGGCCCTACCGCTTTAACTCTGTGTAGAAAGAAATTTGGCTATGTGCTGCAATCTAAATTCAGATATTTATTATACCGGATCTCCGATAGTAGGAAAAGGCTTGGTTGATTTCCTCCCCGCCCTCCCGCCCCCCATCCATCCTGGGTTGGTGCCGAGCCAACGCTTCACTCTCCGGTGGCCCAGCCCAACCCTGCCCCGGTGCGGCCTGCTGCACTGACCAGCCCCCGGTCAGCAGCAGTGTGCACCGCCGAGCGACATCCAGGCTAAGCTACTCTGTGCTAGTATGACACTTGGACATGTAGAAAAAAAAAACGGAGAGAGAGAGAAGGCAGTCCACACCGGTGCCTGTGGTGCATACGGGGAAAGAAAGCAGCTCTAAGGTGTACTCACGGCTGACTTTCATGCTGCCGAAAGCAGAGGGCTGCGGCACTGGCTTGCAGCTCTCGGCGAAGGATGTGGTCCTGGGCCGACCCGACATGATCCGATCCCTTTAATTCTTTCGACTTGCTAAACGGCAGGGCTGATCGAGTCGCCGAACCTTCTCATCCAAAACAAACAAAAAGAAAAAGGAAAAAAGAAAAAAGGTTGACAGTAAATTAATATCTGTGTGTCTCGGAATAGGGGCGCAGGCAGCAAGAGAGCCCGTTAGCACAGTTTTATAGTCACAAGTTGAAACTGTCCGATCTTTCCCACCGACGGTCAGTCAAAGCATCATTTCCCTCCTTTATAGTCCAGCTTCTCTTTCAACGGGCCTCATAAGACACGTCTCCGACTGAAATAGTCATGAATCTGGCCTCTCCCGGGGGCCTCCGTGTTTGATAAAAAGTCTTTTTCCGGGTGATTTCCACGAAAATGAACAACGGTCAGCTCGGCTGTCGGTCCAGAAGCAAAACGACCCGTTTCCTCGTCAATTCAGGGACACATGCAGCTCCTCTTCATATCCCGATGTGGAGCCTCAGTGATCCGACTGCCATGGCGGCTCCCTCACTATACCAGAGCCTAGAGATCTTCTAACGGAAAACCTGTCCGTCACCGCAGTCTGTATGCGGCTAATTTACACACTTTACGCTGGTGCTAGCTCCGGCCTAACCGCCGTCAAATTTCGGCGTCCGTACCTCGCCCCTGAAGCGGCGAGCCTCTCGGAAAATGATGGTCTTAAGATACAGAATGCGACGATACCGAATGTCTTTTTTTTTTTTTTTACTCCTTCCCCATAGGTTTCAGGCTCGCAGTCTTTGTCGCTGCGTATTTTACGTACGCAGATTTCGTAAAGCAACACATGTCAAAGAAAGGAGTTCACGCTGTGAACGTAGCTCGCGACGCTGAATACGAAAACCGTGAACGCGCACACGCTGGATCTGGGGTGGTGCGTTTAGCCAATCAGAGGCAGTATCCTTCAGAAATGGGTGTCAACCGCGTGCCTGTGGTCCAATAGCAATGTCGGTCTTGAACACCACATGGCATAATTTGCTCGCTGCCCTCCCTCACGACTTCAAAGGCTTTTTCCAGTGCCATGACGAGGACAATGGGCGGGGTTTTACACAAGATTGATGACCTTTTCGACCAATGGGGTTTGAAAACCAGGCTGCCAGTCCAAAATCCCCCCCAGCTGTCACAGAGCGCCGGTGGTCATGCAGCACTGTTGCTATGTTAGTCACAAAATCCTATCCTCTCCCTTTCATGGACAACTTTTTTAATCGTCCTCTTGGCTCCTCCAATTAATTGTTGCCATATTGCCGAGTCATTCTAATGAAGGGGATGCACATGTGTGTATATTAACACTTATTTTAGGCTTATTTGCAGCGGTTTCGCAGTTGTATTGTATGAATCAGTATGTTTTGCCAGAACTCAATGTTCTGATGACCATATTATATTGATAGTAATAATCACCATCATGGTTTTTATCACGATGGTGATCATTACTATCAATATAATTATTTTGTCTTCTACAGGAATATGTAATGTCCTTTACAACGTAAAATACAATCCATAACGTGTCATAAAATCATAAACTTTTCAGTGTTACTTATTCATGTTTCTTATCTAATTAACCTTATTGTGCTCCTGTATTTTTTATGGATATTTATCATTAGCTGGATGTGATGATTAAACAGTTACCGATCAAATGACTGCAGAGCACTGTACAGACTTGCTCTTTGTATTAATAATATAAAAAAATTGTAGTTATCATAGTAGGACATGTAATAAAAGTTTTTTTTTCTTTTATTCTGAATATTCAGTAAAAAAAAATCTTAAACATTAATATATGCTAATTTTTTTTCTAATTTTCTTTTGCCCATTAAATCTACATTTATCTTTAGATAATGTAACTTTTCAAATTATTATTTACAAGTTAATAATTACAAATCTAATCTTGTGAGAAGAGCACAATATCTGATTGAGAAATATTTTAATTGTTTGATGCGAGTATGGCATATCTCAAAGAGATTGCAAATCACTACTCCCAAAAGAGGAATCTTTTCTTTTTGCTGACTTTCGTGTGTCAGCAGTCTATCTTTTGTGTGATCTATTTATACTTTGTTGTGTCATATATCAAAGGGAATTTCTCCGAGGCAGTCCTTCAATGATTTGTGCGCAGCAACATTTTAAATACAGGCAGCTGGGCAGAAGTAATGAAGAAAACTGCTTTGTCTTCATAGCAACACATCCCCTGGCAGCACAACGGGGAAAAAAAATCACAGAGGAACATAGATAAACAACAGTGAAAACAAATCCAGTGCAGAGAAGACAAAATCTAACCAGAAAGAGAAGAATAAATGTGGTGCTCTGCAACCACATTTATTCTTCTTTTTTTTTTTAGATATGGACTTTTACATTTTTTATTTTATTTAAGGTGTTTAATTTGACTGAGCCGTAGTGCATAGGCATATATGTCTTAATCTAAAACGTCATAGATTTGATTGTGTGTTTAGAGAGTCAATATCCTGCAATATGGTAGTTCTTACCTGCACTCTCAAGTTTTTTTTGTTGTTGTTTTTTTTGGCAGCCACCTAAAGGTATTTAGCTTCATCCATCTGACCATCAATTCTAATTTTTAGTAGATTTGTTGTCCAGAGTCAAAAAAGCAACATACACCATGATGCTGCCACCAAAGTTAAAATTAAACCAGAGCATCTTCTTCCACATGTTTGTCCCCTAGTGGATTCTAGTGAACTGCAAGCAGGAGGTCTCATGGCTTTCTTGCAAAAATTGTACAGAATCTTCCACCTGAGTTGTGGATCTCTGCTGCTCCCCCAGAGTTATCATGGTCCTATTGTGGCTACGAAGGGTCATAATGTCCCCAAGTTTAATGGAAAAAAAACAAAAATATTATTGTTTGTGGCCCAAAAATACACGATTAGAGGTCAGGATTCAACTAGACTCAATTCTAGTAATATTAACAGCAGGCAATAAGCCTAGATATTGTTATGGATTCAAACCTCAGTTCGAATATCCAAAATAAAGCCCAAATAAAACCAGCCCAATCCCTTCTTAAAAGGTAACAGATTCTATTATTTTAATGGTTTAAATGTTTTGGTTTCGAGGAGGAAAAAAGTTTCTGCAGCTGCTGCAGCTCATCTGAGCAGCCACAATCATCTCCAGAATCAGTTCACTGTTTGTTAAAGGGTCAAATTTTTAAACTGAGATCATCTTGAGTGATCTCAGAGGTTCTTGTCAGATGATTCATCAGCACTCAAACGTCTGCTTATTCAATGATTTTAGGGCCCAAACTAAACAATGGGAGACAGTACTTAGTGTCTAGGCTCCTCAGCTGTGGAATAAATTCCCTGAAAACCTGAAATCTTCAGAGCTGTTGGCAGCTTTAATCAGGACTGAAGACGTTTCCTTTACCTCAACTTCTCATCAAGATCAAATACAATTTTAGGCATTATTTGTCTCATATTTGTGCATTTTTTTAATTTCAAAAATATGAAATTAAAAAACTCGTTTTAAGACGTTTCAAGTTTTTTGTCCTCAGCAGTCACACAATTACTGTCCACTGAAAAGTTCACTTTGTGATTCTGCCTGCTGTGATTGGTCAGCATATAAAAAAAACACTTTTCTTTTTATATTAAAAATTTATAAATAAATATTAAAAGAAATGCAGTGTTTACACAAAAGGTAAATGAATGTACATCTGTAACCATCTATAAAATTCCATTAATTTTGCACTTTTTTATGCTTGTTCTAATGACTGTTTTCTGTATTAGCGTCATGTTTAAAAAAATAACTTATCGGTGATTAATAATGTTATCAAAACATCGGCATTTTCAGGCAAAACATTTTCATACATCTAAAATTTTTATGAGCAAAACTAAAACAGAATTCAACAATAATGCTTTCTTCATATAAAAATGGAAAAACAAAAGCATTTCTTACTGAAATTAGAGCTACATTATCTCTACGTATAAAAGTTCATCATCTTTAAATACAATAATAATTGATCTGGTGCTTTAAGAGTCAGTATGCTGTGCTGTGAATATACATATTTACTCCCTTAAAGATACATTCTATTTTTGTTTGTTTGTTTTTACGCTTAAATGTTTCAGATCATCAGACAAAGTTTCTCAACTCACAGAGAGCCTAAGCAACAACAAAATTGAGTTTTCAAATGATGCTTTTGATGAAGGCAAAAATAAATAAATACATAAATATTGTATCCAAAATAATATATCCTCATTGATGTAATTTACTGCTTCGTGAAACCATGAGAAACTTTGTTTAACCAGATTGTATGATTCAGTTTCATTAGTCACACCCAGGCCTGTAAAATAATGAAATTATTCAAATAGAACCAGTCTGACAAGATATATTAAGAAACACAATACCTTAATTTAAAGACTGTTTAAAAAAAAAAAAAGATGAAAAACAAAGTTCCTGTTATTATGTCTGGAAAGGCTTACAACTTAGACTTTGGGACTCCAGAAATTTAAGCTGAACAGAACCTTTTGGAAGGTGTGCTCCCAGTTACATCATAGCAACAGCCAAACATGACCATGGTTAGATGATATGCTTCTTTGCTGCTTTGGGACTTGGATGACTTGCCATAATTCAATAAAACATCAATTCTGTACCTAAATGAGGATGTCTGGGCAAGAATTTCTGACTCTAAACTCAAAAGTTTCCCAGTGGTCTAGTCAATATCTGAAAGTAAATCTTACTGAGACGGTGCAAAGAGATTTAAACTGGCTGCTCATGATTGAAAACCCTAAAATGATGCGGATGAAAACTACTCTGCAAAAAAAAGTGGTATAAATTCCTTCACAGTGATGAAAAACACACAATGGGAGGCAGTATTTATCAACCATCTCATGGCTGTTGCTGCTGCAAAGGTTAGCTATGGAAGTGTTAGGTAGGTTTAGAGAGAAATTAACCTTTCTGATATGGCAAGATTGGTATGATCAGTTTGTTTTCTTTAATAACTAAAATTATAATGTGAAAACTGGATGTTGTGTTTATTTTAAATCTGTTTAATTATCTGAAACTTTTTGGTGACAAACAAAAGAAATGTATAAGAAAGCAAATAATTCTTCACAGTACTCAAAGTTCAAGTGGTGGAAATAATTAAATAACACATAAAGTGCAGTAAACATTTTGTCATACTAAAGTGGGTTTGAGGTCATCTTTAAACACAACGGGCCGCGGGGGGCGACAGAGGTTGGTGTAATCCTCGTACTCGCTGTCAGACGAGTCCGAGGAGCTGCCTGAGGACGGGAAGGAGCCCCGCTGCAGGCAGGAATCACAGTAAGGACGATGGTAGAAGCAGTCATCTGTGGAGCTGCTGGAGTCTGAATCCCAGTATCCACTCGAGTCTCTGATGCATCGATGGCGTTGCTTGCCGCGGTCGTCTTCTTCCACACTGTGCTCAGGTGAACAGTTCTGTCTAGGACAACGCCAGAGAGGGCAGTTGTGAGACCGTGAAGCATGTCTTTGACAGCTTTTCACTTCCTCTTCTTCCTCTTTATCACCCTCTTCCTCCTCTACGGGCTTGTCTAAATCAGTGACGCTGCAATCAGCACGGAAATGTGTCTCATCGGGATTTTGGTGTTCACAAAGGTCCCTTTTCAGTTCACAAATGGGAGCATCTGAGCCTGTGTAGAAGCAGGAAGAGGACAAAGCTCTCCTGGACGGTTGGAAGGGAGGCCGACGTTTTCTCATCGCGTATGGAGAGATGCTGGGGTATTGGAAGAGAGAATGAGAGGAGCAGAGGGACAGAGGGGACAACGTGTTCAGTTTCGGTTGAGAGGACGTCTTAGACGCCTGACCTGGAAATCGAAGCGCCGTCTCCGTGACTGCATCCATGCTCAGCTCCTGGATGATCTCTTGCAGCTTCTCGCTGCTGACAAAACCAGTCAGTTTTGGGTTTGGTCCCACTTGCGTTGGCAGGCCACCATGACTGGGAAATTGTTCAACCCGAGAGGGATTCAGTCTTCTGTGGTTTTGAAGAGAGGTGACAAAATGAACAACCTCCTCCGCCGTCCTTCCTGGAAATGTGGGGCACAGAGGTTGCTTGACAATCTCTCTCACTGTGGATTCAGCTGTCTCTCCAGTTGCAGAGTTGGGGACATCTTTTCGGCATCCACTCAGGATGTCATCAGTAAAGGAGGAGGAAGCAGGATGGCGGTCCGTTGAGTTTTGAATGGAAGGTATCCGGAGTGCATTTGAGGGATCAGGAGGCAGAGTGAGATTATGAGAGGCTGGAGAAGGCAAAAGTCTGGTTTTTGTGTCTTTCTGAGATAAACAGGAAGAGGAACTTCCTTCAGACTGTAGCTCAGTGGTCTGGGTAGAGGAGGAGTTGAAATAAGCAACCGAGGAATCAACGTCCTGGTCCCCGAGGGGCTGACTTGCTGTCATGAGCCTCAGGAGCTTATCCTTGGCGTTGTTTACCTGCTCTTGAAGACTGTCAATCGCAGCATTCTTCTAAGAAGTGAAAAGAGAAAGCAGAAGTTCAAATATTTGAAAACAAAAATGCTAGATATAACCACTTAACTGGAGTAAGAAACCTTCCACAACTTGTTCAGATTTTAGTGTTTGGCTCATGATCCTGTCAGGGCATTTGTAAATAATGGTGTTCATGAAACTACAATCCTAACACCTGTCTTTGATTTCATGCTTGCAGTGAGCCATAAGTGAGCCATGTCACTGCCTTCTCAGCAATTTTCATAAATCATAGCATGTTTTGTTAGTACAGGTTGTAAAACTACTGTGTAGAAGATGCACAATCTCACAGTCTACTGGACTTTTGATCAGTAATTTGTTTTTCACCCTGTACAATAATGTTCACTCTGACAATAGTAAATTTAGCCTCATTAAAATATTCAATTAATGCTATTTGACACACAAAATCATCTCTCAATATGTAACAAAGTAGTTTAGAAGAGTTTTAACTCGGGATGATTAAGAGAGGATTGAACTTGTGCACAAGCTAACTAGAGCTTAGCTTTTTAGCTTGAAGAAACCATCTGCATTAAGCAGCTAATCAAAAATCCCCAACAGCTTTTAATTGCATCAGTATTGCATTATTGTCTTCAAATAATGGCATCATCTAATTCCTCTGGCTCATTTTCTAGGGGCCATCCTCTTGTCCTAATATGGCCATAGCTCGCTCCACAAAGTAAAAGACAAAGACACCCATTTAGAAACCAACTGGTTACATAATGACAGTTACATTCACTTCTGTCGGATTGCTCATCCATGAACAGTCCTACACTCTGACAAACTCTAATAAACAAGATGCAAATGATCCCAAACAATTTTCATCATTTTAACCAAGATAGCAGTTTGGATGACTGGTACTCACATGCGCTGAAATATGAAAATACATATAAAGAATATTACCACGTTGCGCGTAAAAAATATTACATTACCTCAGTTAAGAGCTTTTTCATTGAGCTGTTCTCCCCCAGCAGGAAGTAGATCTCATCCTGGCTGTAGACAGATGGCTGACTCTTACTGGGGCTGCTGAAATATTTGGCCATCTGACTCGGGTTGTTCTGATCCTCCTCAAACTGTCGCCACTGGGTCAGCTGCGATAAGGCAGGTTTGATATTTAGGAGTTTTATGCATGTTACACGGATTCCCAGCAACATATAAACCTCTCGGATGAGAATTATATCCTTTCAGAAATATCTCTATGAGGTGTGCTTTAGACCACTGCTCATTGTTGAAGTATTTCCTTCCCTCTCACTGCAGATGCATTCCTTTATGTTAACATAAACCCGTCGTTAGACTCTCAGAGTCGTAAACCTGTTGGCAGCCTACAAAGTTTTGGCTCATTACGAAGACTTCTTTGTGAGTCATCTTCTCCTGACAGACACCGAAACCTCATCCATCAGTACAACAAGCACATGTCAGGTTTATTGGTTTTACCCTAAACCTTCCTATACATACACTGTCATCTGTCCGTCTGTTACAGTTTCTTTTTGTGGGAAGGATTTCCTCATGGCAGATCTTAAAAGAAAAAAACTCCTCATATTTTGGGATTTAAGGAAAAGATAATGAAAGTGTAACCAATATTATAGACAACACGGCTTTATCTCATGTTTTTGTTGAAACTAATTATAATCTAAGCTAATATTTAGTCATTATAGTCAGGGATTTGTTAGGTTTTGTCTCTGACCTGTGGCACAAACAGCATGCAGTTTGTGGCCAGTGTGCAGATGAAGATGGCTCCAGCCGCAGTGCTGCAGACCAGGTTGGGCCAGGCGTGTAGGAAGAAGAACACAGGGAAGGCCACAGCAGAGGAAATGGTGACCAGAGTGACGGCCGTAATGATGGTGGGAGACTGGTTGACTGGAGGATGGCTCACGTTGCTGGTGAGTCCAGCCAGGTATGTGCCATAAAGGAGGAGGCAACCCTTGATAAAGAAGAGCAGAAGTCATTATTTTCACATGCTACTGTTTTTCAAAATTTACTCTTTTGCTATGCTTTTTTTTTTCTGTTCACTTTCATTTTTGTAGTATTTATTTAGATTTAGATTTGAACTATCTGGAATCACAATTTCTTTACATAAGATTTTATTGATCCCATATTGGTGAAATTCACTTAGGGTCAAAATTTTCTTGTGTATTGAATGGGTAAATTCAAAATCCCATCATGGTCATTTTGACGTTCTTTTATGTTGTTGTATGTCAATCACTGGGAACCTGTTTTATGCATTGGTGAGCTTTTCATTGTAAAAATAATGATGCAAAATAGCTGCTAATTCGACAGCGGAAGCTGCATATCTAAAAGAAACATTTTGGAAAATAATTTTACTCAGGGATTTAAGCAACTTTCAAGATAATTAGTTCAGAGCTTTAAAAACGTGTTTTCAGTGCAAAATACCACACCCTATACTTTTGTCAGGTCAGGAAGGTAGCTGCTTATCTAAGTGTGCTAGAGTCAGAGTGAAAATTAGAAAGTATAAAACATCTGGAAGATTCCCACTATGAACAATGAGTAGGACTGTAGTGGGGGCAAAACTTTTCATTTGGAGATTATGCCATAATGTGCAAATTTATGTACATTATTCCCAGAGATACCAGTGACTGTGGAGGAAGCGACATCGACCTTTCCAGCTTAGCTTTGGTCTTGGACATATTCACTTTATTTCTAAATCTCTGCTGGTTTGTTTTCTCTAGACTGAAAAACCAGTTTTGGAAAATAAATTTCATAAAATATGTCACCATCAAAAAACATGTAGTGAGTCAGTGGTGTTGTCACTGTAGAAGCATAAATGAAATTGCTTGAAGCTTACTTTCTGAACAGCAATAATGATGAGCCAAATATTTGAGTATTCTGAGGAGCAAGAGTCCAGCTGTGACAAAGAGTAGGAGGTGTCTCTCTCAGTCGCCTACATGAATAGAAACCAAATATTACATCAAAGTTGACACATCTACACAAAAAATCTATCTTTCGTGCACTCTGTTTTATCAAAAAAAAGCATGTAAAAGAATAAAAAAATTCAGACTCAATCATGACTCAGTAATATATTACATATGATCATCTTCAGAAATCTACCAAACAAATCAGTGCAAAGCTTACTAATTATTCTCACCTTGGCAACAGCTCTGACAGATCGCGAGCATCTCATTGGGTCCGTGAGATTCCAGGTGGTGAGAATCAGAATCTCCAGCAGAATCAGTAGAACTACCATGCCAATCAGCTGGATGTCTCGGATGATCTGAGACGGAAAGAGAAGCGGTGATAAAGATGAACTCTTTACACCTTACAGCTTTACACCATCCACACACCGAAACTTGATCTGGAGAGAAGCCTAAATCAGTAAAAAGAGCTCAGAGTAATTACTCACATAGGCTAATTTAGTAAATACTCCATCTAAATTTGACAGCATTAAATTATTCAGTGCAATGTGCAGCCATGCATTACTGTTGTCAGGTTGAATTACTCAAAACTACTTCATTAATTACTAAAGAAACAAAATATGTGAACGTCTGTTAAAATGGTTTATGTGACGCAGAGTTTTTATGTGGAATACATGCTGAACAGGGCAACTGAAAACTAAACCCGTAAGGGAAAAAACTTATATGTTTTTTCCCTTATATAGGAGCTTATATGTTTTTTCATATATATATATATATATATATATATATATATATATATATATATATATATATATATATATATATATATATATATATATATATATATATATATATATATATATATATAAATATAAAGGAAGCTGTGAGAATCAGGTTGCATAAGTCCTTCTCGGTATAAGTTTATTACCGTCCAACGTCTTGATTTGACAATATTTCTTTGTAATAGTATTTCTTGTAAATTTCCATCAGACTGTAAAGGCATCCCTCTTCAAGTGAGCAGCATACTTTGTTCAGGATGCTATTGGACTTTCCAAAATGTAAATTTTTCTAACATGCCAGCCTTTTGTTTATTTGTATGTTTGATTGCCCTTTTTGTGATGCTGAAATTTGAAACCCAGAATCAGTTTAGGGGTGTGGATGGATTGGGATCTCATCTGCAGTCATGGGGAAATCTACTGCTCTGATCTTTTGCAGTGAACAAAGAGCTCAGCCAGTGTCTGACCCCTAACTCTGGTCGTAAGATCATAGATCATGACTCAGCTTGGATGATAGAGAGTCATTTGAGGAGGTTCAAGTATCTGAGTAGGATGCTGCCTCAGCTTCTCCCTTTGACAATGTTTTAGGCACTGCCTCCTGGGAGAAGAGCCCATGGGAGAATCAGTACTATATGAGGGACTACATATCGCTTTCTGGCATGGGGATGCCCAGGGATCTACTACAACGAGCTGGAGAGTATTGCTGGGGAGACGAATCTCTGGCTCTCTCCTCTAACAAGCAAAAGCCTAAGAATGGATGGATACAATTTTGTTTAAATGGATTTGTTCAGAATATATTTCATATTAAGGGAAATAATTTGAAGTAAATTATCAGTACATTTTTTTGTTTAAATCACACAAATCTGGGATTTTACTTTTTGAATATGGGAATGCAGTGTTTTCAATAAGGACCGCGGATAAGAGCCAAAAGGCTGCATTTTTTATAACCACTTTGCATCTGAGATTACATACTAAGACAGTCAATTTCTATATTAAATTACTTTGAGATTTGTGTTATTGTAACAGTACGTTCTCAATTCAAACTACAGTGATATACAAAAGAAGAAGACAAGAATGTGCATGTCAACGAGATGAGCACAAGGAAACCAGAAGAGCCTGCCTACCACTCTCTTGTCGGGAACTCGCTGAGTGAAAACTCTGTAAAGCCTCCAGGTCTTTCCCAAAATTGGCCCAAAGACCAGGGTGCTCCCAATGCAAAGCGTCCACATCCGAGCCTGGAGGAGGGAAAACCACAAGGATCACCTTAAAATTGATCTCCAACAGTATAAAACTGCAGCTACAAGGATTTCGATACTTACCTGAAGCAAAGTAATAGACACATCAGCTCGTGAATGAGCTCGCTCATCGATTGCAAAAAGAAAGCCGCTAATATATGTGAGGACACTTCCAAAGAGAGTCAGAACATTTAGGTTGGGACTGGACATCTTCACTATCCTGATGAAACAGCACAAGCAGACTCCTTTAGCATGCCAGTAGACAGTAGTTTGATGAATTTGTAGTTAAATGCTGGAATTTAACTACAAATAATTTCGTGGATGGTATCAACCCCTCCACAAAATTATTAAAACACTTTTCACTCTACCTGTTGTTTTTGAATCGCAGGGTGAAAACCAGAAAGCAGAACGCCAACAGGATGCCAGACGATAGCATCGTCCAGACAATCGCTCTGAGCGCAGGAGAGAGGGATCGCCTGGGGACCTCTGCTGCCAACTACACACACAGACATGAACATTTATTCCCCCATACAGTTCCAGCCCCTTCTGGGTATCTCTACGGAAAAGATAATTAATCCTACAAGTACTCCAGAGTCTAGGCTCCTTCAAATTCCAGATGTAAAAATTAAAACCAAGCACAAATTTATAAGGTAGAATTTTATTGCAGGGAAAAAGGCATCAAGCATTGCAAAACAGATGTGGAACTATTACTTTAACTTTAATCAGTAATAACGTTTGCTGAAACATCTGAAAGCATCATAAAAGATAGTACATAGTGAAAATTTAGATATTCAAAGGCAGAATAAGGAGAGGTGCTGAGTTGACCCCATTGTGATTCCTTCGCGGGTTGAAGTAGGGGAAAAGTCTGCCGCTGAAAGTGTATCCGGTGTACGTGTAGATATGAGAGTGAGAGTCCGGGTTGTAAAATGAAACCTGCCCCGCTTCCATGTCCACGTACACCAGGACTGTCTGGGGCTTTTCCACCAGCGGCAGTCTAACAGGAGGACTGCTGAGGGCCCAGTAACTCTCATCCTCCCTCATTCCCAGAGTCCAGTAGCCCCTTTCAGGGTTCAGCAGATTCCCTCCTTTTCTATTGACCGACTCGAGTCCCACTCCAATGTCCCACTCTGTCTTCCCTTTCACCTGAACTTCATAGGAGAACCTCCCGTAGCAGAAGCCCTCCTTCCCCAAGACACTAACACAAGGGTAAAATCTTGCTGGATTGTCAGGGAGGTTCACAGCCACATCGCCGTGATAGACCTGCTTCCGGTTTTCTGAAAGAACGAGTTTGGGGTGAGCTGTGTCTGGATCCAGCGTCACATCCACAGCGTAGGCTTTTACTCGCTTAAATTCAATCTTGCAAAGCCTCTTTACCTCTGCCTTGATGGTTTCCTCAAGCTCTGATGCTGCTCTCCTGAGTGCCCTTCTCAACGTTCCCACATAGACTGCACTTTCTACCCTAATCTCAGACCAGTCTTTGATGGGCAGCTCACTGGAGAAAGCCGGGAAGCTCTGGAGAAGGTAGAGATCATCGTTTGTCTGTGAGAGCAGCTCCAAATCAGTGGTCCTGTTTGACAGCTGATTAATCTCTTGCTCAAGATCCAATGTAATCTTACCAGCCCTGCTTTCAACACACTTCTGCTTTGCTAAGATAGCCTCGGCCACTTCAGCTTGGACTGTCTTAACTACTTGAAGCAGTTTGTTGAAGACCAGAAAACTCTCTTCAACCTCTTTTTCAGCGTTTCTTTTGCTAAACTCAACAGCTTGACCGATCTCACATGTTTTCTGTAGCCTACTGTGGATGCCTTCTTGCATTTCCACGTTCATATTTCTGATCTGATCTCTCCTGTCTTGGCTTTCATGCTTTATAGAAGCCATACGATGTGCCTTGTGGTCATCCTCAACACAGACCTGGCACAAGTACATCTGATCTGTGTGGCAGAACAGGTTGAGGAGGCTCTCGTGTTTCTTACACAATCTGTCTCGCATGTTCATAATTGGGTTGATTAGGGTGTGATTCTTGAGGGTGCCTAGAACGTGATGGGGCTCCAGATGTGTCTGGCAAAATGAAGCCAAACAGTCCAGACAGGTTTTAAAAGCTTTCACCCGTTTTCCAACACACACATCACAAGCAACTTCCCCCTTATCGCCTGACTTGTCCATACTTCTGAGCCCGTCTTTGTACTTCATTTCCCCATGGTCTTTAAATTGAGCAGCCACCTCAGATATGAAGGTGTTGACTTTGAGGTCAGGCCTGTTGTACAGCTTGTTTTTACACATGGGACACTGGGGCAGATTGGTACTCTGCCAGTATCTCTGGATGCAGTCACGACAGAAGTTGTGCCCACACGGAGTGGAGACTGGCTGGTTAAACACATCCAGACAGATGGGGCAAAGGAGCTGCTCCTTGGACAGAATGCTGGCGGCTGTAGCCATATCTGGGAACACATCCAGAAAGAAGAAGAAAACAGGTGGGATTTTATGGAATACATTGCCTCAGCTTCTTTTATTTTTGGCTTTCCACTGTTTTACAAGGCATGAAAATACTTGTGTCCTCGTTAGCCATGAACAGTAACAAATACACAGTGTTATGTTTCATCACACTGTATCACATGCTATCAGGGTCGTTTTTATGTTAGCCAGGATCAGCTAGCAATACCAGTGAGGCATTTCATGGAGAGTGCAATAAAAAACTAAAACAGAACATTTGCTGCATTTAGATGATGCATTCACACAACAAAGCTCACACAAAATTTGGTTCAAACTGTTGACTTACTTTAAGGTAATTAATTGTACAAGTTAACATCATGAAGCATGCAAAGATTTCTAAGATATAGCTCACCTTGCTGTTTTTGGTCCTTTGAAGAGAGAAAGACTTGATTGTGTTCTTTGTCAAAGTGTTTCTGCTGCTGTATCTTTTATTTCAGAAGTCTGTTTACAGTATCATCCGTCCGGCTTCTGCTGTTGGTCTGTCCTCCCTCTTCTCTTAAAGGTATTGGGGACAGAGGCTATTCTAAACATAGCTGCAGTCCATGCCCATTACCTTTCCCGATTTCAGCTGTCTGGTACCATAGTTCAAACAAGCAAAGCCGGTGCATTTAAAGGAAATATGGTGAGGCATAAAGTTACTAGGACTGCATTTATATAAAATATAACCTATGTTTGACCCTATCTTTAGCATAGGCAGAGTCAAGCAGTTGTCATGTAGTCTCGTGACCTAATAATGCAGTGTCTTGTTGCAGTTCTCCAGCAGTAAGCTATGGAGATTTAAATTTTTTTTATACCTCCCTTTTGTTGCTCAATGCGTCCTTGAACTCTAAGAATAATCCGACCCACCATTTGTAAAAACTCAAAACAGTGACTCAGCATATCTGACATTTTTAAGGCCAGTAGGAGGTTGGGCAGAATGTTCAGCATAGCTTCTATTTCCTCCATTTTTGTCACATACAAATTATGCCAAGCTACTTTTCTTACTTTGGGGCAGCCCAACTATTTGTGCACAACCCGCTAGAGCTGTTCCTCGATTGTAATGGGAACCAACTGTAGATTTGAGCCGAGTCAAGGTGATAGTGGAAAAGAAACATGTCTTTTCTAGTTTATAGATTTGCATGGAGAACTGGGTTTTGGTACTGCATCCTATTTTATTTGGTTTTCCCTCCAAATACATGATTTAAAAAATGCCAAATAAATTTTTGTGCAATCTCCATTACAGAATCATACTGCCACCATAAAAGATTACTTTATTTTATGCCTTTTCACACATCATTACCAGGATGCCAGTTGTTGATGGCTCTATGCATACCAGTATTATGTAGCTATTTACATAATACTACGCTACGCTGTGAAATTGCGATTAAAACATTTCCAAAATTCTTATCAGTTTTTGTTTGTTCCACTGTTTATCATTGTTGATTGACACGCAGAATAGTTGCCATGATAACTAGAGAAATTGGAGACATTTCCAAGTTATGTGTAATCATCTAAAACAATAAAACAGTGTCTGAAAACAAATATGTAACAATAAATCTTTACAACACAGCCACAAGCCTGGAAATCTGGCATTCTGAGTTGTGTCAAGTTACAAACACAGGACCCAAAGGGTGTCAGTTGTGGGAATAAAAATTAGTGCCAAGTGCGTCAAGTGGATTATGATGTGCGTAAAAATATGCATGCGCCTGGCACTTAAACATACGGCAGTGTCAAACAACTAATTCACCTGAAGTAGTTATCTAAGATACAGTGCCCAAAGTTATTTATTTGTATGCCTGATTTTTTTTCTTTTTTAAATTTAAAATGAATCAATCTTTTAATTGTCCTCACACTAACACTGACAATTTTAGCAACGCTAGCGTGCATTCATATTCATCAGTCAAGACATAGTGACAACAATAAATCTTTGGAAATTATAATGAGAAAACGGCAGCATCCATCTCCACTACAACCATTGGAAATATCCAGAGTTTTAAATAGAAATCTGTAGAATTGTCCTCACAAATGGAAAACAGATCATCATTGGGTCTTTGAAACACATTGAACGGTTGTCAACTACAGTCTCAGCACCAAGCTGAAAACTCAAATTGTGTGCATACATATGCTGTGTAAATAAATTGAGAACAGAGAGACAGTAGAAGATGTAGGTCAAGAGAAAGATTACCGAGTTTAGGATGCATAGTCTCCGTAGGATGTCCTGGCCTTCCTGCCTGCTGAGTCCAGCCTGGATGAGGCAAAGTGGGGAATCACACACAGAGCTGCAGTTCAGCTCAGGCTCCATGACCGGCCCCAGTCCGTCCACCATCACAAACACATTCTGTGGGAGAATCAAACAAAGCAGCTCATCAGGTCACTCTAGGAAATAAACAATGCACCTTGTAACTGGTGCACAAGAAACAAAGCAGTAATTGCACTTGACATTTTTAAATGATGTTTGGTGCTTCAGTTGTTCAGTTTCATTTAAATTATGTTACTTGAGTTGCAATCACATAAGAATATACCACAAAGGATTAGTTGCAAGACCGAGGTGCACCACAGTGTGGTGCTATGACAAAAACAAGGAGGAGTGGGGGGAAGCGGGTAATTTTTACATTGCGCTGGTGGTAGAAAACAAGCTCAGATAAACAGAGAAGCCTTTGAGTTTCTGTTTGTCCTCATGGTTTCACTCTGTCATCATAGAAATGACCTGTTATACAGTCAGCTTTTAATTATGTCGACATATTCTGCAGTCAGCTCAGCTGTTTAGTTGGAGCGTCTGAGACTGACTTTACAGGAAGAAAAATTGTCAGTGCTGCCACGGGCGTTTTGGGGCTTTTTTATGAGGCTTCACTTAGTTTGCTCTGACATGCTGGAGATTGGAAAATGAGGCACATCTGATACTTTGAGCTGAACCTAGGCTTGTGGATGATGATTGTAATTGCAGATGTGACTCAGCCGCATGATGCCAGGGCGGGTTAAAATTGCTTTTATTGATACATATTGGCAGACAGGTGTGTGTGTGTGTGTGTGTTTATGTGAGCAGGGTGAAATCAGACACAGCACGTCTCATCCACATCTGTGGAATGACTAACTGCCAGAATGGCCTCGGATGTGCTGAGTAATTGGACAGTCAGAAAAACGCAGAATAAAATATTCAAAATGAAAAGATCCGACGTGAGAGAAGTTGTCTACTCGTTTGGGAAATGTCTGAAGTTCCTGCTCCTGTCCTGTCGTCACTTTCCAAGTATAGATCACAGCCCAGCTTCTTCCTGCAGGAAAAGCCAGTGGAGTAAGGCATTTCCTCCAGCTTTTCAAACCCTCTGCCTGAAACGCTGTTGTTTTCGGCTTGGAAAAGAGCCCACCACTGTACAGGTGTCAGCGAAGATCTACCCAACATCCAACTTTGGGTGTGGGACGGCAGAAGGGGGTCAGTGTGTGCGCAGAGCAAACAGTCTGTCTTCAAACTATCTTCCGTTTTTCTGGACATGTTTTGACAGTTCACAGAAGTCATGAGGAGTGTCTTCTAAAGTCCTGAAGGCTAAACCGCAAGTAATACCTGAGCTACCTGTGTGAGTGTGTGTGTGCGTGGGATGGGCCTATATCCTGTGTGAAGTTTAGCTTGCACCCAGCTACTTCATCGTTAAAGTAACGACTTATTGCGAAGGGTATAAAAGAGAAATAGTCTCATATTTTGGAGGTAGAAAACGCACAACTCTTAAACACATGGAGCAAAACTAAATCACTAACGGTCTAGGAATTGATTTTTCAAGTAGATCATTTTAAAATGCTTCTCGCACAGAAAAGCCTTTCCAGTGATGCCCTCAAAAGCAGATGTGCTATTCTTTAATTGACAGTGCCGTAGAGTATGTCACCCAATTGTTTCTCATGATAATCATGACACAAATAGTTTTTTTCAACAACAACAAAAAATAAAAAAATGCCTCTTAGTGGGAAAAATTTAAACGGTTGTGTAGCGGCTCATTGGCAACACATAAAGTATCCAGTTATCAAATTTTCTATGAAGACAATTGGATTTTTGTGGAAGTAAAGAGATGAAAAGGAAAGACTTCCCCTCACTCAACCAAAGATGGTCTCTATGTCATAGGAGTATTAATTGATTTCGATTTGATTTTAAGGAAAGCAACAATTTAAACCGGAGGGACACAAACACAACATAGTTCAGATGCCAACAGCAAAAGCAGGGACTAAACAGTTAGACCACAAAGGAGACTGTAGTTATTGTAAGAAAAGTTTTTTTTTTATTTCATGAAAAGAAAATGCCTTCTTTTCAAGAAAAAGTGTTTTCTTGACCTAGCTGAAACCTCAAAAGTAAATTATGGACTAATTATATGGGCGAAAGTGTCACTTAAACAACTGACACCTTGCAGCATCTCGGCCTGAGGATTTTCTGTATAGAGTTCGCATGTTTGCTTTGTGAGACCGGTCCAGAGTGTACGGCGACTCTTGCATAATGACTGCTAGAGATAAGCACCCGTTGCATTGCAACCCACCAAAAATAAATGACGGTGGACAATGGATGACTGGGGACGACTAGTTAGAGAAATGGAACTGTTGGTGGGAGCCAAAGCTGAAACTGTGTCGACTTGATCGCTGCATTGTATTGTGTCCTGAAAATGTGTTTCTAAATCCAAGGGCGGGATGCTGGTTTGTTAGATCTCCACGTTGTAGCGCTGGGACAACATTACTCCTGATTTCCTGACTGGATAGATCTGTGCGTAAATGTCCATTTATGAACTTGAATTCAAGCTGGGGATTTTGCTATCATTGCTTAGTTCTTACGCGGCCACGCTACGCGCTAAGTTTCATATTTCAAATGTAATTTCATCAATGTTCAGAAACCTTTTACATAGTCTCAAAAATAGGAAAAATAAAAGAAGAAGAAAATAAAAAAAAAGAACTTAAACTACCGGTACAATCCAAATTGAAAAAGAAAAGTAAAACTGATGGCATGTGCCCTTACAAGCTTTCCTACCAGGACGCAGGAAGTTTCTTAAAAGTTAATTTAAAAAAATAGGAATGAGGAAATTTATTATCCGATCAAACATAAAGAAAAGATTAGAGCTGCAACTACCAGGTTTAGGCCCGATTCAGGGGACAAAATTGAAGCATTCTTTCTGAGTCAGTAATCCGTTTATAAGTTTATTCTTTAATCTGAGTTAGAATGCAATTACAGGCAGCCACAAAAGGGATCTTTGGATCCGGCGCACACCACAAGCAAAGGATATTAAAGTGTGTTTTAAGCAACTACTCATTTGTCGTAAATTCGCCTGAATATGTGTCACACATGCAGTCTGCGCGGCGGCGTCGGGGCCGAATGAGACTTCAAGGAATGCAAACTGTATGGATTAATTAAAACATCTCCCAGAAAAGAAAAGAAAAGAAATGAATCCATTTTAATTGTATTCGAATGGATTCATCCGGAACCTGTGTTTGCTTTCTTTTTTTTTTTTTTTTCCTCTTCTTCTTTTGGTTGAAAGAAATCTTTACGCACCGCTTTACGCACGCTGGACGACTTCAACTCCGTTGTAAAGCCGCTGATTTAAAACCCGAAGATGAATTAGAGTTTTTTTTTTAAAAAAAAAAAATGACCAAATTGCTACGTATGATTTTAAGAAATTAAAGTTCCAAACCTCGGGCTTCGGTGAAAGAGGGCTCCATTGCGACGTCTTGCCTCCGCAGATTCCATCGTTTACGTTTCCAAAACCTCGTGAAAAAAAGACACGAATGAACACAAATGAAAGTGATCCAGCATTGCTACATGGTTTCCGAGGCTGCAGGCTCGAGACGATCCCCTATACGTGACCTCGCCGTCAAAACTGTCAGCCTGGGGATCTTGTCACTCAGGGAAAATGCTCAGCAGACTGCAGGAGTTTCCATTTGAGCATGACGGGAGGGAGGAAGGGAGGAAGGGAGGCAATGGTGTGTGTGTGTCAGGAGAGGAGGTAACATTTCCCTCTCTCTCTCAACAACACACACAGACACACACACACACACACACCCACCCACCCACACAAAAACGCTCCAATGTGATGCCACCGTGAGCAGCGCGGGAAGGGATGTGTGGCAAATTCCTCTGCGGGATCCTGGTTGGCATTTGGGGCGCGCTGGGCGGCACATCATCTGGGCACCAACGCAAACAAACAGGCTGCTTGTTTAAATGGAAACTCAAATTATAACTGACTTGTTGTTTTAAAGCAGGCGTCGGCGATTCTCCCCGCAAAATTAAGTAAATAAATAAATAAATAAAAAACATGTTTCTGAGCGCATGAGCTGCTCGCCGATGCGCCGACGCAGATATTCGCGCATTTGTTCCGCCGAGCTCGAAGAGGCATAACGTTGTTATTAAGATGTCACAGAGATTTACTGTGGGAGCCTTCACACACACGCGCACACACACACTCACTGTGATTCCTGATGAGGGAGTGCCATCTCTGACAGCTGTGAAGAGAGGAAGCGGAAGATATGCCCGGATTATGACCCACAAAAGAGGACAATATGAGGATTTTCACTCAAACACTCATCAGTCAACTTTCACTGACTTCTAATGTCTTCCTTCAGTGTTTACCTTTGGGATGTTCTTTTTTTTTCAGTTTAGACAAGCAGTCAGATGATGTTTTGGTTTTTTTCCCTCTCCAACACCATAACAGTTGTGTTATTTAACACCGAGTATAAAGTTTTAAAATGAACCTATAGCACATACCTGGAGGCATGGAGTTGATAGACCTGCTTTTCAATATCATGCACATCTTCCATGTAGAGTTGTTGGAAGAGTCTGTAAAATCTCCCATCAGCTGCACTGTGTAGAGGAGAATCAAATTGTAATCTTGGGGACAAATTAGCTAACTGTGAAATCTTTGGCAAATCCTCACTGCCGAGCTCCATCTGTACTCTGTCCAGATTTGGTAGTAAGACCACAACCAAACGGTCACACAAAGGTTATGAAGTTTTTCATCACTGCTCTTTTATCAACAATGACTCAAAGGTTTCTGATTGACCATAGTCAAAAAGATAGTATAGATGACCCGTAAAAAGAGGCCAGAGTTGTCATTCATTGCCAGTGTTTTATTTGGGAGTTACAAATGAGCAAAAGACAGGAAGTGAACCCGCTGCAGGATGAAGTTACTTTGCTACACCAAAACATGTTTGAGGCCTCACTGATCAGACCACAAACAACTCAGACCACAAACAACTCTGCTGCTGCAAATCCAGTCTCAGAATACATCAGAGGTGTCTCCAACTGGACTACTGAAAACAAGTGTGCAGGTATCACCGATCAGAGCCTTAGACTCTGGGATGGAGATACGGATGATGATGCCATCTTTGCTCGTGAGACTTGAGCAGGAGCTGAAGGTGTGGTACTGGGCGAGGTTGCTGCGACTGGAGCAGACGCGCAGGATGAATTGAATTTGGCTCCCGAGACACCGGTGGAGCCCAAAAGAGGGGCAGCAGCTGATTGAGAAAACCAAATAACACTAAGTACAAGAAACTTCGAAGAAAGACACAAGAAGCTAGAAAACTGAACAAGCACATTTTGAGCTCCCAAGAGACAAAAGGTCTCAAAGGAGGACAGAAACAGGAGTGACAGCAAACATGAAGAAAAGAGAACAGAATAAAAAGGGAATAACTACAATAGAGCAACTCAGTAACTCTGACTGAAAACAATAAATAAATAAATAAATAAATGGAACCTTAAATGGGACTTAAGCAAGAACACAGGTAAAGAAATCACAAAGTCCTGGAAAACATGACCGAACACCTCCACCAAAAGGCAGAGGAGGGGCCAACCCAATATTAAGCTAACGAGCTGCATTTGGCTTAAACTACTGCAATTAGGTTTTAAATGATTATTTTAAAACTAACTAACCAACTAACTGAGCTATATTTAGGTTAAACACTAATCTACCTTTAGCTTTCATTTATTTTACCCCTGCATCTCCGCCAGCAGCTCTGTTACACGCTGGGCTTGGCTATCATTCTCAGGTTTCATCTGCGATCAGGTTCAGTTGGACGACAGCAGCAGGAGGCGGACAGCAGTTTCACTCAGATTACCGGGGTCTTAAATATTTGAACTAAGGACAAGAAGCTGCTACTCAGACGGCACAAGTCGAAACACAGAAGCTGCCCGAGGAGGACGAAACAGGACACATGTAGCTCTACTGAGGTTACCAGAGATCAATCAAACATTTAGACTTTATAATTACCAAATAGAGGTGTCAGTAACAGCCTCTTGTTTCACTGGACAACTGGGTTGTGCACACGTGTCAGCTGGAGGTAAACCTGACAAACACATGCAACGAAGCTTGGAGGCTCATCCCATGCTGTTTCCTGTTGGGCCACTCCTGGTGGGCTGCACCTCTGCTTCCTGGTGTGGAAGCATCTGCAGTCGTAGTTTACCACCCGACCACAGTGCCAGTGGGTCCCACCTCTCTGTGGTGTTTGACTTTGTGTGGGTGGACAAGGGCATTGTTCTGTGCATGTTGGGAGACATCACCGAGCCCTTTCAGTTCGACGTTGGTTGTTTTTCTGGCATGCCCGGGTCTGTCCAACCTGCACAGAGAAAACAATCTTTCCCTGGAACAAAGCGGTTCTTCCCTCAGTGTTTCTGCGGGTCTTAAATTAAATCTACCAAGCATGTTTTTCAAGCATGTTTTTCATTGCACGCCATTAACTTACATAAATGTTTCCAGGTAATTTTACAGCATGAAAAAGCGGTCTTGCAGATCCCGATGCAAAAAAAGCGAGATAACGGGATGGAAGTGTATTTTAAAAACTATTGATTTGGAGAGCCGTTAGATCCAAGGAATAGACAGTAATTCAGATGATAGATGTTTGGTTAGACATATGTGTTTTCTTTCCAAAAGTCCGGAAGTCCTTTACTTTCACCTGCTGGGAACATTTATTATGGTATGTACTCCTGAACAAGGCACTAACTTCAAGTTTTTGTATTATCTCCGTGCAGATGTGTAGGTAAATGTGGCTCTCCTGACCACTTGAAGTGGTCAGTGTGACAAGAAAAGTGCTGGATAAATATATTCCATTTTATATTGTAAAATCTCAGGCTGCATTAAATTAAAAAAGAAATGCTTCAAGTAATTGAATTACTTACGTAATATTGTTATCTTACTCCCCCAAAAATATAATATGTAAATCTGAATTTAAGAATATGATATAGAATGCTTGAAATTTACTATTGTTATACAAAATTGCTTTTGTTTTCAGTGATGCTAATTTGGATTTGCAGACTGACTCAGCAGATTTGGATGGTGACTTGACAACAAAGCAATTTTCCAAAATTTTCTGATTAATTGCTTTGAAATTCCTGTTTTTAACGGCTGGTGTCCTGCAACCTTTAGAGCTGTCTCTTCTTCAGCACACCTGAGTCAAATAATCTGGAAATCAGTCTGAGTCTGCATAGTTCTGCCATTTGATTCAGTCATGTTGGACCTGGGACAACACCGGCCCTAAAGACGTGGAGTTGCAGACGTCCGGCAAGCCATACTAGCGACAGTTTGTGAAAGCGAAACAGAATACAAGTTTACTTTAGCTTGTTCACTTTGAACATTTTAATTTCTTTTCTCTGATGAAGACTTTATGTTACGGTTAATGCGATGCTCATGTTCATTTCTTAAGGTTAACGCCTGGCATGGTGTTGGAGCTGGAAGCAGAGGAACATAAAAACCGGGGCACCCAGGAGAGAACATAAACACCAGATCCTCTAGATTTACCCAGAAATGGTTTCCAAATAGTTTCCTGTCAGTAATTCTCTAAAGGCTGTTTTTGTTTACCTTGTGTGTACAGATACTGCAGCTTCTTCAACTTACATCATGTCATTTACAGTGACCATCCATTTTTCTTTGCATTTGTTGAGCATCTTTAAGTATTTTTGCATATTTGCTAATATTCCCGTTTATTGCTACGGGTTATTGTTGAACGTTACTCAAATTTAAATCGCTCTATCAAAGTCAAAAGTTGATGCATCCGGTTGAAGCTGAACTAAAGTAATGGAATGAGTAATAGTGAGATAAATTTGCTATTTTGCCAGAATATAAGAGCTTAATGAGATAACAGATGCAGGTAGACTGCAGACTGGGTTTTGAACCCTGGACTTTCTTGCTGCAAGGCGTCAGTGGTATAAATTTCACCTTCATCATCAACGTCTAAGTTTGTGCATCGTAAGCAGAAACTGTGTATGTAGAGAAAATCTCCATCCATTCATCAATACTGCTGTTATCGTCTATCTCTTATTGAAGCTCTTTCACAGGCAAAGTGAAGATGTACACAAAAACAGAGACAAAATGCTCCACATATAGACAAAAATAGACATATTAAACTCTTGTCTTTTTTCCTGGTTGCTGTTTTGCCCCATACTCCACCTCCTCCTCCCGGTTCGGGGTGTTGAGTTTCTCCCTGAAGGATTAGCAGAATAACTTTAAGGACAAGGCCTGATTGTTGTCAGGGTGTCTGCAGTGTGTGGCTGTCGTATGCAGTGAGCTCGAATTTGAAACTAGTCATGTGTGAGGTCTGGCAGGCACGTCAACGCACACTGACTAAGTGAGCTAATAAGAGCTGGTATGCCTCTGACTTAGGCTGATAAGAGGATTACAGTATCAGTACATCAAAGAATGTCCCTGCAGCTCTCTGATCACCTGAAATACTGTATGTATTGGTGCCGTCAAGGTCAAGACGGGTCACGCCCTGCAGGGATGTAGGAGTATTAACCAGTGTCCAAATTCTTGGTATTTAAAGGTACAGTAAAGATCTATGGGGCCTCCTGATAGATGTATTCACTTTTTGAAGATTTTTGATTTTCTTATTAGTTTCTAATCGTCAAAATAAATAAAATCAGATAAATACAACCTGACTTAATAATAAATGCAGTTTTCAAACGGTGATTTGACTTTATACTGAAAGACCTTGCCAAAGCAATCTACTATGTGAAAAATGATTGCTCTCCTCAGCATATATGACAGCAGTGGCTGTTGAATTATGAACATTGAGGCACATAACGTCTGCAGTGCCACAGGTCATCCTCCGTGACCTCCTGGATGAGTTACCATAGAGCTCTTGTCGTAAATTTTGTAGGCCGTCCACTCCCTGGAAGGTTTGCCACTGTTTTACGTTTCCTCCGTTTCTGCATAACTGGCTCTTACTGTGGTTTGTGGAAATGGCTTTGCAAATCTCCACAAACTGGGTTGTTCTCATCTCTGTTCCTCATTTGTCCCTGAATTGTTTTACGTTGAAGCAGGGTGTGCTACTCTTTCAGATCTTTCTGCCTACTTCATGTTGTCAGACAGGTTCCGATTAAGTCATTTCCTGAATCTTCAAGTTTGGCCATCATTATTTCTGCTTGTGGCTTATTAATAAAGTTGGGAAAAAAAATAGATTAATCAAAGTAAATTTATAATTTAATACAAAATAAAACTTTTGTACTTACTAAAGTTAAATTTCATACACCAGTGTGTAAAAAAAATAAATTCAAAAACAGAACAAATTTGGAAGGATGCAAATACTTTTTGACAGGTTGTGAGTTACAGGTTCCCAGGTGGATGATAATATATCATTTAATTTGCTAAGTGACTGCAGCAGAAGGTGAAAAGTCTCTCTTTGCTTGCACACCGTAGCATTTCATCTCATCTCACATGTCAGGTTGCACTTGTACAGCGTCTTCATGTTCAACATGCGAACCATTCCAAGTGGACA
The DNA here is from genome assembly GCF_027474105.1 of Poeciliopsis prolifica. NCBI lineage: Eukaryota > Metazoa > Chordata > Actinopteri > Cyprinodontiformes > Poeciliidae > Poeciliopsis > Poeciliopsis prolifica. The sequence continues at coordinate 7,953,745 of NW_026562382.1, forward strand.
GGGTTCACAGTGATGTCCAGGGTGGGGAATGTTACTTAGGTCTCTGATTTTTCTGAGGATAAGAAGAACAGTAGAACACAAGAACCCAGCTGTGATTTGACTGAAAACCATTGAAAACAAGTAGAACACTACAACACATTATGCATTTTCACCACTAAAACTAAAAAGAAATTGTGATATGAAAAGAAAATTAAGTGAAAACAGAGTATAGGGACAGATAAGGGAAAAAGCAGTCAAAGAAAAGGAAACAAATGAGTTTCTGGTTCTTGGCAGGAAATCTGAAGGGATTAATGGACTGTGTGAGGTAGAACAAGCGTGTTCTCAAGTCTATTAGTTCTGGGTGAAAGAAAAGGTCAGATTGGAGACTGAACTTCATTTACAAATGAAATCACTTGAGCCAAGATGTGGTGGAACTTGTGCAAAAACACACAATCAAACAGACATCCTAGAGTTTGTGTGTCTGAAGAGAAGAGTGAGTTCGCTTCTGTACTTCTAACTAGAATCTGGGGAGTTTGGAGGCTTCATTAAAACATCCAACCGCGTTGACAGCGGGACTTTTACTGTGATGTTGCCATACAGGCTGGAGATAAGCGTTTTAAAAAAAAGGATGCACAACTACCATGAGCAAGTTTTCAGACACCGTGAGATTTTTCCCGTCAGAAACCGCTCAGTTCTGACATGTCAGCCTGGCAGACAACTGAAGAGCGAATCATGTCACAGGTCTAGTTGGGTCTTTGTTTTTTTTTTTCCTGTCTTGTCAGAGACAGTCAGTCAAAATGTTATTTACACAACATTTAAGATTATTAACACCCCCTAAATTGGCTCACATTCTGTCAATCAATGTCCTTTAGAAGAAACATGAGGAATATGAATGCTAAAGAAGCGGACAAACATCATCAGCACCGATGAGGTCAGCAATCAAGATGTTAAGATGTTGAAAGCAGGGTGAAGTTTTTCAACAACGTCCCGGGCAATATCCCTAACTAAGGTGGGAGTGTGGTGGTTTGGAGATTTGCTGCAGCAGGTCTCATGTCTATCAAGTATCAGAGGATTTCTAAGGAAAATGTGAAACAATCAGTAAATAAAATTAAGCTGAGGCAGAACTGGACCCCGCAATGTGACAGACTGAAAACATGGCATGATGGGAAACTGAGAAATGCAAAGTTCCTGGCCTGGTCAAAATCTTTGATCTTTAAGATACTGAATTTTGTACATTTTATCACAATTGCAAAGCGTTCCACCAAGCTTAGGTTCTGTTAACCAGCTGGTAGTTTTGAAGCCCTGAAACCTTACATATCATAATCTTACAAATACATTTTCCTCATTTGTTAAAAAGAAAACAACACACAATGTGCTGTATATTAATGAGAGATAATGAAAGAAGTTCAAAATAAAAAGCTGGATAGATTTTGAGAAAGTACGTGATAAGATATTTGAAAAGAAACAATTGGGCTTTTGTTATATACAGAAAGTAACAAAAATATAAATTTGATTAATCATAATCTTGAAACTGCAAATTCAACATATTTTCCACGTTTCACATGGTGCAGATCAAAATAATCAGTCAGACTGAATCAAAACCCATTAGCAACATAAGGCAATACATTGTTTTATTCCTTTCTGTTCACTTACATCATATTAGGAGTAAACCCACATACACTCTATAGGTCAATAGATTCTGAAGAACATTTAAATTGTGATAGTTTGACATTACAGAATGCCTTTATAAAAGCTAATTTTGTTATGAAATATATTTCACTGCTTAATTCATGTTCATAATCTCTCTTAATATTAGGTCCATCACATTTTAGGGTGAATAAGTAGTCACAGCTTTTATATCTTGGATTACTTGTTAGAAATCAGCATTAATAAGGCACATTATTAAAATATTGGTGCGGTTGTAACAAAGTTTGTTTTTTTTAATAAAAAAGAAAAAAAAAGAATAAAAAAAACCGAAAGCGTGTGAGATAAAAATATTTCTCAACACAAAGCTTTTGGAAAACGATTGTAAACAGAAGACCGTCATCTGACACAAAACAAAAACAATGAGATGTGTCTGAATGTGTCGAACAAAAGAAAGCCAGCCGCCCTCAACGCACATGAAGGCCGAAACTCTTCAATAGCTATTGTTTCCGTGCTCACATAGTTTTCCCTGGTCCACCCCACGTCCACTTCCTGTAAGTAAGCCTGTACAAGCACACTACTGTACGACTGTGTTAATATAATAAAACTAGGCCTCTGTGCTTCCAAAACATGGCGTATGAAAAGATCGCATTGCTAAAAACAAATTGCTACAAAGCTTAATGACAGGTAGGACACCATTAGGTTTATAAAGGTCATCTTCCATATTTTAGTGCCAGAACTTGGTAAATACTTCCTGACTGGACATGCTGATCATTTGGTCACAGAAATGGAGATCAACTGCAGTTCCTACAAGAAAAGATTCAGATCCATTCTTCAAACAGAAATTGTGACATATTTACTAAAAAGGTTGAAGTGTTGCAACAAATCCAGTCCTTCGTCTTTATAGTCCAGAGAAATGTTTAGCGCCCCCCTGTGTTCAAACAGGTTCATGAGGTTGCGACCCAGAGCCCAAACCCTTCAAATATTAGTCAAATGTTAATCTGGTGAGATGAAACAAACCAAATCCAAAAATTTAAGCTTGTACATTCCCAGTCTCAGAAATGACTCTCTGATATTCTGTGCGTATGAGCAGCTGAACGTAAAACCTTTACTGTGTGTTTGGAGAGGATCGATGGATGTATGTGCGGCAAAGTTTGAGGCAAGCGCTGCGTTTGCTTTAGTATTCTCAATATGAGATTATCCCAGCAGGACTCTTTGAAGGCGGTCTGCAGGGACGCTGTTCTCCTCCTCAGACTCTGCGTCGCTCTGAGGGTTGGAGCTGCAGGGAGACGTGCATTCTGGGGAGCACAGGTAGTGCATGAGGGGCAGCCGGTACTTTCCACAGAAGTCCACGAATTTGATCTGCCGCACGCATGAATCAAAGTAAACACCTGGGGAGAGACAACAGCAAAGTCAAATATATGACACTCTAGAGTACATTGTGCATCATCGCTCTGCAGTTCAAGGTTCCCGTTCTACCTTTAATTTTTAGAGTTAACGGTTTTCTGCAGGTTTTAGAATATTCTAGACATTTGACTACAAAATATGAACCTCCATTTGTTGGAATTGTTGTTGCGTCTCATGTGTAAGCACCAGAAATCATGAAACAAACTGAAAATTGGCTTAAATAACTTCTTAGGATTTGTTCATAAAAATGTGTAGATCTGTTGCAAAAGTCCACAAAACAGCAGTTTAAATGCTTCCTTTGGCGTTTAAGATAGAGTTCGAGAATCCCAGGTTCAGTTCAACCTCAATTTAAAGATACAAGCCCAAATTTGTGAAAACTGTGACATTTTTGAAATTAGTGAGCATTCAGTGAGTTTAAATCCAAACTACTGATGAGTAGTTTGGACCACTCATCAGAATATTAACTTCTGATGAGGCAAATTAAATATGGTAATTAAAAAAATAGAGATTTGTAGCATTTACTAAATCTATTAACTATTATTAGATTGTTGCTCTTTAGAAAATGGAAGAGGGAAATGTTTGGAAAACCAAATACTTTTCTGATTCTGATCCAAAATATTAAAAACATCATCATACCAGCACATTTGGGATTGGGGCACTTGCTGGCAAGGTCCAAGTAGCGCACCAGGTTGGAAGGCATGTCATATGGAGAGTAAGGAATATTTCTGCTTTTAATGGTACGTCCTGCTAGCTCTAGCAGCGAAGGCGGGTCATAAATCATCTCTTTGACAAAGCGCACCACAAGGGGGTTGCCTCTAAGACTGAGCTCCTGCAGGTGCACCAGGCTGAGGATCTCTCTAGGCAGGTAGGTGAGCAGGTTGTTGTGGAGACTTAAAGATCGTAGAGAGTGGAGCCTGGAAAAAAAGAAAGGCGGCATGAAATTTCATTTGCAAAGTTTAACCACTGGAACAGGTGTATATATCACAGAAAGCATTTTTTTAAGCATAGATTAGGTAGGAGCTGTCAAGACCTGCTGTTAATACCTGGCGAGCTGCGGAGGGACACTTTGGATGCGGTTGTCACATAGCACCAGGTAGGTGAGGTAAGGCAGGTATGCCAGTTCAGGAGGAATGTCTGAGATGAGGTTTCCTCCCAAATACAACATCTCCAAACTAAAAACGATAGATGACAAACAGAGCACTTAGTACAGAAGTGTCTTAAAACACTTGTTTATGGTGACCAACTCAGGGCAACAGTTCTTTAGATCATCATCTTCAGTTTTTAAAAGTATGAAACAGTCAAACTCAGACAAAAATATCTTCATCGTTTAAAAGAGAGAAGGTAGGTTTTATCAGTCAGCTTATTTTTAAAATGCCTACCATCAGTTTTTTTTGGCAACAAGCTTAGAATAAAAAATGTTTATTGTTAAGAGTCAAGTTGGCGTTAAATTTAGCCAGCATTAACAATCCACAAGGGGGAGCCAAAGATGTTTCATCTAGCAGTTTGCCTGAAAGCCAGCCTGTTTCTTTCTAAATAAAGTTAGAAAGATAAAAGAAATGAAGTCGCAGAAAGAGAACAATTTTTCAACATCACAACTCATTCATTATTATGAGGAAGACGTATGGGGTAATATAAGCAGATATATATTAGATCTGTTTTGCACTTCATTGGCAATAGGGGTAGTTGTCTTTATTTTATTTTATTTTTTTTTTACCTTTACGCCGTCTTTCCCAAACTGCTCTCAAATCAGCCAAGAGTACACACAGTTACAGCATTAGTAAGAACTGCATTCGGCTTTCTGGATGTTGTTTTGCTATCATTAGTAATCTTGACATTGTGCCTCTGACCACAAATTAAACCTGACACTGCCACGTCTGCAAAAAGCGGTAATAATTGTCCGTTTGTGTTAAATATGACATGATCTGGTAAGTAATTGGCGGCATATAATACAAGGTGGTGTAATTAGGAGAAACATGGCGAGAACTATGGATGACTAGTCAGCAAAAGTAAACGGCCAGACCATCTGCCTGCTGAAACTGATGACACAGCATGTGCCAGTGAGGAGCCCATTATGCTGTCCTGGTGGCAGAGCAGCGAAAAACCCAACTCCTAGGAAAGGAAATATTCAGGGTCTGCTGCCCAAATCAATGCATAGAAATTAATTATCCCATAAAGTTCCACCCCAGTTGGATTTGATGCGGTTTAACTTGGGACACAATAACATACAGAAGCTAAAACCACCTTTACAGCATAATTTTTTACCACAGAGATGGGAGTTTCATCCATAATCCATACAGAGTTCTAAACATACTTCAAAATGTCCAACATTTGTTTTCATCAAAATTACACATAATTACAAAGAAAGTTAGATTTCATACATAAATGTCTCCTCAGCAGCATTTTGAAACTGCTTCCAAAGAAAGTGACCTATAGTAATAGCAAAGGCTGACGGAAGCCTGCTGTAGATTTCTTTGTAAGTTTGCTTCTGATACCACATACAACGGAAACTCAGCCATATTTTTCTGATTTGGAGAAGACTGGTCTCGACTGGAGACTGGCCAGCTGGAAACAAAAAGGATTTTCAATAATCTGATGTTTTTACAGAGCTGCTACATAAAGAAAAGTGATCAAATTGATCTGATTTTTGTTCCGTTGAGGCATTTAAGCATAAGTTAAATTAGAGAAATCTGACAGTTGATAGTTATTTAGCTCACCCTCTAATAAAACAAGCTTGAAATTGTAGAGTTAAAGTAATGGTGCACATCCTCTTGAGACAGATTATTGTTTACAATGTTTATTATCAGAGTTGTGTCAACTCTGATCATTTGTTTTAAGTTTTAAAATGGACTGTTCTCTGAAATTTTATTTTGTAGCGACATGTTAAAGATTTCCAAAAACTGGATTAAGCATGCACAATACATCGAAGATTTCGCCATCACACTAACAGTATATGCAATATTTATAATGCAAATGAACCTATGGGAGTGCAGTAATTGTTGGCCAATATATTTCAAGTGTAATAAATTTGCAGTTTTGTGTTAATACAAATTACAGTCAGTTTGACAAAAGTCTCAAGGTAGCAGATGCTCAGACTTGACTCAAGTGGCATTGCAGTATTTAAATCTGATTTTTTTCTTATTCGTTCTTCTTTTGTTCACCATTTAGAATCTGCTTCATAGCTAGCTTTAGCAGCAGCCTGCAAGATGTCTACTTCAGTCCATTTGAGAAGTAGGGATAGCCTAAAACGGCTTCATGTAACTGGGAAGTTAAATAAGGGCGAAAACCACAGCGTCAGAGGTATAAAATGTTTATACAGACCAAAACACTGATTGTATCTTGAAGACAATGACATGACTTAGATGAGAGGTCGACTCTTTATCCTCCACGTGACTGATAAAATAGTGTGGAGGTTTAATCTTGGAAAATCAACCCAGGATAAGATAGAAACCGTCTCATGACTGACTGATAACATCTTTAAATGCTCGCCAGTCCATCACAGAGCAAAGCGTCAAATGTTTTGGGGATTCCTTGTTGTTCTTTGCCACCAGGTTGCATATATTTTGCTTCTCAAACATAATTTTTCACAAATATCTCACTTTTTTATGTCAAAACTTAACAGAAATAAAATTGAATTTCCTCTAGTAGATATCAAGGACTGTGTCACATCTGTAGATCTAAAGTTTTGATTAGTTAGGGGAGCACAAAAATGGCTAAACTGTACATGCTGCAGCCCCTGGGTTACATATTATAGGGTCACACACCACATTCTGAACCTTCTGAGTCAAAGGGAAGATTACTAGAACAAGAGCCACACCATTATCACTCCTCATAAAACTAAAAATGAATTATTTAAAAACATAAACTTTATGAACTATATTACTTCCTGAGATACAAGTAAAATAGTTGTTACCAGTCATCACGAACTGGAACATCTTCGAACTACCCAATGTCAAAGCTTCACCTAAGAGAAGGGGAAGATAATTACAATTTTCAACTGCAACTGTTTTAACACATTAAGATTCATAGGTTATAACTTGCAGAGGTTCAAAACCAATCCAGGTCTTTATGGATGTAATTTCATAATTTTATCTTTTGTCTACATTTCTTTGTTTTTCCTTTATATAATTGATTTACTCATTTCAAATATGGGCCTCGTTTACTCCATCTTCCAGTGGCGCCCTGGGCATCTATCAGTGCAGGTCATATCAAAAACTGTCTCTGCAACGTGCGATGTTGCATTCACTAATAACAGTGTGACTGCTATCAGTTGATGGCACCAGATTAAGTAGGTCAAACTGACTCGTGAAGCACGAGGCCTGGTGTGAGGAAAGTAGGTTTACAACAATTTAATGACAGCTCGTCATTGATGACTCAAAACATGCGGAGCAAACGGCAACTTTGACAGTACGCTGACTGTGAGAAAACAGAAACCTCAGCAAGACACATTCAACTACTTTTGTGTACCAAAACAAAATATATTATAAATAAGTGAATAGTTCAAAATGATCCTCTGTGCAGTCAACATATTTATGTTAAATTGAAGAAAAAAAAAATTCAAATGGTTAAGTGTTTCCACTTAAATTCCTTATGTTAAATTATCATTCCTAGTTTTAATTTGTTGACTTTCACAGTAGTTTAGATATGAAATGTCTGTCTTTAAAATCTGACTTAAAGAAAGTTCTGATAAAGACATTTTGACCATGGGGCAGCGAGTTCTTTCAACAAAACCAATGGCTGGTGTAAAACAACAGAGTTGGGGAGCTGGCTAAACTCTGCGACCCCAACACAGGCAATTGTACCATGAATGAATGGGACCTCTTCTCAGTTAGAGAGAGCCCATAACACCAGCAGAGGAGTTAAATTACCAGGAGTTAAAAAAAGGAATTCTTTATTATCTTATAGGTTAACCAAATTTATCAGCCTCCCATCTTTTTAAGTGTTGGCAATTGGTCTTGCCAGGACAACCTTCACTGTTTTTTTTTTTTTTTTTAAAGACTATCTTTTGATAACACAATGCTGCTGTATTAACACAATGATGTGCAGTACAAAACTGCTTCTTTTGTGTTATAGTCCTTTATGTTTATTTAGCTAAACACCAGCAGTTATTGTTGGAGGAAAAAAGCTTTTACAATTCCTTTCTTTCCAGGAAAGCATTCAAATATGTTGCCGTTTTGCTAGTTTCAGACCTAAATTATTAAAAACCATTTTAATAAGGGTCTCCTTATCAGCTGCATTTATATATAGATTTATTAAATGTTGCCTTGTAATGTTGGGTATGGTACATAAACAATTTTACAGGGCTGAGAGAGACTTTACACGCTCCATTTAAACACAGAAGCTTATGTTTTGCTGAACAAGTGAACTTTACTTCACTCATTATTTAGATATATGTGCTAATAAATAGAATCTCCTTTGATATTCTCCTTACAGTTTGTGTAAAGCAAGAATGAGTTAAAATTAACATACCAGCCAAACAGCTGAAAGAAACTTTACTTTTTGTTCACAATGATTTCCTTAGAAGCAGAACAGGTACAGAGTTTTGGATGCATTTAATGCAAGAGACTCCAACCTCAGCCCTCATGATCTACAATGAAGTTTGACAAAGACCCAGTAATTACGAAATCCATATGATCCAGGGTTCCATCTAAAACCTGCAGGACAGTAGGATCTCAAGGACATAAGTTGGAGACCTCTGATTGAATGGATGACCATATTTTATTTTATTGATGTTACCCATTAGCTGCTGAGAAAAAAAGGGCATAGTTTTAGGGTTGAGAAGAGTTGCATAAGTCCATAACTTCAGTGCATAATTAAAAAAAAAAAAAAAAACACCATCATATGCCATACTGTAATCTAAGCAACATAAAAACTTGGCAATAATTGTAAAAATGTGTTCTACGTAATACTGTTTTGTACAAAGCTGATTTTACTTCCAAGCATTTGCCTCATTATGTGGGTATGTGTGAACACACATTCAAGTACTGATTAATGATTAATTTAAACATTCCAGATGTATGACTTTAACAACTTTTTGAAGCGCGACTGCCCAAAAGCCACATGAAGTTCATTTGAACTTTTTGCATATAAAACAAAAGGATTTCTTGCCAGCAGGTCAATCAGTGCAACAGCCCTTTAGAATAATGGTCACCCACAAGTTCTGCTGTCACTTAAACTGACTACAATCTCTGCATTTTGGGAAGAAACCAGAGTATGAACAGCTTAATTACAGGCTGCAATACGCCGTTTTTGACATATGATCTATTGAATTTTAATTTTTTTAAGGCTTACATAAACGTGCTTTGTAAAGCAAACAAACGGTTACAGCTAGCTGTCTCCTGCGGTTGACCAACCGGCGTCGTTACGTACCTGGTTAAATATTCTATCTCTGCAGGAATACTTTTCAGCCTATTTCCGCCGATAGAAAGCGACTGCAGGCGCAACAGTTTGGTGCACTGGAGCGGGATCTCCTGGAAGCGGTTCCCACTAAAGTTCAACACTTCCAGCTGAAGAGAGCCGAACTCCTTGGGCAGAGAGAACTCGTCCAGGCGGTTGTTCTTGGCCAAGAGGGTTTTTAGCTTGGTGAGTCTGGTGATGCCCTCGCAGATGGCCGTCAGCCCGTTGTTGCTAATGTCCAAAAACTCCAGGTTGTAGAACAGGCTGACCGCCGAGGGCAGCGAGGATAGTCGGTTGTAGTTTAGGAGGAGCTGCCTGGTGTCCCTCTGTCTGTCCTCGCTGACATTGTTGACGCTGAAAGTATTTAAACTCAGACGGGAAAAGTCAAGCACACAGTCTCTCGTTGCTGTTGCTGCTGCTCCTTCTTGACTCTCCATTTTGGTTATTTTCTTATTTTCACGTGCGCGCTTCTTCCTTGAACTCTTCCCTCAAAACTGGAGTTAGCTCATTAAGTGTCGCACTTTAAAAAACGAAAAAGACATCCCTAACTAAACACGGGCTACTAGTTTAACACAACTAGCTTCTGGAGCCAACATTTAACTACTCTCAAAGCAACCCCGCTACAATACTACCTTTCATTGACTGAGGTTTTACTTCCTCGTTTTATGATTGGTCAATTACTGACATAAACCCCGCCCACTGCAGCGCTGGTTGGTTACTATTCTTGGCTGTCACACTGTGAAAGTAATGCAGTAGTTTTATAAGTTTACCAGATTTACTGCTTAATTTTGATAAATCACAGCTACGCAAAATCACGCCAGGGTGTGTTTACAACGGTGAAGAGGTTTTTATGCACTGTCACAGTGGAACAATGCTGGTTGATGATCCATCATGCCGGTTGATGATCCATCATGCCTGGGGGCAAACCCTAGTCATTATGCAACTCGTATTGCATAATGACTGTAAGGTCATTATGCAAACGTCTTATACTCGTTTCTGCAGACGAGAAACGAGTATAAGATAATTTAGTCCAAATTAAGTCGTAATATTATCACAGAAAAGAAGGTTTATCAGCACCTGAATGCACTCTTTATGTGCATACAGATAGAGTAAAATAATGATAATAAAAGGGAGGTTTGATGATTTCTCATTAACAAATTGGTAACATCTGTTTTGCTTTCCTCAAAGTTTGACTACTACTTTTAAACTTTCTGAACACATAACATAAAAAGCCAAACCTCATATTAACATAATTTAATGCACCTTTTCTGTTGATGAAAACATTGTTTCATCATTGAGATAGTGTCAAGGGTCTTTACATGTAAGCTGATCAGTTTAATTTTTGGCTTTTCTAAACAGAGCAACTTCTTCCACGTTTGTAGTATTCCCTATTCATGATGCTACAATCACAATTTTTCACAGTGTGTGCGTGTGTACAGGGTGCTGATATTGCATCACATATAGTGGTTGTTAAGTTTTAGAAATAGAACACATCATTTCCAGCCTGACTTAAAATGAAGGAATAATCAACATCACTCATTTCATTAAGAAGTTCAGATAGAAGACCTTTCACTTTTTACAGAGGTCATTGCTTATTTTTAGTCAAGTTTCTTAACTGCTACTCTGGACTGAGTTGATGACCTCGGGTTTAGGTCATTATCATGTTTTGACATATTTGCATACTCTTATTTTCAGATAATAGATTAAGAGTGCTTCATGTGACAAATTAGACTTCTGAAGGCAATTGATTTAAAGGGTATGGATACTTGTGTAAGGCACACTATCAGATACTCATTTAATTCAAGCAATATACATTTTTTTGAAATTTTTCTTCATTTCACAAAGTCTATAACAATAAACTCTCGGCAGGCAGAAGAGCTCAAAACAAACAGAGGAAGTCGTGTTGTGGTGTAAGGACTTTATTAGCATACATTCCTTACAGTCTGTACTTTTTGTGGAATAGAAAGATGTAGCTCACACCTAATAATGCAACATTCACGCAATCATTTATCAGACAGAGTTACAAAGCACTGGTTTACCGCTAAACTTAAGCAATGCCCACTCTCATTCTTTTTAGAGGCTGATACTGTTTGCAGGTCTAAGGCACTCGTGTATTGGTCGACACCTCAATTTAGATACAAATGAACACATAAAATAAGACCAACTACTCCAAGGTAACAACACACACACACACTCACACACGCATACATTTTATTTGCACCCAGATAACTAGTACGTCTATGCTACTTCAGCTGAGGCTAGTCCTTCTGTTAGTGATTTTGAAAGCACAGGTATAGTGTTGTTGCTGGGTCCAGAGTAACGTTTTTACCTGGATAACTTTGTACATCATTCATCAAAACACTTCTTCACGGCTTTGGTTTCAGTTCTCACCATGTAACACTCAGATCAGGTCTCCTTGAGGTGCAGCTCGTCGCAAAAAAAAAAAAAAAAAGACAGATGGGGAAATGTTCAAGCAACACACAAAAAAAACAACAACAAAAAAACAACTTGTCCAAACATCAAATGGTAATATAGGGTAGGTTTCAACACAAGCCATTCACACATTGTACACAGAAACAAACCTTTTTTTGCTGAAAAAACTATCATGAAAGCATAAAGTTACACATACAGTATTTCTGCTTTTTAGTAAACTAAGGGAAGATTGGAGGAAAGAAAGAAGTACAATGGTTGTAGCGGTGGCCACTGTGGCAGTTCTACGGCAATAAAATAGCAAGTAGCTTTACCTTCTTAAAAACTCTTAAACCAGATACCTTCATTTCAACAAGTTTAAGTTCCTACCTTTACCATTTTCAATAGCACAAACATATAAATCCCAAAGCAGCTGCAACTTCTTTCTGTTGTAGTAAATGTAAAAAATATATAAAGATAGTAGTAAAAAAAAAAAGCCCTAGGACTAGTGGAGGGGCGCAGTAATACAGTCGAACGTAACAGCATTGAGCAAAAGGCAATCTGTTTCCATTCAGAATGCCCTTGAAACAAACAGATACAGCAAACACTTAAACACTGCAAAAATGTAGAATAATTAACATATAAGGGAAACGTAAAAAGGTTCGCGAGGGAAGTCAAGTATTAAAAAGGGTGATGGCATGCATCCTCCTCTTTGTTTTAAGTGTCCTCTCTCAGACCTCTTTTGTGCTGGCCTTCATCTTCTCAACTGTTTCCTGCATTTGAAGGCAAAAACAACAAGAGACAAAAATATACAATGAAGCAAAACATGAGGCGAGTAGATCTGTGAAGACACCCAAGAAAGCTTCAATTTATTCTTCCATAATGCAGTTTTTATCCATTCATCATGGGCATGATTAGGACACTGTTAGGACACTTACTTGTGTCCAATTTGTAAACATTTTACAGTCCCTTTTGATTAAAAGAGGTTCTGTAGGTTTTTGGAGCAACTAATCTGGTCAATCACACAACTCTAGTTTAGAGAAGACATGAGCTAATTGCAGTATCAAACTTTCTTTGACATCAATATAAACAAAATGCTTGCTATTTAGTAAATCTAATTCATCAGTTAAAACTTGAAATTATGAAACAGAACAAGGTTTCATTGGTATCAGTAAAAAAAAAAAAAAAAAAAAAAAGAGGTCACACAATGACAAACCTGCTTCTGACAGGGCTCTCGGGCATTTCCCACTGCTCTACAACTTTTTGGAAACATGATTATGTTTGAAAAGTGAGCTTCGAGTCCCTCTGTCAAAAATGATTCCCTCAGAGTGACATCTGTTTGCCGTGTAATTGTAACCCACATCGTTCCTCTGTGGGTTACAATTACACGACCCAGCTGACTCAGCAAAAGCTTCCAGCCAGACCCCTGGAGGCACCTTTTGAGAATCATAAGCTCATTTACACATGCAAGTAAGCATACACACTGAATAACATTAAATAGCGTTTTGCTATAAAGGAATTAGTTGGGTGTAGTTTAGTATAGATTTTTACAGAAAAGATCAGAAGGCCACAGGAGAATAAGAAAGGGTAGGGATGATTTTTATCTGCTGTCTGTTATCTGTTTCATACATATGACCCAGTTTTATTGCTCTAATTGAGGCAACATCGCTCTTTTCCAAGTGTTTGATTTATCTTGATATGCCTGTGGTGATAAAGCTGCTGATAGTGAGATTCACTGTGTCAGGGTCACATTAAAGCTTACATGAAGTCCTTAATCTATTGTTTTGTGCCAGTGAAGGGTTTGGACTCCAATGTTCTTTGTCCAGAAACACACCAAGTTCAGAGTTCACAGAAGGAATATTTGCACACTTTTAGTTTGGTTCTGTGAGCAGCTGTTGTTAGAAGGACATTCAAAACAACATTGTGTGAAAAAAAACAACTACTGAGGATCATTTTGTTTCAGAAACCACTTGTAAGTTTGATAAACATTGTCACTCATATATGTTATCAGTCAAAAAGCGATTTCTACATTAGAGATACAAACCTGGTGTTTGTTGAGCTCAGCCACGCGGAGGTTCCACTCCTCCTCCGTCATTTCTGCTTCAGCATCTGCTGACTCATCCACTGCCGCCTGTTTGTCTGGACAGATAACACATAAAAGGTTAAGAGGCATGTGTTCGGTAAAGCGGATACCTTGAATCGCTCCAACGATTTTTAGCAGTAAATCAGATCGTTACCACCACAGGTCATCGCAGTGCAGACCCAGTTGCCGCACGCGCAGACGCAGCGGTTGCACTCAACCTGGGTCTCTGCCCCGTCCTCGTATGTCTCGTCCTCCAGGGCGCATTCTGCAAAAATGCACAGCGTGATGAGCCAAGAGTACAGATTGTGAAGGGTTGCAGAGGGATAGCAAAAAGGCATTACAGATATCAGCTTCGACAAACACGGCTTGTCAGCATTTTGGGATGCCATGTCATCTCGCAACCTCACTGCAAACTCGAGTTTTAGCTTAGTCATGAATGGTCAGCAGATTTGGCGGCTAATTAAGCGTGCCCTAAAGTTTTGTGAAATGATTATCACAGGAAATAAAACGAAAGCGGATTCAAAAACCTACGGAACTCCTTTCGCCAGTGTGAGCGTGCGCGGAAGCTGGAGTTTTAAAATGCTTGTCAGCGAGCCAAAATATGTTTGTGTGCCCTTGAATCTGAGGTAGCCATGGGGATCAGTGCTCCGTGCTGACTGGCTGACAGAGTAATGCCTCCGCTTCCTGTGAACTTTATCCCAGATACATCCGCACCAGATGACTGACCGAGCAGACGCCATTCCAGATTCTTGAGGAAAAGAAAACACGAACTGGAGTGCTCATTTTCAGAGTTATTTTTGGAATCTTTGAGGATTCAGTGTAGCTTTATTTTATTGGATTTTTTAAAGAATCTCTTTCAGCTCACTCTTCTCTGGTGGGTTGAAACCAGGTTTCAGACAGTTGAGGAACTCATCAAAGTTCAGCTTCCAGTCAGCGTTCTCATCCGAGAACTCAATGAGGGCATCGACGCAAAGGCTCCTACATGAGACACAAACAGGCAGGCAAATATTAACATAAAGTTAGATTTCAGAAACACGTAGCAACAGAGCACTGGAAAAATAAGAAGTATGAAAATGTAAATGTAGTATTTAGCAAAAGTATTAATTTACCATTTTTATTATATTACCACCACGAATGTTTATGTTGGGATTTATATTTACTTGCATATGGCTTTATTTTTTTAACAACTAAAAAATCTGATAGGTTTAGTAGGTGTTAGTATTCAGACTCCTTTACTCTGAAAACCCCAAATAAAATACAGTGAAACAAACGACCATAAGAAATTATGTTGTGAATAAACCAGCAACCTGTGCATAATTTACTCTTAAAACGGTTGTCTGCTTCTTTAACTGAACCAATACTTTGTATAAACACATTTTGTTGTAATTACATACAGATCATTTGAGGTTTGTTTTATACCTCCCCAAAAACAAATAAATAAATAAATAAATCAAGCACAATGACTGAAGAGTTTCTATCAGCGTGTTTTTAAGCTGTGCTGCAGATTCTCAGCTAACCTTGGATTTAGGTCTGTACTTTAACTGGACATTAATATTCTCTAAATCATTCTTTGTGGGTTTGCCTGCATGTTTTGGAGTTTTACTCCTTCTGGAAGTTGTTCCAGCAGTTTCCAGTTCATGGCAGGCTTAAAGAAGCTTTCTGCAGCTGCGTTGCCCAGCCTTGCACTATTTCGTGAGCATTGCAGCCAATGTTATTGTTATGCAACCAAATCAATCAAACCCAGTGAAGTTTGTAGCAATATGACAAAATGTGAAAGTTTATGAGGAATACATGATGCTGCAAGGCACTTTAGATGAGAAAGCTTTTATTGAGCAGCATACATATGCTGACCCCTCAGTCAGTGACTACACATGGCCTTCAGTGCTGTTCGCTCTGGTTCTGACAGGTTTCATCAAGCTTTCTCAAAATAACACCACAGCAAACATAATCTAGGTCAGAGGACCACTATGAGAGCAAATATTTGGCAACACCTGGAAAAAAGAAGTGTTGTTTTTACCAGCTTGACCTCACCGTACAGACTTACATAAGCGTGTGAATCAACAAACGCCCACTGACCTCAGCAGCTTGTTGCTCTCCTGGTCTGCGTAGGACTGCAGCTCTCCAACCGACTCGTTGTGCTGGATGAATTTGAGCAGCTCAGAGGAGTCAAGCTGAGAATCGCCATTGTCGTATGACTGCAGAAACAGGGATGAATATAATGAATGTAACGGATGAAAGGTACAATTAAGAGGCTGTACGTGTCCTGGAGCAACCTGGGATAAGCCGTTATGCCTCCATTTCTGAATATTTTCAGGCACTCATGCTTTAATTCTGATTTGAAGTGAACATGTAGCCCCTGAAAGCCTTATGTAAAGCATGTCTCTTTTCATTTTCTTAAAGATGAGTTGGTTGAGGCTTTTCTGAATAATACCAGTTACTTGAATAAAACATGATTTTCACACTGAAATATTGTCAGCCAACAGAGAAGCTTTTGCTTTGCCGTTTCTGCAGGGCAACATAACCACAAAATAAGCATCCAAAGTCTGATATTTTCATACGCTGTCAAGAAAACGTGATCTTCCATTTCTTACTGTCCCAAATGAAATACGACTAAACTTTTCCTGCTTTGGATTAGTCAATATTATAAAAAATAATTCTATTAATTAAAATTTGCAAGTAAGTAGTGGAGCACAGGGATGGAAGCATCTTGTTTTAGGAGTATTTGCTGCAGGAGGGACTGGTGCACTTCACAAAGTAGGGAGCATCAAGAGAAAAGTACAGTGACAGAAGCATATCAAAATCATTTACCCAAGTCAAGCAATTTAAATTCAAATCTACCAAACACAAGGAAGATGTATGGAAAATTATGAATTGCAGTCACTTAAAGTCTTTAATTCATTTTTTGGTAAGCCTAACAGATAAAACCAAAAAGAGTCATTTTTGAAAGTGTAATATCAGATCACAATAGATATATATCTAATTATACTATTGATGTAAATATCAGGTTTTAATTCAGGTCAAAATTTTACAAAAATGGCACCGGGACTCATTTTTCACCAGTCAGCCACTGTTGAAACAATTAAAGCAACCAAATTTTAAAAGATTTACCCAATCCAGAAAGGAGTATAAATTATTTTTGTTATTAACAAACTATTCCAAGAGCCATCTACTCTTAAGGTTTACTGTAATTTAAGTCAGTCAATTAAGAGGTGGGAGGAGTGGGGGGAGGACCTCCTCTGCAGAACAGACGTCCTCATTAAACTGAATTATAACCAGTGCTCATGTTTGAAAGGTCTGTAACAAAAATAATTAGATCCAGTCTGACTCGGCAATTGCAATCTGGGAGGTTGGAGAAAGGCAAACATTACGGCTGGATATGAGAGACGCTTGAACAAACAGAGTAAGATCAGTGATGTGCACGAAAAAGCCCACCTTGAAGTATTTGAGGAGGATTTCAGAGAAGTTGGATCCCTTGGCAAACCAGCCGTCAGGAACGACTTCAGTCTGCAGCCACTGGATAACACGACCCCTCAGCTCATTGCGGTCAGCAGCGTAGCACACCACTGCAGCAGAGGAAGCATTTCCAAAGGTCAAAAGGTTTAATTATCCATGTGAATAATAAATGCTATCTTGAAAGCATTTTCCCAGCTGACGTCTGTCCCACTCCATTAAACTATAAACTAAAGGAATTGCATTTTACATAAGAGATAAAACTAAAATAAAGACCTTCTGTGAAAAACTGTCGACTTAAAAAAAAAGATTTAAAAAAAAAATCACACGGCTACAAAAAATATTCTTGATTTTTGCAGAAAATCTGCAGAAAATTCTCAGATAAGTATAAAGAAGCCTTCAAATTAATAAATGTTATACTGCAGTAATAATCACACACAACTGTTTTGAGGATGAATATGCAGTCTCATTTCATGTCAAGTATTTTTATTTGATTGTCATTATTTTTTGTAGAAATCAGTTTTTACTTGAAAGTTATTAAAGATTTTTTGCGATTTTCTTTATCACAAAAAAGGCAAATTTTGTTCATCATGATTGTTTTGAAAAAGCTATTAAGAATGGTAAAACAAGGGGGTAAATACTTTTTATCTGCATTGTATAGTTTTTTATTTTTTTATTTTTTATATTTTTACCAGGGAAGCCAATACATATGCAGTGTCCTGTGTGCATACAAATACCAACTCACCTGGGCTGGCAGCTGCTTGGTCTGTTTTCTTTTCTAAAGATTGGAAAAAATAGAAATAAACCACAAAATGTAAAGCAACAATGCTGAAGATGAACTTTGTTGCAGCTGAACAATGAGCCATTAAGGTTTAAGGGGGGAGGAAGGCCTCCTGAGTGACACAATGATCTCGAGAACCTACTTTGAATCGTCTGGTTCTGGTCAAGGTTCAAGTCGGCAATAAAACAATGACGCCGTCGTGTGAAAAGTGAAAATTTCACTTCAGATAAGATGCTGTTTACTGTATTAATAGTAGCGTTAAGGCATGATCCCAGTGCAGCACTGTGGTAGCGTTTTATGTTTCACCATGAACTCATTCACCTCACATTATCAGAGTGAAGGATATGAGCCAGCTCAGAGGTCACACAGCCCTCTCACCTCATTAACCATGTGCACAATTATCTGCACCTGCAGCATATTCAAAGTCTGCTGAATAGTCTTTTGCCACCCTGACTATTATTTAATATAGGTAGCATCATATAGTAGGCGTACAGTTGTACTTGTGAAAACGTGGACTTTTTTCCTGCTGTCACTGACTTATTTGAAGTCATGGATGTATCAGAAAGCATTGTCATCAAAGAGCCTAAAACTCTGTTTCTTTTCTTATTGCAAGACAATATGTGTCACCTAACCCCCCCAAAAAATTTAAAAAAATAATTTTTAGATATTTGTTTCTTTTGACACAGAAATGAGGTGAGCATAGCAAAATGTTTGAACTACAAATGAAACAATCAAAATATCAGAAATCAATTAGTGACCAGAAGGTCAAATCCTGAAAATCCATTTTAAAAGTCTGATAAATATTCAGGGCAGACACAAAGAAATACTCATTCCTTTCAGTAGAAACAGCTTTGAATGTGTTATTCATAGCTGCAGGTTTGCATTTTTAGAAATTTTACGAGAAAACAACTAATCGAGCTTCTGCTTTGCGCTTTTCTTTACCCCGACAATGTCCATCATGAGCCACTTGGATCTTCAGGCCGCTTAGACAAGCGTCTCTGTGGAGCTCGCAGTGATTCCTGTAGGTCTTACTATTGCTGCCACACACTGACCTCTTATGGGGCTTGCAGCTCTGCAAAGTGAGAAATGAAGATATAAATAAAAGCTAAGCAAAATCCCCAAAAAATAAAAACGATTTAGCCGCTGTTTACCTCAATGCAGAGGCAGCTGGGCTCCCCCTTTTCGTTGACTGCGCACTCTCTGCCGGCCCCGCAGAACACGTTGGCACAAACTTTGCCCTTGCTCTGCAGCTCCTGCATGAGAAGCACCGGAGCAGACACTTTAGAAATGCATTCTGCGTTCGCGCACTGGATGGCGCTGTTGTGTTTGCAGGAAGATACAACCCTGCCGAGGGCATTCAAACAAGATTAACGAGCACATTTTGCTTTTGGGGAATAAAACACAATGTCTTGTTTGGAGTGAGAGAGCACTTTCATTTTTCTTTAGAGGCCTTAAAGAAGTCCATGAAGTCCATGATAGAGCAATCCTATACATAGGATGCCTTGCTAAAGTAGTGCAGTGTTCAGTATTTTAAAAATCCTTTCAATATACAGATGTTCTCTATTTTGTGATGGTCTGTTGTATTAAATTACTGATAAAATGCAGTGAAGTTTGAACTTGTAACACGACAAAATGTATAAAGTTCTAGGGGTGTGATTAATTCTGCCAGGGATTGTAAAAATGTTCTGTTTTTGTGAAAATAATACTAAAACACAAAAGGATTAGAAAAACAGAGATCATTTGGATGAAACACATTCACTCGTGTGCTCTAGGGTTTTCACTTGCATGAAGTTGCTCTCATTTTCTCATGTTTATTCCTTTCATTTGTTGTTTAAAGTCTTTGTTTCTGAACATTTGCCAGCAGGCTAAAGAAATGAGGTCACCTCTGCTGCAGACCAGCCAATCACAAGACGCCATGCGGAGCCTCCAGAACTGTTTGTTAACCCCTGCTACCTCCTTTTCAGTGCGTCTTTGTAAATTTGTGGGCGTACTTAAACTTACTTGTTTGTGTGTGTGCGGGTGTATTTATGCAGGGTGTTTCCACATCTGGAGTCTGAGCTGTGTTTTCCTTCTCCCATACCGTGTGAAATCCTTTCTGCTCTGTTTGTCTCCAGACTCCACTCCCATTCCCCCCTTCTTCTCCCTAAGCGGCTCTTTCCTGAACGAACGAAGCAGAAAACTTGATGGTCTGACGACACGTGAGCTGGATCCCAAGTTTCCATGACTGAGAATTTATGACAGCCTAGTTTGGTATGTAGGACTGAAAAAAGGGTAGATTGTTGTCTCAGAGCAGCAAACGGTCTAGTGACGAATGCATGGATGGATTTCGAGGCTGGAGGGGGGTTGACATGCAAGCATCACCCTTTACCTTAAAACTGGTGAGAGGATTTGCTCATTTCCCTGTGTAGTTCACACACACAAACTTGCACTCATAAGATGAGGTCATGGAAAATCTTCAAAGCGATTTGCGAGGCCCTAAGCATATTGAACTATTGAGTTTGTTCCACACAGATGGGCCCGAGGCCTGTTGAAACCTGTGGAAACACTCACAGGTCATGAATAATGGAGGAACTCCTCGGATGAAGCTGCTACAAACGTAGATTTGTGTCTGCCAGCGCGGTCCTCTCTGAGCAGAAGATCCCTGACATTTAGCTAATGAACATGGAGGCTTCTGATTATTCAAGTGGGTTGTTGCCATAGTGAAGACATGTGAAGGCTCTTGTTGGGGAGATTTTACAGAGCAGACCATCAGGCAGCCCTGTTGATATGACGGCAAAGTGTGGTCACTGCAAAAATGCTTGAGTTTATGACTGACACAAATCTCTAGACGGCAATGAACAAAAATGACCGCAATCCCACCTTCTGTAAACAAGGAAAGGTGGTCACAAATCTTGCCTGACTACTTAGATTTCACTGTGCATACAAGAACAAGAAGCTCTTTACATCCACTACTGGGTTCATAATAGTCTTAGTGTATTTGAATGGTAATATTAAACCTTATATACATTTATATACTCCTAAACATCTGTTATACAGTAAACATGGTGTTTCTCAAGAAGGCCCTGGGTTAAAATCCTGATTGGCCTTTCTGCAGTGTGCATCTTCTCCCTGTACCTGCATTGGTTTCCTCAATGGTACTCCAACTTCCTCCCTCAAAAATCATCTTAGGTCAACTGAGTGAATGCCTGTCATTTGCCTGGGGAATACTTTGCCTTTCATCTAAACAGTCACCCATCTCCTAGCAGGAATAAAAACATTATTTATGTGTAAATATTATTTTTTTATCAGCAAGTTTAGTGATTGTAGTAAAAAAATACTACAAATTTATGCCCAAAAATTGCATCACAGCATACAGCAACCAGTGAGGGGCATCTAGCTCTACACACAAAAGCTCCAGTCACAAAAAATTATTTTAATAAAATTACCTAGCAACAAGGTGTTAGTCTTACTGTTGTATGCTATGTGCTAAATTTAATATTTTTCTTATTGTCTTACATCAAGATAACATACCTATCTGTCATTTTATTCTGATTACATGTCATGAAAGCAAAGCTTTCTTGACATGTTTTCTGACATTTTAGACTAGAAAAACCTATTTTAGACCCAGAGTAATTCCTAAGACATTAAGAATATTTTTGTTTAGATCATATATTTATTTCAAGTCAAAAACCCGGACCATAACGAAGGCACATCGTTCCTAGTCTTATTGAACACTCAGAATTTTCCTGAGTTAATCAAACTCAAAGTTTGTCTTGATAGCTGTGTAATTATATAATTATCTCAAGATATTAAACTACTTTGAATTTATTTTAACCCAGAAATTATAGCTGTGATGTTGGAAGATGGATTAAGTGAAAAAAAACATTACAAGCTTTCTTCTGCTATAGATCATCCCCAAGTGACAGCAATACTGCATGATGAAACTGGTTGCAACACAATGACGGCTGATTTTTGCACCAGAATCACAAGTGCTATTTAAAAAGACGCTCTCCTCTTAAAATAACACAGTCAGCTCATGGTGTGGAGAATCATCACATCCAAATGTATAACTCTATGCACAGTCGTGCTTTGGTTTGTATCAGCCATGTCCAACTTTCAGACCATGCTATACTTTAAAACAAGAACAAAAAATGAAAAGCAAATAAGTAGTTCAAAGATATACTTTGAACGACCTTTGAGCAAACTCCAGTTGGCAAAGCTGCAGGCTGCATGAATGTTGGCACCAACTAAACTCCCAGCTAATAGCAGTTTGCTATGCTATTCTACTGTTGATTAAGGAGCAGAAAGACAAACTGGTGAATATAAGCTCTTGAAAACAAGTAAAATTTATGGGTATTTATATTTTTCATCAAGGCTACGTTCCAAATGAACAATAACAAATGATGCAGATACACTTATTCTAACCGTATAAATTAACACAAGTAGGAACATTCGATGCCTTTCTGTGTAAGATAAAAGAATATGTCTCATTTTAACCAATTTTTTTTTTTACTACTGGGTAAATACTATTCTACAATGAAACTGTTGTATTTTTACTTAATGTTGTATTTTTACTTAATACTTTGTCATAAATAGCCTTCAGAAGAACTCTGCTCTCTTTTTACTACTCCAAACCTCACCAGACAACCCTCTGGAAATCTGAATTTTAGACCAAACAACAGTTTTTCTTCAGCAACACAAACTGGGATGTTAAATATTTCAATCTTAATCATTGAATTTTTTCAAAGCAGATGACTCTGAAGGTTTCTCTTTCTGAGTTTTTGCAAGATTTGTATTAAATTAATTAGAGTGCTTAAAGAGAGGTATGTGGTTTTACTCAGTGGGATATAAAAATCATTGATAACTAACTACCTACTTCACCTACAGACATCGGAGCCTACACTCTTCTCCGACCCCTTTGCACAGAGGCAAATACTTATAAAATGGATTAATAAATGATGAATGTAGGGAAAACTCTATTAGTGCAAATGTGACAAAGATTTTCCATAAACATTATTTTGTAAGATAATGTTGAAAGCATAAGTATTAACTCAATCATCAGCAGAGCAGACAGTGCAAAGAAAGCACCAAGACAGTTATAACCACAGGGATTCTCCTACTTCACTCAGAAAATCATGCTCTCCTCCCATTTAATGTTGATCATAAAGCCTATTGCTCAGTGGATCATAAAAACAATAAAATGAGTCCTTCATAAAGCAACACCCCCGTGCTAATTAAAGTGCATTGCTCATTTTTTCTGAGTTCTGCCACTTTTTAAACTATTAAAAAATATTAAAAGGCTCTAAGTAGATTAAGATATAAAAAGTTTTTTTATACCCAGTGAAACTCCCCAAGAGAATTTTGAAATGAGACAAGGGAGGAGAATAAGTGAGCTGGAAAAAAAAAGAAAAAAAGAAATGGAAGCTGTGATGGGAATATCAATTTGAGTTCTGCCCATATATGAAGCCCAGGAAGTCTTGAGCAAAATATCCTGCTCTACTGATGTAGATGGAGAAACACAAAAGAATAAAAAATGTGGGCACTGCCACATTTGTGAGAAAGCCTTTCATGTGTTCAAATATTTTTAGACATAAGTACACGAGGCAGAGCTGCAGTGTAGATTGATCATGGGTGCATGTTTTGTGCACGCAAAGCAGCTGATCAGCGTTTCTGTCCTGAGGAAGTCACTCTACAGATGCCACAAATTCAGTCCCACAATGCACCCTGCCTATCATTAGCACAGAAAACATTGATCTTGTGATTGTAAGCATCCGGCAGCTCCAGCAAACATGATAATGATAAAATAAGCCCATTAAATGCTGAGTGTAGCTTTTACATTGATAATGGAGAGACTCAGTTAATCAACTTAAACAGTTTTCTTTTGGCTTTGCTAGCTCACTGTAATTCTAACAAAACACACTGCAGCAGAAATTCAGCTTGTTCCTTTTGCACACAGTTTAGTAAAGCACCCACATCAGTTTAACTATTAACACTAACTTTCATTTTATAGACCAACTGAGAGTGGAAAACAAACCAAAATGATAAATGTTTTTTTTTAATCTAAAAAGAGTAGTAAACATTTGTATTCAGTTCCATTAATCAGGTACTCCTAAATATAAGATAGCTCAACCAATATGCGTTGAAATTGCTCTGAATACGGCAGAAAATCATCACCCTGAAAACCGCACTTATGGTGAAACACGGTGCTGGCTTCATCATGCTGTGGAGATATTCTTCAGGAGGGACAGAGTAAATGGCAAGTTGAATGGGGCTAAATATAATCAACAGGCAACATTAAACATACAACAATTAATGCAATCAAATTATTAGGACCAAAACATTTTTATGGCTTTGAGTGGTCCAGTCAAAACCCAGATCTAAATCTGTTGAGAATTTCTCGAGGCAGTTCTGACCCTTGCTGGGTCAGCTGACTATGAAACATGACAGACTCTGACAATGCAGACCAAATAGCTCTATTTATCCTCCTGCTGAAAGAACATGAGTACTGGTGCTAAACAGTCCATTTTAATGCAGTGGACTATAAGAAGATTAGAGAAAATTACTTCAAATTAAATCAGTCATCAGACTGGGTTTGAAACATCAAGGTGACACAAAGTTATGCAGTGTATTATGGAAACATCCAGAAGAGTTGACTCTCTTTTATACCCCAAGAGATCATGTATGAAAAGACTAAATAATGAAAAGGAGAAAATGGCAAACTGACCAGAAAACAACCCACTCACCTGTCCAGAACTCCAGTGTTTTAGGGCTATTTCACATTGTGCCTGTTGTTTCAAGGTATCACTTTTTAAAATGTTGTGGTTTTGGATTTTTTCAAACCTGACCCTTTCTGTTAAAAAAAGAAAGAGATCTTTTTGTCATGGGATGTTCTGTACCGATTATGCATCAAATCATATCTGCCAGAAAAAGACTTTCCACATCCTTGACATAAAGTAATGTTGTATATTGTGCTTTACTGAAACATGGTGAAATGACTCAGATAAAAATTATCTACCAGGAACTGTGAGCTTGCTTGGCTTGTTGTTTTTGAAACTGTGAAATTGCCCCGATGTAGATCAGAACTAAATAAGTGAAAGCATGATATGATATAAAATGATGGTTAACATAAAATTATATTTACTTCTATAAGAGAAGAATTTAAAAATGATTAGTGACTGATTAATGAAGATTAATTATTTAATAACTAATAATTCCACTAAACCTTAGAATAATAAACTTCCAAGAAAAACAAATATCCAATGGTTAAGTACATGGGTACAAAATGAAACACTAACTTGTGAAGGAAATCAATACTTTTTACTGCATGTATTTTTTCAAAAATAAAAGATTATGTCTATCACAGCTAAAATGAATAACTTTATCACAAAGGAAATTGATTTTTGATTTGGAGAGGAATAAAGATGCAACCTGGAGTTTTCCAACTATACATTCAATTTAAAAAGAAAGTGAACTCTGCTGGGTTGTAGCGTATGAATGATCTGGTTTTAATCAAATTCTCACTGTATCTAAAGCGAGGCTCAAACGTGAAAAACCACACACTTCATATTCCACTGAGTCATAATTCAATAAATAAAGATGAAACCAAAATGTTATGTCTGCAAAAACCACACACCTAAATGCCTAAAAACCATAAACCTACTTTCATTTTTTAAATCATGTTTTAAAAAAAAAAACTGAAGTGAAAAACGAGACAAATAAAATGAAAAAAAGAGATTAACTCAGGCAAGAGTTGGGAGTTTGCATTCCTGAGCAAAACTGTTTGTCTTGATCCATAAACTTCTCCGAATCTGGGTCAGATGCTGAGGAAATGCCTCCGCTCTCCCCATCTCCAACATTTCACGTTATTCCCCTTCAGCTCTGAGCAATCCAACGCTGGACAGCTTTATGAGACATTTGCTCACGCTAACAGAGAACAGGACATTAAGGGTTCAGCTTGAGCAACGCAAGATACAGTAAGACTTCCTTCTCACTTCTCCTTAAGTCGAATTTACCAGAAATGAAATGGAGCACAGCCAGAAAAAAAAAAATCTTACTTCACACCCTCTGAACTACATTCCAGTTTTCTCCTTTAAGGAATTTATGCGAATTGTGGCCTAATCCATCACACATGGGAGAAACATGACAAGACTATCATCCGCTCTAGTTCGTGGTTATTACGGAAAGATGTGGCTCTATAATTTACATCCCTGCCCTCCCATTCGCTCAGGACCTGAATCTAATCAACTTTATCTCCACTTGATTCACTTTTTCTGTACCACGGAGCCACTTGAGAACCAACGTACAGTGAAAATCTTAAATCAAACCCCAAAACGAGAGAATCCACTGGCACACTTCCCCTGGGCTCAAACTCTTGGTGAGTGTTTGTTGGATTAAACGACAACTGATTGGCAGTTTGTAGCGTAAAAGACAAGGTGTGTCCTTGAATTAATGAGGTCAAAGACTTGAGGGTATTGCGTGGTCTCAGCAGGGGGCCTCTGCCTTTCTCTCTTGGGTGCACTAGGTTTGAGATTGAGCCAGCAGAAACAAAAGGATGACCGATTTACACTCCTTCAGTCTTCTTGGTTCTTTCTTCAGTGTGAAAGGAATGCATCAACGGACAGAATGATGTCACCTCAGTCTGCAGTCTGTTATTTTACTCCCACCCAAGTCCTGGCCCTTTTTTTTTAGAGCCAAAACCTGATGACTGAATCTTGACAGAAAAAGCCAGAAACTGAAACAAGAATTGAGAAAAAGAGCTATAACATGGTACAACTGGAAACAAAGACAGGCTAAACAAAGCGGGAAATAAGTCATAGTCTGGGCTGAGCTACATCTGCAAGCAGTTAAAACGTCACCCGGACATAAGAAAGAGCCCTACCCCCAGCCCTGGTCACCCTCCTGTTCCTCAGCTGTCCCTCCTTTCCATATATGTTGTATTTCACCCAAAACAGCTACATCTCTCTCTCTCTTTCACCAGCCGACCATCTGACTCTGTCTCGACTTTGTCCCCCTCCAACCTCAATGGACTTCTGCTCTGGTCAGAGCCTTTTTTTTATGCTACAAGGAAGGTGAAGTGAGGGTTATAAGAAGGGAGGGCTTAAGCTCAGACTGCAACCGGAGGAATGAACAGACTGTCTACCCTCCTCTCTGAGGCCAAAATGAGGGGCTAATGGCTAGAACATGTCTGTAATGGGAAAAGACCTGGCTTACAGGCTGCAGGGTGGATTTAAAAGTTGTGTTAGCCTGTGAGGATGAATCATGACACACATTCACTGGCTCTAATGTCTGCAGCAATTTATTGCCAGTTTTCAAAATCCAGTTTTTATACCAGACTTCCAAAGTAAAACTGGGTTCAGTGTTTTTAAAACAAATGATTAAAAGAAACATTTATCTTAAACTAGTACTAGCTTTAGTAGTACAGCTAGCATTACTATAATCTGTATACATATCCTAGATCTACAATGTAGAGCTGAGGTCAGCGACTTCTTGAGTGCAACTTTTGGATGGATCCCACAACACCTGAATCAAAAGGCTGAGATATCTCCTTAGTAGTCAGCAATTTTTTGCAAAGTCTTGATCATTAACTATACATTTGATTCAGGTGCGTTACCAATCACTGCTTTTTTGGCGAGTGGTACTGCCCCAAACGTTTCAGGGCAGTGCCACTGGAAGCCTAAAGTTGCAGAGCTCTGAGGAAGCACCTGACCTTAACTCTGAGATTCACAGAAGACTCTGAATACTTACAAATTCATCGTGTTTCACAGCAGACAGGAGTTAAAGTTCTTAAGTTTAAAGAAAGCCTTTCTGCTATCTGTTGTTTCGCTCTCTCTTGCAAACTGAATGAAATGTCTCACAAGTAGTTAGTGCAGAAATATTTATTATTCACTTTCAAATTTGGCTCCAAACTATCTAAAAAAGTAATCAAAAATGTACTTTTCAGGAAAATGTCTCTGGTTTGGAAACATGCTCTTATATTGAAATTATTTTTGTTGCATGTTTATCATATTACACCCTGTTGTCACAGTGATTGTGTCTTTTTTTCTGTATCTACACCAATCCCCTCTCTGGAGAAGGACACAAGTCAAATTTTCTTCAGGAATGACTCAAAATGCACAATCAGCGGGCCCTCCAATCTCTCCAGAACCCAGTTTGATGGGGTCTCAAGCATCCCTGAGAGTTCAGACTAATCTCACAAACAGCACGCCCCAAAGCATCTGTTCAGAATGTCACAGTAGCCACACAACCTATCAGTGCTGCTTTGTTAAACAATGACAGGGGGAAGGGATTCCACTTTGTCCTGTGTACACAGAATCTAAAGTAATTAAAATGCTTGACATTTTAGTGTGAAAAGAAAAATACTTGCAGTCAGCATTGCCGGGAGATAACACACACAGCACAAGCCTGAGCAAATGAAAAATTAACATCTCCCTGCAGCTCGTCGGCGATGTTCTGTAGAAGAGTGGTTAAAAAACTGTGACTATTACTAACATTGTGCGATGTCATTAGGATTACACAGCTTACATAAAAGGTCTAAAACAGCCCAAATTTTTCACACTATTTGAGAAAAAAAAAACAGATTTTCCCAAACAGCACTACTACAACCATATCTCAGTGCTTTGGTGGCAGCAACTTTAACATTAATAATACATCAAAATACAAAAGAAGAACATCTTGAGCACGGCCACAGATAATCCCAACACTACAGTAGCTCATGCTTTTTGTGGCCAGCGTTTACCACTTCCTTTCACTGTAATGTTTTTCAGAAAGTTTAAAGTTTAATATTGGCAGCAGCAGGAAGGGAGAGGAGACCCTAGCTCCTTAGTGGATTGTAAAGCAGAGCACATTCGACTGCTTGTGGAAGGTAAGCCTCTGTGTTAATGTTGTTTGCCGCAGGCTACTTGGACTTTAATGAAAACGTTTTCACAAATGTGCTTTGAAGATTAAAATTTAAAAATAAAATGATAGTTATTTTAGAATTCATATAAGTAAAAATAACAGTATTATGTTTGATATGAGACTGTGTGTGTGTGTGTGTGTGAATGAAATTTAAAGAGGGAGACTATGTGGTTTAATGTGGTTGACTAACACAATGTAGCACTTATTTGTGAAAAGAAAGAATGCATAGTTTAAAAAAAAAAAAAGAAGTGTACTTGTATCAATATTCCGGGATCTTCTGAAATGAAGTCCAGTTCAATAAACTGCCTTGAGAAGACTCTGTTTACTAATTATTAAATAGAGTTAAATAAATAGATAACATTCTAGTTACTACTTATTAAATCTCTGGTTGCAGATGCTTTACGCCAAAGATTTTGTCCAACATGCAAAACCACTGTGTGACAGCAATTAAAAACTGAACATAGTCGTGAATATACCATCCAAACAGTGACTATGGTGGTGGGAGCATCATGCTTTAGGGTTGCTTTTCTGCAGCAGGAACAGAATAACTGGTCAGAAGTTGAGGGAAGATGGAGGCATCTACGTACAACGCAATCAAAGAAGGAAGCTTGTTTGAGCCTACTGAAGACTTTAGGCAGGGCCACAACTCTAAACATGCAGCCAGAACTGCAATTAAATGGTTTATATTAAAGTATATTGATGTGGCACTACGGCCTAGTCAAAGTGCAAACAAAAGTCAATTGAGATTGACTTATATGGTTTAATATGAATGCTTGCCAAACATTTCTGATTTTTCATTGTAAAACCAGAACAGGCCTATGTAAACTGAGCTTACAAATCACACAAGACTAATTCCAGTATGTCCCTTCTGGATTATATCTGAAGGTTTCAAAGTGAAGGTGATTGCATATGAAACCCATGTATCCTTTTATTCCGTTTCACAATTCTGCCCTACTTTGGCCTGGCCTGCCATGTAAAAATCCCACTGAAACAGTAAAGTGTTTGGTTGTAGTGTCAAAGAAAATGATAAATTCAAGACTTTTGGTTCCTTTGCGAGATCCTGAATATATAATGACCTAGTAACTGTAAATAAAAGGTTCAGAACACTATCACAAAGTGGAAAAAGAAATCTGGCGAGGGACATTTAATGTATTTTTTTCTCTAACTCAGATTTTTTGTGATATGGCTCATGTCAGCTGAGTTTCTCCACAGTACAGCTCACCATCCTGTATAAATGTATATTGAATATGTCTTAGCTGGCCCTGTTTTTATTGCTTCAGCATATTCATTGTGCTTTTCTTACTCATTCAGGCACTGAAGTAGTCTGTCATTTGAGTGCATATATATATATATATATTGTGTTAATTTCTGAGCAAAGCTCCAGTGAGTACAGAGTGCTCATAATGATAAGACATCAGTACAGCTGGTAAGCTAAATAAGGACTCATTTCAAATCAAGCCAAGAAGAGGAGGACAGATACTGCAGGGACACGACACAAAGCACCAGCCCACCTTTTTTTCCTCTTCACACAGCCAAGCCTTACCTCACTCCCCTTCTACCCCCGTGATAATTGCCTGACAATGGCTCCGTCTCCTCGCTGTTTTACATCAGGCTATCTCACCGGCCGCCCTGCACAGTCCCTGCTCGGAATCCATGACCGACTGTTGAGCTCCAGTAATTAGAGCAGGCTGTTACAGGGAGAGGACACAGCGTCCCTCTAATGCTCATGCTCTGTCCACCTGGGCAGATATTTTTAGCCCACCTTGAATGAGCAAGAACAAGCATCAACATGTAAGCAATGTTGGGTGCCCATACCAGGAGCCATAACTCAATTAGGCCTGCTGGGAAGCTGGAACCACTAAAAAAGTCAGTTTCTATTCTTCTTTGTCCTTGTTGATGGCAGTGGAGAGTGGAGAATGTGTGCTTTTCTTATTGGGCGTACTTCCTGCTGAAATCTTTTATTTTTTTTTTCACTCCAGAGCGCCGATAACAAAATTAACCACTGTGTCATTCCACCCCAGTTTTCTTCCACCCAACACAATCACACTGCATGCCATAAAAACAGTAATCCAAACATTTCTCTCCCTCTATTTATGCGTGAGTATGTGTGCACACACGTCCCCCGAGGCTGCAAACTCTTATGACTTTCCCTTTCCCTGCGTCTCACCTCCTTTACATATCAGACTTCCGGTGTGCTTTAGTAAAACATCAACATTTTATCCATGAGATGCATATCTCTCTTCCAGCCTGCAGACAAAAACTCACACATGCACACGCATACAGAGAGCTTTGGGTGAGGCCCGACCCTGGCCACCCAGCCACGCTGCATTTCTGAGCAGCTTATCTTCAAAAGCAGCAATTTCTCACCTCCAGAAGCAAACAGGCATTCTCCTTGATGACAAATGAAGAGGTTGTGTCCTCAGTTGAATAGCCTATGCTCATGGCAGTAAATAAAAACATCAGTCAAAGCAAAGAAAATTCTGTTTCCATCAATTATTCAAGACTCTCTTTTTTTTTTCTTCCGATTTCACATTCTGGAAATGCAACACCTATAACCTATAGCAACCTGAAAACACACCCCTGCCCCTCGCATGCTTTATTCTGAGGGGACTTTTCTCCAACTTGCTGACCTCTTTCGGACAACATGTCAGTTCAAGCTATTCCCACAGCAGTCAACAGGCCATATATTATCAAGGCAATTACCTCTGCAGAATGGATGCCTTTCTAATTCCTTCCCATTTGCCACATTCAGCAGAGCCGGCTTCATGCTCCGTCTCCTGTGTGCCATACCTCACAGGACACAAGCATGGATCCAATAAAGACAAACACAGAGCCGCATTCAGCAGCCCAGCTGGCAAGAGACAGAAGAAGCAGTGGAAGGTCAGGAGGGAGGGCAACCAGGCCAGGCGTTGAGCAAGGCTGTTGCAGCATGGAGTCCCTAATTGCCATTTGTATTAATCTATAAAAATAGTCCACAGCAACTATTGCATGAAGCTGAAATGTCTAGGCTGTGTTAGGTAAGTGTTCGGAAATGATTCCTTCTTCCTTCTAATTGTGCATTTTAACAAAACAGTCAGCACAGATCCAGGTGTTAAAACAGCCGTGTGCTTCGATGGTAACACCATCAAGTGCCGACAGGAGGGTGTGTATTTGTACTTCTTCAAGGAATGTGTTGGAAAAACACAACTCATTTTCATATTAAGTGTTTGGCAACAAGATCTACGCTGTTTCTATCCAAGTATGATAATTGAAAGGTACAGTGAGAAGAACCAGAATCAGAAAGCTCTATTACCTAATAGATTGTTTTCTTTTTTTCATGGGAAGCAGGAACTAAGCTCCAAAGGAATTACCAACCAAGATGTATAAATATCTGTTGATATTTATATTCCACGGCAACATATGACTTTAGTGAAGGAAGTGTAAGCTGTTATTATGGGCCCAGGAAATGAAGGTGGGTCCTTTAACCTTGACATCCTGTTGTGATACTGTGTCCACAAAGTAAGGTGGCAAAAGTCGGTGGTAAAAGCATTGAAAAAATTCAACAATGGCTGCGCAATATGAAGACATCATGTGTTATTCAATAACTTAAGTGACGGTTCTGATGACAATAAGACGTTTGGGTCACAACATACTGCACAGGCTCTGCCTGAAATCCACCAGAGGGTTTCATTTAGGAGCCGTCGCCCTTTTTGAAAATCCCCCACAGGGATTCTATCATTTCAGTGGAGACGTCTCATTCGACACCAGCTGTAAATAGTTTGAACCTCCCTCTGCTGTGCCCTGGATGTCTGGAGAGAACCACTACGCTGCAAGGCAATTTATCTTCTGAATATTTGTCACATTTTCTCTGCAACTCACTTTGTCTTATTTCTTCGATATCTTGTATGTGAAAAAACTTAGCAAGCAGGATTTCTACATGGTTTTATGTCAAGCGTCAAGACTTTTAATTGTTTCCCCAGAGTTTTCAATACATTATGACATCATTTTTACAGCATCAATAAAAATCTTGGAAACTATAATTGGATGGATGGATGGATGGATGGATGGATGGATGGATGATGGATGGATGGATGATGGATGGATGGGATGGATGGATGGATGGATGGATGGATGGATGGATGGATGGATGGATGGATGGATGGATGGATGGATGGATGGATGGATGGATGGATGGATGGATGGATGGATGGATGGATGGATGGATGGATGGATGGATGGATGGATGGATGGATGGATGGATCACTTGGGACACATTCACTCAACTTCCAGGAAATGTTAGTTGCTCGATTTTAGTTGTTCATTTTTGCACTGCAACACTTTAAAAAAGATTTATTTTTTTGCCCATTGCAATTCAACTTCCTAGCACTGATGCTACAGTTCTTATTTGATTTAAATAAGAATAAGTGTAACTGGTTATGTTTGCAAACCCAAAACACTATTTTATTAATTGCATAGATTTGTTATTTAAACTATCCTTCTGCTGTTGGATTCTTGAGATCATCAACAGTGTGTTTATGTTTCAAAATATGATTGAACGCCATTATTAACTACTGCTTACATTACTATAATGGTGAAGTATCTATTTTAATATTGGGTTTGTTTCAAAGGTTCTGACTTTATGCACTGATTGAACCAGTGAACTTGTTCTGCTTGTGAAATTCAACAACAGTGGATACTGCTCTGCAGGAAAAAGCAGGTTTACTTGAAAGCTATGATTAAATTAGCATTTAAGTAAATCTTACAGATGTCTTACCAGTACTCATACTGATCCTCGCCTCATTGGAACTATACCCATCCTGTTCTTCAGGTGGTCCCATCAGACCTCCTAACAGTACATTACCTCTGTGTGTTTACTCAAAGGTTCTGCGGCTTAGCGCTGCAGTGTGACACCCGGAAGGTGAGTTTTCTCACAGCTCAGTAACATGAAATACGTGCTGTTTTGCATGCTAGTGCAACACAGTGCTAGTGTGTCCTCAGAACAGCTGGCAGCTGGTTTGACAGCAAAACATCCTGCAATATTGACAAAGAAGCCCAAGAAGCCCTCAAGAGAGCAGTCCATCCTGCCATCCTTTTATAGAGCTGAACGCTGTCACTTTCTTGGTCTCATAGAGGCTTTGTCAGAGATGGTTGTTCAACAGCTGACTATAGGAGGAGTGTGGCTCACAGCCAAAACAAGAAGGATACTCCCCCCCCCCCCACACACACACACACTTGCACAATTATCAGAATGCCTGTAATAAAAGACACCCCCCACTGATAATTTAGCTAAACCATTAGAGATTGATTTATGGTTTTATTGTCCCTGTTGTATGAGAACACAAACTAAATCTCACCTACTCTGTTGTAACATTTGGACTCATTCCAACCGTTTCCAGATGTGTGAACAAAGGCCGGATGTCTCACTTCATGGACTTGTTACAAAGTGGCCAACGCAAACTTAGAAGAGTCATTTGAAAAGTGAACAATGTAAAACTTACCTCTGCTTCACAGAGAGCCGCGGCCAGCAGAAGGAGCACAGCGACGCTTCTCCACATCTGGAAGCAAAGGAGAGAAAGTGAGGCTCGGTTTGGTGGATGAGAGAAAAGCGGTACAAGGAACGCGTCTCCCGCCGCCCCCGGACCCCCTCCCCCGTTTTCCAGAGCGAAAACTTGAGGAAAATCTTTGTTCCCCTACCGTTTCGGTCCAACAGCAAAGCGGCCTCGCTCGGGAAGGGAAAGCGGTGCTGGTCGGAGTATTTTATCCGGATGGAGTCGAGCTGGAGATCCGCGGTTCGAAGAAATTTGAGGAGAGCCGAGGAATTCCTGCCAGTCTCTCTCTCTCTCTCTCTCTCTCTCTCTCTCTCTCCGGTGCAGCCAATGGGAACACTGGGAGCCCTCCGAGGAGGCGAGCAGAGAAAACTGAGGAGGGGGAGGCATCAGAGAAACTGGGGTCTCACTAGGTACTGCATTAAGATGCGCATTATTCTCTATTTCAGATTGTTAAAGAAAAGAGAGGAGAGGAGGAATCAATATTAAATGGGTACCAAAAAACAACTGAGTGGAAAAGAAAACTATTTCGATAGATCAAAAGTTTGTTGAATCTCACAGAAATACTTCTCTGGGAAGAAGATGCTTCTGATTTACAACCCGTTGAACTTCAACGCAAACATGGGTCCAATTAAACCAGCCCGATAGACATGAAAAGCAAGGCAGACTCATAATAGGGTAACTGACAGGGCAAAATGGCGCATCACCCCAGGGGTCCTGTGGGCAACGAGGAGCCTGAAGGGGAGACATATCAGTCATCTACATTCAACACATTTTCTGTTGCTTATAGTTCAGTTGGGGGAAAGTATGTTATCCACAGCATTGCATGACAGTTATGCAGTTCACTGCTGCTGGCCAATGAAGATGCAGATTTTAAAATAGATTCAGATTTAGCTTCAATTAAATCCTGATTTCTGTCACAAATGAGGTGTTCTGATATACTTTGTGTTTTCAATCGTTTCCTTGTTTATGTCCCACAGATCTTACCTTGTTCTGTTCTGTTCTCTGTATTCATTGCTCTAATGGTGTGTCCATACACTGCAGGTTTCCTTTGTCCAGTTTGTTGGTTCGTTTTTGTTCTCTGCTCCTTTTATGTTTGATTTTCTGATTGAATTTGAGGACCAGCTCAGAGTCTTTTTGTCACGGTGTTGAGTGTTTTTAAGTGGACCCAAACGCAGAGCGATTTTGAATGCTTATTGAAAAATGAAGAGAAAAGCAAACTTAAAAAAATACAGGAAGCCAGAGTTGAACAGAAATAAACCATAACAATAAGCCAGCCAGGAGACACAGGGAGAATGCAGTGAACCTGGGAAGTAATGGAAGGAACCAGTGAGGAGTGACTGAGAAAGAGATGCTGAAGTACTGGGAGGTTGAATGGTGAAACAATGGACCTCAGCTAATTAGGTAAATGATTGGAGGAGTGAGGGGAGAGAGCAAAAGGTAAGCTGAGGAGAGAGAGAGAGAGAAAGAAAAAGTGACACAGGAGGCCAGGGACTAAGAATTTAAACAGTAAATCAAACTAAACACAATTAAATAAACATAATTAAACTATAGTGAAAATAAAGAGACAAAAGAAATAAGCAAACTAGAATAATTAAGAAAGGACTGAATTAAAGAACAAGACTTGTCTGACCAAAATAAGAAACAAACACAGAAAACAATGAAACTAGAGGGTCTGAAAGTACAAAACAACCAAAGATGCCAGGATCTAATGTTTTTCAGCTTGAAAATTTGTCTCACTCCCTCAGTTTCTTTTTTGTCTTCGTCTCTCAGCTGTTCCACATCTGGTGTATCACCATTTTCCACACTTAGTTTTTCCATTTACTATGTCAACTACCTGCACCCCTGCATCATTTTGTAAGTTTTCATTATTATCTCGATTAAGGCGCTTAAGCTTCAATTTAATGCCTTAAAGTTCAAAGTCTGATATGCAGAATCTGTTATTTTCTGTGAATCAAAGCTTGTTAAAAATATAATTAGCTATCAAAATGTATGAATGAGTATAAAAATGTGTGTAGTTAATTTAATTATAAGATGTCCATTTTTTATTTGGTAATTTTTAATGGAAAAGTTGCTCATTTTATGTGTGAGCCCCATGCAGGTTTGAGATTGGTTGTGTGGGGGTTGGAAGAGGAGGCAGAGAAAGAAAAGCAAGAATGACTGCTGCAAGTTTTTAATCATTTCTTTGTACATTTCAGCGTGATTTTACATGATGGACAGAAAAGTGAAAGGAAACGGATTGTTTTCAATTTCTTCTTGCCACATACAAAAATAGGGAAGTGTCCATGCGTATTTATATTATTGTGCTCTGATAGCTGTGAAATCCACAGGGACTAACATCCTCCAACAGACACAGAGCTCACCTGTGTGTGATTTAATCTCTGCATAAATACAGCTACCAGAAAAAAAAAAACTTTTTTTAGTCTTAATTTAAAAGTATGGAGCTGCTAAAAAATACTCCCATGACTCTAAGTGGAACCACATGAGGCTAAGTCTGACCTTTTCCACAACAAGCACACAGAAACTTATATTAAAGCAATGCAAGTCTGTATTACTGTTCAGGTTTTCTTTCTGATACTGTTGGCAATGCTCAATAGAAGAAAAAAAAACATTTAAATGATACACTATACAGATTAAGAAGAAATAAATAATGCAAATCCTGAATGACTACCTCATAAACTACGTCGACATAAAAAAAACAGAACCAACGCTCATATTAAGACTGGAAACACCGACAATAATCACTTTTAATAAAATGTAACACATTGTCTATCTCAGTATCCAAAAGTTTGTCTGTCAAGTGACTCAGATTTCTGGTTTCAGTGGTTGCAGATCCTTCTTCTAAATATATCTGTAGCTTTAAATGCTATACAGATATAGCATTTAGTATTTAATGCTTGTTATTCTTTCAGCTTTAAACAGGCAACCTCAGCGTTAATCTTTGAGGCAGCGCTTGTCCTCTTCTGCCATCATATTTAGATTTCTTTATAACCATAAAAAATATTTGTAAAATTAGCTTTTTAAAAAACCTCGTAAACTAGAAGATTCATCTCAGAGCTTCAAAGCCTGATTTCAGCATTTCAGGGTTACACACCACCACTGGTGATCATGCTCCAAAATGAGTAATTAGAGTAATTAGGAAGAACGTCCAAGGCACAGAACGCAGCGGCCCACTAAAGTTTGAATATAAAAAAGAAAATGAATTATTTTTTGAACCGCAAGCCATCAATTACAGTCTGACCTCATTCCCTCTCAGTTATTTTACAACCCAAAGCCTTTTCCATTGGTATGCACAATGTGTGCTCAGGGAGAATGATGATAAACCAATTCTCTTTCATTATCTGAAGTTAGTTTCGTGCTCTCATGCTCATATTATTGTTGATGGTTATTCTGTGTTTTTTCTCCAGCCTGTCTCTTTCAATCATTGTCCTTTTGTTTGCTTCTCTGCTTTGTTGTTCGCTGTTTGTTGTCGTACAGGAAGCTGTGAGAAAAGGTTTCATTTCGAATTTTTATGCTTGCCTTCAAGAGTTGCCACATTAAAGTTCAAGACTGAATTAAACAGCAAGGCAAGACAGATAAACTAAATGTATCATCATGGTAAGAAATTCAATTATGGAGATTTTTTTTTTTGTCTTTAAGAAAATGTTTTTTTACACAACCTGAATCTAGTTCTGAAATGGAGAGTACAACTGCAAATCAAAATCTACACTCCGAGAGTGTTTGGGTTTTATTTAGGGTTGGTCTTTTCCATGTTTTATACTATAAAGTCAGCTGTAATTTTCACATCTGTAATTTAAAAACTAAAAGTAATGACAGCTGTCCAATTTGTGTCTTGGAATAAAAGTTAACTTTTCATACATTCTATTACTTAGTCAAATTAAAGCTGTGTTGCTAAACTTATAATCACAGGAAACAGAAAATACCACCCTCAACATATTTTTTGCCTTTTTATAATTGTGCTTTCACAGGAACAGAAATATCACCATGTTCTGTCTCTGATTTCTGACCTTTTCTTTTTGAATTTCCTGCCTTTGTGAAGCCAATGTTTACTTAGAACCTGTAGTCATCAAGCATTTTTGCCTTTCAGTAAACTGCATCACTTGTCATTAATTTATTGATAATTTTAGAGTTTGCTAAATTTTAGAGTTTATCACTTAGATGATAAAATCCTATAACTGAAAGTTTTTTTTTACTTTATCACTTCATATCTACAACTATAAATTTCTTCTTTCCTTGTTCAGGATGGATAATAGCTTGATTTCTCAATCTAAACTCTGCCCTCATTTTCTGAAATGAGATCACGCTGACAGCTGACAAGACACTCATTATAAACTTTGTATGTGGCCTTGTAAAATGTATTTTAGGATTCTGAGTTTGTGCTTAGTTCTGCTTTCTTGGTTAACCTTCCGTAATGTCATAATTTTTAAGTTAACCATTGTTTCTTTGTTGATGTTTACTTCCTGTTTTAGTGTCACCTGATTGCTTTTCAGTTTCTAATCACCTTACTGTAATTTAATGTTTGCACTGTGATGTGTTTATCTTCTTTGGTTTGTACAGATGCACAGTGGGGCAGTTGGTAGCAGTGTTGCCTTGCCAGCTAGGGCGCTTTCTGCATGGAGTTTGCATGTTCTCCCTGTGCATGTGTGGATTCTCTCTGGGTACTTTGGCTTCCTCCCATTGTCCAATAAAAACATGACTGTCAGGTTAAATGGTCTCTCTAAATTCTCCCTCGATGTGAGTGTGTGTGCATGGTTGTCTGTCTCTGTGTTTTTGAGAATGTTTTGGCCCTAACTTTCCTGTCATCGCTCTCCATTTCCACACCTTCTGCATGCACAAAAATGTGTTGCACTAAGCAAGATGAACTCTCTCACACATCGACAACATCTGCACGCTAACTCGGAAAGCTACTCCTTTATATTTATTCATACACAATATGAATTAAATACTTTAATCATTTAATTTCTGTCTCAGTTTTGCTTTTTGTAAATAAAGTACACATTTGACCTGAATCGATGTATGGAAAGGAGAAATTCTGTACTTGAGACCCGTCACATGATGTGTTAGCTGTTCACAGTTTGGAAAATGGTTTTCTAACCTCATCCTGATTTAAACTGTTCTTCTAGTCTGCTGTGAAACTTTGCTAAGATAAAAACCACAAACAGGACTCTTGTCAATCAGTCTATTCTGTAAGCACACCAGAGTAGAAGGGCTGGATTCAAATGTATGGCAATATTTTCAGTTTGTTGGGGGTTTTGAACACCATGTTATCAATGTATTATTTTTTCATCCATCCATTTGAGTCTAAAACATTAAATCATTGTGAGGTACTGAAGACTGTTGTGTGACAAAAAAGGGAAAACTTTAACAAGGCACCATATACAGCTTATCTGTTCTTTAATGTCTTCATGAGACTAAAAACCAATTTTCTGTACAGAATGTAAGAGTTATCATAGATTTGTGACTTTTTTCGGTTTGCTGCATGATTTCTTTGTTTACCTTTTATTGGATCTTTCTCCTGATAGTCCCTTCAGCCTCTTTTAACCGTTCCTTATCACGGTTAAAAGAAACAGTCATGTTCCATTTAACCGTGCATCACATGTGCATCACCTCAGGTGATGTCATATCGTATCCTCATTTCTTACTTTTCCTGCCTTTGTGATACTCTTTGCCATTGTGTGAAAAGGTTTGCTTGAGAACTTCAGTCATCAAACATCACTTTCACCTCTAGTATAAACCTGGTGAATAACGATTGTTGTTACGTTGCACCTGACAACAAAGTGGTTTTCCTGAATCCTATTCTGTACAGAAAACTCAGTATTTTCAAGTTTTGCTAGACTGAAATTAAATCTTGTATTTGTTGTTCCTATAGAGTTGATTATGATTTACCTGAGCCCAAATATGCAAAATGGGAATTTCAATCATAGAGCATGAACCCAACAATTTATCAGTCCCACATCTTTCAGGCACAATTGACTTTAATGTGCTGTTGGGTGTCACTGTGATAAGAGAGGTAATTTCATCCTTATTCATTCTCATAGCACAAGGAACAAGAGGAAAGCTATTTTGTTCAGGATGCAGGCTGTTATTGAAAAACCCAAGCAATTTTTCTATCATCCAGCTTTTTTATAGAACACAAGAGCATTTTTGATGAGCTGTGGTTTCTCAAAATCTCTCACATACTATTAACTCTATTAAAATGTTCAAAAGTCAGATTTTCATAGTAAAAGTAGACCCCAATAAATTATTTCAAAATGTTCCTACTTTTGATGTGCAGTTTATATTCTACAGTATGACTGAAAAGAAGCGAATCAAGCAAAAAACGGTGCAACAATCTGGTCTGTGTGGACACAGAGAATTACTTTGAAACACTTTTTTTAATTTTCCACATTTACTCTCTTCCTGTCAGCATCCCACAGCCTGGGTTGGTGTTGTTTGTCCTCTGTGCCCTGCAAAGGTTTCTTGAACATGATTGTTGAGTTGTCCACAGCCACCTTCTGGGTGCCCCACACATTTTCTGTCAGATTTATTTCTGAAAAATAAAATTTCTAAAATTCCTAAAATATCTAGGAATTTTTGGAATGTTTTGGGTCAAAACTGAAAGTTATTTAGAACAACTCATGATTTGACCCAAGTACATTAAATGGTTATAAGATATACAAAAAAAAATTATTTTTAGAACATTTAAATACTGCAACTTTACTTTGAAAGCTAACCATAAGGTGATTCTGAAGACTAAAATATACATGCAAACTTGTAAATTAATAACTGTGAACAAAATAATCAGCCTACTGAGGAAAGAAAAGTTGCAGGTAC
Source organism: Poeciliopsis prolifica (assembly GCF_027474105.1). Classification (NCBI taxonomy): domain Eukaryota; kingdom Metazoa; phylum Chordata; class Actinopteri; order Cyprinodontiformes; family Poeciliidae; genus Poeciliopsis; species Poeciliopsis prolifica. The sequence goes on from NW_026562382.1 coordinate 7,995,104, forward strand.
ACCGTGGGCGAAAAATATGTTGTGGTTAATTTGTGCTTCTTGAGGTTTATTTTAGTCTCTGTGTCTTTGCTCTTTGCACCAGCATGCGTTTGTTTCTTCCGGGCCTGTAACCTTTCTCTCACAAACTTCTATGTTGGTAACACATAACTAGTACAAGGCCTCAGCAAAAACAATCCACCCTGTTGTTCTGATCGGGATGGACACTCAGATCGGCCTCTCTTTACATTGACATGTTTTTTCGGACCAAATTAGCTGCATGACAGATGGTTCTCTGGATGACATGGTCGTGAAACTAGCAACACGCTAATTAATGCAACAGCATCTGTGTTCTCAACCTACAGGAACTGACATTTTTTTGTCGCAGTTACTGCAACCTTTTATGACGAGTAAGGATTAAACATGCAAACAATGCAATCAAGACATGTTCAGGCCATTACAGTTTATGCTCCTATTTCTAATTTAAATTCATGCACAGAGGAGATGTGTATGTTGGAACAGACCATGCAGTGTTCACCACACACAACAGAGGCAGAGTAGCTGCTCCAATGTCTCTCTGTGTTTTGCCAAGGGCTTTCTGACAGGCATCTCAAATATTCTCAAACAAGCATGAATGCCTGTGAGGTCAGTGACGAGATGCAGCCAGTAAGACTCTCCCATACACACACATGATTGCAATCAGTTTCTGCTGTGCTCCCTGAAACTTCTGTTATCAATGTTTAGATATACATATGTGTATATATCATCTGAGATCTGCAGAGTAATTCAGAAAGTGAGAGAATCTTTGGTGCAAACGTGGTTGAAGGTTGAGGTTAACGTTGAGAGTTAACGCTTCCTCTGATAGAATCAGGATAGGATCATGTAGGAGAGCCCTGCAGTTGAAGATAATAGGATTAAGGCTCTTTGTTCAAAGTGTAACATGTATAATATTTCTTTGCCTGCTGAATATAATAAATTCATAAATATTCAAAGACAGAGGAGGAGAGATAATAGATGCAATCGAATCAGCTAAACACTGCTACTTATTAGTTGACATTTTTTCCTGCCATAATGGCAACAAACAGGATTATTCACATGTTTTTGAGTAACAACCAACGCTCTCTATTCAGTGATCTTATCCGACCTCCTGCACCTCCTGAATGCTCTCAACCAGCATCTCAGTGTGAAAACAGTTTCCATAAAGAGAATAGACATAAATGTGGGAGGTAAACCTGGTACAAACTCACCCATGTATTACATCAGACATCTGCAGAGAGATGGGTCTTCTTAGTTAACACTCACACTCAAGAGCAGACTTTGAAACAAGTTTTCTGTTTGTCAGAGACAAGCAACCCACTAATGCCAACGTCACCCTTTAAATAGAGCGACATTGGCTATCAAAATTATGCTCATAACTTAGTAAAATAATTTAAGCATTCAATTTTTTGTTGAATTATTAACTGCACTCATGAAGAATTGAATGTCACAACAGGAAAATTCCTATTAATCGTTTGTAAAAGATTTATTGAGACCATGACTAATAGTATGTTAGTTATTCACGAAGAGAAGCAAGAAGAAAACAATTTTAGAAGGAAATCCATATGTGCAGTTTTCTATAAGTGATGGAGGCAGCACTGCACATATGTAGAAGTTGGTGATTGGATCAGAAGGCACAAAAATGTGAAGTTTTGACCTACAAGTATATGTTGTTTGTTATTGTGGTTTCTTGCATAGTTTTTCTCTCTCTCTCTCTCTGCAGGTCTGGAGGCAGACTTCTAGCACACAGACTTATGTTCTTTCACTCCTCTGCTCTTTCCCTTTAAGCATTTTTTCCCCTCACCTTCTTTCTCTCCTTTTTCCATCTCTGTGTACATTGTATTCGAAATAAACCCACCTGTGTAAGCCTTTGATGAAAAAGTAAGACATTGTAAAATTGTGATTACCGTTTTATTAAACCACCTTTGGTCACATATTACCTCAACTTGTTACTATTTACTGTTCATTTTTAAAATGGAAATCTCATTGCTATGGACTGTAACTTTGCACAATTTTCTGTTGAGAATTACATGCTACAAAGATTTCTTTTGGAAACCCAATGTATGTTGCAAACGTTGACTTGTCTCAAACCCCTGAAACACGTGAGTTTCATTTTTCTGTTTGACATTTTTTGTGAGCTTTTTGCGTGGCAGTCTGTGTGGGCAATGACTAATATACTGAATAGAAGGCCCCTCTATAAAGAACACCGTTTCTAGTATCTGTCCTTTAACCCATCTCATAGCTCTAGATATTTAAAGAGCATTATTGTGCACAATAAAGTTTTTACAAGAGACATACCAGTGAATGAAACTGACCTTTCCATTTTATCTTTAGCTTCTTAAATGCCATCTCCTTGGTGGTTACACATTTTTAAAACATTGAAAATACAGCTGGGGGAAACTCAGCACATCAACTTCAGTAGTTACTGCCAGAATTAAATCTGTAGGTTAGTAATTTTTAAATCATTCCTTTAATTTTAAACAAGTTTGATTCACATTTAGATTATGAAAAAGTGCAAATTGAAGTCAAGTCATGTAAACTTCACATCTTCAGAATGAACCAAGTTTCATTGATCATACAATGGCAACATTTCAACATCCAGCCTTTATCTGACTGTAAGGCGGAAGTGGCTTGTTCAGGTGGATGCCCACAGTCAGACCAAACTCCTGCCGGGACGCTTCTCATGGACATCAGGCTTCAACTGGAAAGTCTTCTCATCAAAACAGTCCAAGGTTGTGTAGGACAGGGACTTCTCCTCCAGCAGGCCTTGCAGTCGTGTGCGCCAGTTCTCCAGCATGTTCTTACGATCTTCAGTAACTACCAGAGCCGGAGCCCAGAAGATTTGAGGGGCCAGAACCTGGAAGCCACAGTACTGCAGGATGCCATTCTGCAGAGAAAGACTTGCTAAGAGGTTTCCAGTATGTTGCAATGGAACCAGTCAAGACACTAAACTACCTGCAGTGACCACAGTGTGATGTTCATGTCTCCATTCATACCCGTTGGACTGAACATGGATTCTAGAGACCCAGTAGTGAAGGACAGCATGGCTTTCTTGACCTAGAAGGAAACAGGTTGAACACAGCATGTTTGGATTTCTGCAAACCCTTCATTGAACTCTTACCTTGAAGGTTTCCCTTGTGAAAAGGTAAAGCCACTGGTGAGCACCCGATCAAGCCAGCTCTTCAGGATACCAGGAACACTGAACCAGTACATGGGGAACAGAAAGAGGGACTACAGTAAGTACATCATTGTGCATTTATAGATCACCGATATGTAGAAATACCTGAAAGATAATCAAATCTGCCTCAGTGAGCTCAGATTGTTCCTTTGTGATGTCATCTGAAAGTTTTCGCTGCTCCCATGGAAGTTTGGATTCACCAAGATAACAGAAGTTTTCAGGATTCTTCAAGTCTCCTGTGCAAGAAAGATTCATCAGGCATTAATAAAGCACAACATTTGAGAAACCTGCATTGATTCTTACCTTTGATATCCTCAGCTAAACCCATGGCATACAGGTCAGAGATTTCCACTGTGTAGCCATGAGCAGTCAGAACCTCCACAGCAGCGTTTTTAGCTGCAGCATTGAATGAGCCAGAGATTTTATTGGCATACACAATCAGCACTTTCTTGGCTGCAAACATATGAAAGAATATATTTCGCACCAATCAGATCATAAATGTTTCTGTTTATCCAAACTACACAATTCAACTTAGATTTTGAAATCAACTTCCCAAAAGAGAACATATGAAGGAAAAACAAACAAAACTTGTTACCCATTTCAGAGCCGATGGCTCAAATGTCTATGATCAACTTTAAATAACCTGAGTCAACAAAACTATCGCTTTTATACACTGAACTGTTTGGGTTGTCAATCATCTGAACTGAATGGTTGTGAGTTTATGCTGCCACACTCTCACTGACAGTAGGTGGCAGCATAAACCTAGAAGTTGCTTGTGATCCTCATAATAGAAAAGAAGAAGAAGCGGAAGACAGGTGAGGAAGAAGTACATTATATCAATAGAAAGTGGGCGTTAAAATCAGGTTTTGCATATTGTTTTGAAAAATAAAATGTAAACATCTAATGGTATTTTCACAAAGAAAAGCATTTCACCTGAAATTAACCATGTTGTGAACTGTACATAATGTGAGAAGATAACATAAATAGATGTTTCTTAGTGCAAGTTTTGATCGCCAGCTACCTTGGAGTTCAGAGAATCGAAGCACCAGCTCTAAATCTTTGTAGTTGGGTTATTATGTTGTCTGTTACCACAATAATTTTGTCACAATTCTCATTAACACAGAAAGTCTCCTGTAAATGTCAGCGAGAAACAGATTATGATTAATTATTAGAGTAATCTCAGAAGACATAATGACAGACAGCAGTAATGTCTACCCATAAGTGCTGAGAAGAAACAGGACAATCATTAATGCCTCTTCAGGAGCAGCAGCTTTTTCAGTGATGTTAGTCTATATACATGTTAATGTAGATCAAAAAAAGTTTACAACTTTCAGATGTATATTTAAAAGAATGCCCTGGGAATACGTAAACCTCTAGAATATACCCAGGAAAATAAACAGTGGAATGTTTTATCTTCAGATTTGTAGAAAAAGAAAAACAACTTACTCATAGAAAAATGATTAACCAAATCCCTGATTCATCCCCAAAACACGAGGTGCAAATTTACCCCGATGGGCATCTCCAGGCTGGTCATAATGAATCCATGTTGGGTGAAAACATGTGGGAATCCATTCTGTCAGCTTCTGCTGGACTTTCACAAAGATGTCCAAAAAAGTATTTTGTCCATCAGTGCTATTACGTTTTTAACATGAAGTCTTGTCAAACCAATTTAAAAGTAACAAAATACATGAAAATATCATGAAGAAGAGCAGTCATTGGTGCAGTCAGTTTATTTCTGCAGTCAACAGATCAGAAGAGAAAAACAATTTGAAAATGTTTCCATCTGCGCGTTTGTTTGTCCCTCAGGCCTCTTCTAAAGTTTGCCAGTGAACGTCAAATGATTCAGAGATGAAACTATTGTGGTCACATGATTGACCTCTTTGGCATGACCTCAGCCTGTCATGTTTAGAGAAAGTTGAAATGTTCCATACAAGCTAAGATTAAACATTAGATGTGGAACAGTTTCAGATGTTGGAAGATAGGACATACTTGGTCTGTCCTGGTTAGCAACTACAGATAGTTTCTTACTGCTTGTGCTTTCCAATAAAGAGTTATCCAGCTAATGTCTGCTTTGGTAAGGGACCAAATGCTTATGATTATAAACAATGTTTGTTTATATCTTTGTACATCAACAATATTATCAAATCATCAAGGAATGAAATGAATAGCTCTCCTTGTGTATAATGGATTCTAGAAAACTGGTAACTAAAACCAGAAGTCACTGAAAGAGAACAAAATGTGACAAAACGCTCGTCATGAGCACAGCTTGTGTGGTCTGTTACTTAACAAGAAACATCTTGTTACTTCCCCTTTAGACGTAGCAAGCAACGTCTAAAGGGGATCTAACAAAACTGGACAGATGACTGGATAATATCTAAATTTGCACAATTTTACCAGCCTCAGTTAATTGTTTTTGAATAAATATCTGCAAGCCTGGACGTCAAATCTACCAAAACAGAGAATGCTCCATCCTAAAATGCAGCTTTGTTGTCAAACATGCTGATCTTTGAGTGAATCAGATGATTTTTTCCCTTCCTTCACTCTTATTTAGTTGCTTGATACATAGAATACTTTTGTGGGCATTTTGCCGTGTGAAAAATCACACGGCAAAACCATGTGACTTATCATTGCTCAAAGAACTCCCTCACTACTCTACACTATATGCACATGGACTGTTTTACATTCTAACTAGTAAGCGTTTGAGGAACAAAATGAATACACAAAGTCTTACACCACAACACTTGACCGAGTCATTTAAATTACTTTGTAATATAAACCACCTTTCACATAACCTACATGCAGAAATGCATATCCCACATATCCTGGTTTACACTTGTTGCTCCACCAGGTACCACACTTCACCATTTCTCACAGAAAGTTCTAACCACAATTTGTGAATGGCATCAAGAGAAGAAACTCAGACTTTCTAAAGTAACTTACTAATTTAGATATGAAGAACTGAAACAGTCGTAGTTTTAAAAGTCTCACCTCTAGGATGCAAAATGCAACAGAAGTTATCTAAAAGAAAAAGCTAAGTTGGACAAGAAAACAAGCACTGCTAATTATTTGAATCAGGCTCTTAAAATCTCTATCATCACCTGGTTATAATGGTTGCAATGTGGTAGAATAAAATTAAAATCAAACCATCTCTGAAAAAGTTGCCTCCCACAACTTTTTGAGCCTTGACTAACTTTGTGGTTACTCTGTATGTGAATTTTATTTTCATGCCTAAAACTAATTTTTATTAATGATTAACTCCAATTTTGTTGAGCAAAAAGACAAAAACTAAATCAGAGGATTCTAAATTTAAGAACTGTGCACATGACTCAAGCATGACTTTACCTCAACCCCTGACAAGGTTATACATGCAGCTTTGACTTAAGCTCAGCCAAACAGCAACTAACCACTTCCTTTCCTGAGCACCTCCTCCACAGCAACATTTAAGGCATCAGACAGTGAGCTAGTCTTTCACTGTCTGATGGTCATCATGTTCAGCATGAAGCAAGCTGCTCTGCTCTTCATTCAGCTGTCACAGACAACCTATGTATTTGCAGGTATAGAAACAATTCTTATTTGCTATGCAAGATTCTTAAATTAAGATGTCCTGTTAATTATTTTTTCTTCAATAACAGCGCCGGCTACAGCAGACCACTATGATGTGTCGGTGTCCAGAGGAGACCCAGTCGTGCTCACCTGTTATATATCTAATGAAAATACAACAGTTCTCAAATGGACCAAAGACAGATGGTATTTTGTGCACTCCATCTCCAATAATCGAACTTTTTCTAATTTCTCCTCTCACAGACTGAGAATAGACACAAACAAACCTTCTACACTCAGTATTGATAATACTCACCATGATGATGCAGGAGTTTATTCTTGTAATATAACTGGTAGTAAAGGCCTTTACAACATGTCATGGACCGTAACAGTTCTTGAAAATCAAAATGGTATGTAAGCATTTACTGACTCTTTCTGTAACACACACTGTAACATTTTAAAAATAATCTGTGTGCCATGTTGATCATCTTTTATAGGAACCAGTCCATCACAATATATTATGGTCGCACTACTACCTGCCTTTGGATTCCTTTTATGTTGTTCAGCATTAACTGTCTGCCTCTGCAGGTGAGTGATATTTGATTCTAGATTTCTAACAAGCATACAAATTTTACTTTGTTTTGTTCTCCTAAAGAGCTACAAACATTACTGGCACAGCTGATGTCAGTATAATGATCGTGATCCGTATATTATGTTATCAATAATCTCATCTCTCTTGTTCCCTCCTGGTTGTTTACCTGATAGTTTGGCTTGGGGTGCTGTTGAAATTATTGAACTTTTAATTTTTATTTATTTTTCTTTTTACAAAGACACATCAGAAACAGGCCACAAGCAAAATCAAATCTCCCATTTCTGAAAATGTTGTTGTTGGTGGGTCTCTTCTTTTGAAGCAAATGGTGCCTAAAAATTGCATTAACATAAGGTACAATAATGTGATCATGAAGACACTACAATGTTCAACATGATAATAATGGAATTAGGTCTGCCAGAAAAACACAGAAAATATTTTAACATAGATTTCTCTCCTTTTTTATTTTGCATTTTTTGTTTTTTTTGTGACATCTCATTCAGAAGATCTTGGATTCTTATTATTTTTAAATACTGTGTTCAGTTATCCATTACCATTACATTTTCTTTTCTTTGTCAGAGATTTTGATTAATTCATGTAAACATATAAAGTTCATATTGCACAAGAAACTAAAATTATTTTATGTTTAAGTTTTGTTTGTGGCTAACTGCAAAAATGTAGCATCATATTTCTTGAAAGCTTTTAAAAACACAAAATATATTTTAACTACATCCACCACAAAAAACAGCTTTGGTTTTTTTGGTGAATCTGCATCTTGTATGGTACTTTTCAAAATCAGAAGATGGAAAATTTTATTATTTTCACTGAGCTTACTAAAAATTATTTTTCGAAATAATACAGTTGCTCGATGGTAATATCCAACACCAGAATTAATGTATTTAAGACATTACATCAGACCAATAAAAAACTAATACAGAAGTCTGGGCTCAGTGAAAAATATCTTGAATACTTCATTGAGGTTAGAAAAGCATTTTGACAAGAATCAAAATGCTTTTCTATGTCCTGAGTGGGAGATCAAATAAAGGTACATGTCATGATTTAAGGTTTGATGGTGGACCCAAATGGAGAGAGGAGCGACAGAGAAAGCTTTTAGGTGAAGAATGTTTAGTAAAAGAATTATAAAAATAAAATAAAATAAACACAGGGAACCAGAGCCAAACAAAAACAGGAATCCAGACCAAAAAACCAGTTGGATAAAATAAGGAGGTAACAGAATCTAACATTAGATCCTGACATTAGAGGGAATAGCAAATATGGCCACTGTAAAACTTTGCACCTTTACGCGTAGGCTTCAAGTTATATGTTATGGAAAACTGAGATATGAAAATGTTTTTTTTTTTTTTTTTTTGCAGATTTATTATTTTCTACTTATTTTTTAGCATTTTTATTTACTTTTTTTTTATGTACCAAAACCTCCACTCAATTTTATACTGTGTCTGTATAATTACATACATTTTAAAATCAGATTAAACAGAATTATTCAGGTACTCACTACTTAAGAAACAATTTTACCAAATACATTTTTACATTTACTTTAGTAAGATTTATAGCTGTTCTTCCCAACTCTGCAAATGGTTTTGGACAGTCATGTGACTGTAATTATCAGAACTAGAAAACAGGTATTAGAATCTGAATATTGAGTGAACCACACCATCTGAACGCTTTGTGGACAGGTTTTTCTTTTTGGTGCCTTTTTAGACTTTTTACATCTATTTTCAATAAATCCTTACTATGTGAATGCCAGCAATTTCAAACTAGCCTTACTGTGCAAAGTGTTACCTGACCTTTTTAGCTTCTTTTACAAAGTTATGAAGATTAACGGTTATTGTTTTATCTCTGTAGAAAATATGGCACCAGAAAAGAGAGACAGAAATCAGTCCAACCCCAGACTCAGCTTCAAGTGGGAGGACAGGTCAGAGCATTTTATGTGATTTGCATACTTTTATTTCTGCCTTTCTGACGTAGAAACTAAAGTGTATTTGAAGCTACTAACCTCACTTCCTTCTTTATTTTTGTCTGATTGTACTGATAACTGACAGAGCTACAGAGATGAATGTGGCTACAAACAAGCAAGCAACTCATCAGAAAAACCTCATGTTTTTTCATAGTCATCTCTGATACCTACTCATATTTCATCAGTGCTTTTATTAATTTATTTATTTACTGTCTAATTAACAGTGTGATGACTTGTTCTGCTTCCTGCTTGTTTCCGTTGTTTGGCTCCTCTGACTTCTAACTGCGACTCTGTCGTTTTGCTGCAGGAAGTCCACAATCAGATGCGAAGTCCAGGTCAGTGGAGGAGCAAAAAGCACAGAAGAGACTACCTGGAAAAACTGAATTCTGTTTATGGTCATGTCTGAGCTCAGACCTCTTTAATTTACTTGAAAAAAAAACCCAGTTTGAAGGACATTATTATTGTTATTATTTAACAAAAGAGATGTTTAACATGTCAATAAAAGGAAGTCACAAATCAACAACATATATGTCTTCACACATTGTCTTTAATATGCAAGATATTTGTAGCCACGATGAAGTTGCTTCTCAACTGCATAAGAGAAGCAACGTAGTTATTAATTCTAGTTCATTTGGATTGATTTTACTGCTTGAATGCAATATAGTACAACTTGCGCCCAGTAGAGGGCAGATGGCGTCCTTCTTAGCTTCCCGTCGACACAATAAAAATTGTGTCAAGTGTTTTTCTACATGGTCTCATTTGCAAACACTATTGTCACTATTTTCTAAACCGGATGCCAGTCTGCCAAACATTATTTCCTTGTCCATGGTGAGATGCAGATGCATCTAGTCCTCTGATAAGGCAGTGACAGACAATAAACTGATCAGTTGTATTATCAATATGTAATCACAAACACATTGCTGTGTTATTAAAAATGCCAAGGAGTTAATGGTTTTAAGACAACAAAATATGTGTGGGAGGCAGATGTAAAGTGATAAAAATGTGTCAGTGAGGAAAAACTGAAACATGAATATTTTCCATTGACAATAGAAACAAAGTGAACAGTCAGATGTGGAGGTGTTGCTGTCACGTGAAACAGGCTTTAGTGGTCTTTGTTATCCGATGCATCTAGTTCCTTCTTAAGGACGTCACAGTTCATCTTTGCATGTTGCCATGTAATCAAAACTTGATAAGCTTCTTAGGCAACTAAAGTTTCATTTGTAAGTCTGGAAAATGTGTTTGTATGTTCTTAAAACTAAACACTGGGCCTCCAGTTCATCTCAGGTTCTGTATCTGATTCCATCACCAATAGCCTCAAATGTGACCAAGACGAGAAAATGTAATGATGGACCTCAGGCGCTTGATCATGAGAAATCCCATTTCTATAAAAGAAAAGACAGAATTTATTTCTATATCTCAGATTAGTTTGGTAATTTCTGTACTCGGCCAAAGTAATAAAGAGTACAGAGTGACTCTCTTGCTGAATATCTCCATTACTCAGGTCATGTTCGCCACAGCCTCCTTTCTGCCCTCCAGCACCCTGCTGTTCATTATCTAGGCCCATAACTTGTTCCAGTAGTATCTTCTGGTACCACATGGACCTGTGATGTTTCCTCATTTCAATACTTACCCTCAATAACAGGATTCCTATCCAGTCTATCCTCCCCATAAAGACCCACGTGGAATAAAAACCATCAAGCTGCTGCACATTCACTGTTAATTCTAGAAATATATCTACTTTGAACCTCCCTTGTTTTATTTCAGTGTTTTCTGCTTACAGAAAAAATACAAACCATAGTAATCAGTTTATAAAGATGCCATTTATTTAGATTTGTTTATCCTTCAACTACTTTTATGTGGCCTCACAACAGCTGTCTGCTAGTAATGTCATTTTGTCTTTTAGCTGAGAATAAACACAAATACAGTATGTTACAGTTTCCAATTCTGATCTGATGTCAGAGGCTAATTTAAAGTTTATTAAACTAGATATGTGTGTTTGTGTGCTTTCTATTTATTTCTTTAATATTATTCCAATCTAAACCTATACTACTACACATGTGCATTAATACATGTCTAATTAATAGGACATTTTTCTTTGAAAAACTGTCTGTTATTACTGAAAATGGGTCTTTTAACTGAAATAAAATATCCTGATTCATGTGACTTCACTGCAGTAAAAAGGTTTGTTTAGATGTAGCGCAGTAGATATCTAGCGAGATTGAGCTTTAAAAAAATTAATAAAAGAAACAAAGGAGATGAGGTGGTTGGCTATGTGTAAGAGTAATATTTTTACTCTTACATTTTTAAGAGTAATATATTAAATTAGATAAACAATTATATAGACTTAGAACAGACAGGGGTTGCATGAGTTTCTTCCTGTGAATGTTTGGCTCCTCTGCGTTCTTTGGCTTCTTCCCATTGTCTAAAAACACTATCAGAAAATTTATAGCAAAACCAGGGAGGTTTTGCAATAACATGCCAACAAGTTTGTTTTAAAGGCAAAGAGTGACCTCGCTATGCCTTTAAAACTTATCAGACACAATATTTGACCTGTGTCTCATATTTACAAGGTTCTAAATGTGAATACGTTGGCAGATTTACAGGAAACATGAATAGTTTATTTTTCTGCTTTGAGTTAAAACTCTTCATTAACAAAATGGATCAAAGTTTATTTAGCTGATCTACTCCAAAGTTAGTTTCTGACAAACATTTGAGTTGCACCTTGCCTTACAGGTTTTTTTTTCAAAGAAGCGGAAACAGTCATTTCCTTTTCTGTTCTCCTTCACAGCAGCATCACACACACATTATCTGACTCCTCATAAGTTGGACATCATGCTTCTCTTGAACCAAAAAGCTTTGCTCTTTATCCAGCTGGTAAATATCTGGAGTGTCTCAACAGGTAAAGAGTGAATTACTGTTTATAAATATTATTTATTTATTTATTTATTTTCATTTTAGTTATATTTATTGTTTTATTTTTATTTCATTTTCTCCTACAGCAGACCACTCTGATGTGTCGGTGTCCAGAGGAGACCCAGTCGTGCTCACTTGCTATATGTCTAATGAAAATACAACAATGACCCAGTGGACCAAAGACGGATGGTATTTTATGCACTCCTCCTCCAGTAATCGAACTTTTTCTAATTTCTCCTCGGACAGACTGAGAATAGACACAAACAAACCTTCTACACTTAGTATTGATAATACTCAGCATGATGATGCAGGACTTTATTCTTGTCTTATAACTGGGAAACAAGGCCTTGACAGCACATCCTGGACCGTAACAGTTCTTGAAAATCAAAACGGTATGTAATGAATACATATGCAGCAGATATACTGCGAAGTTTAAATTTTAATCTTCGGTTAATTCTTATTTTTTCAGCAAACGGTTCATCACAGGGTATTATATTTGCACTTCTATTTGTCATTGGATTAATTTTATGCTTCATGACTACAGCTATCTGCCTCTACAGGTCAGTAAAATCTCAAAGCTACTTGTGGACTTTTATTGACTTGTGCTTCTTATTTTTAAAAAATAATAATTAACTTGAGACTTTTAATAAGTGAAGCCAGAGAAATATGATTTTTAGTTCTGTGGATGATTTCCTATCGGAAGCGTGATCACTTACTGTGAATCAGTAAAAACAATGAGTTTTACAGATGTTGTAAATAACACTGTGAAATAAACATCAAGTTAATGTTTTGTGGTGCATTTCTTTGGTTGTTGTTTAATGTCAGCAGGAGGAACGTATCTGGACACCAAAACCAGGACAGCAGAACATTTACTTGGGTTCAATACAACATTCTGGATGGGGTAAAAGTTAGAGAAACTTTATCGTGCAATTTGTTTTTTTATCCAGCAAAGTGCTTTATTTTTTTAAACTGCTTTTGTTTCTTTCCCAATCTTGGCTTTTTTCCTACCTTCAGCCCTTGGAGGCAGTTCCTTCATCATTCCAAGTTACCGCAGTATGGAGGAGAACTGGCAAGCAGGACGTGGAGGCAGAACTGATGACCAGAGGAACAACGAAAACATCAGGAAATGACTGACCTAAACCAGTTTACTTCACGCTTTGACTTGAAGGATTCATCAAAAAGATCCAGTTTGAAAGATATAACATATTTTGTTCTTAAAACTGTAAATTCAAACATCTAATGTAACTGTTACATATATCCTCTGTTTTCAACTGAAACGACTTATGATTGCTTCATCTTTTTGTGATAATCTAAATAATAGCATGCTTTATGGGAGAGGTCTTTACATTATCTAAAACAGCTTTCAATGCCAAATGCTTCTTTTCATGGCAATAAATTAGCCTCAAACTGACTCTTTTCATTTTAGATTCAAATTTATCACGTGGAATGTCATCTTATTTTATTCCAGTAGGGGGTGGGGTTCACTTATTTTGAGATGGAATTTGCAGAGAATGTAAAAGTGGTAAATATTCTAACATTTAATTGTCACAAAGTATGTGACATTACATTGGTAATTATTTAACAACTGCTGCATGGTGGTACAGTCCTCTCACAGGAAGAAGCTCACATGTCTCAGTTTGATGATCTGTGGAGTTCATGTGTTTTCCACCTGGCTTTCATTCTGGCTGCTTTCTGTCCCACAGTATGCACAGTATGGTAAGTGGCCTGTTTCTGTAAAGTGATTTATTAAGTGCAATGGACCCCAAAGTGCTTCACATTTTAAGAATTGTTAGCTAAAGCTGGTAATTACTCTGGCATGATACCCTGTGAGGGATTCACCCCCTCACTAAAAGGTGCTGTATTTGGTGCTTTCTATATTCCAACTCATTTAACTGTTAAATGTTTTGTTTTTGTTTGGGGGAAAGTTTAAACCTGGTTTATTTAAGACTTTGCTTTAATATTTCTCTCCTTCTCTGTGAGGTCACCTGATCATGTTTTGTCATGGAAGTGCGCCCATTAGCACTGCTGACGAGGACCCGGTGTTTTCAATTAGCCTTACTGGGAAAATCCTCATTGTTTGAAAAGGAGGGAAGATGTTTTGGATTTTGTTTGTGATTGTGAAAAAGTGCACACACACACACACACACACACACACCCACACGCACGCACGCGTGCATACCGACACAACCGGGGACACACGCACACTTATATATATATATATATATATATATATATATATATATATATATATATATATATATATATATAAAACTGAAGACAGTTCTCTGTTTTAACATTTATTGCCAATAAACATTTCCACTTGCTATAGAGGGTTTTTTTTTTAAAAGAACCGCAAACAGGCACTTCCTTTACTAAGGTCCTATACGTTATAAGATAACAGAATATCCGCCTGTTCCTCATATGTCATCATGTTCAGCGTGAAGCAAGCTGCTCTGCTCTTCATTCGGCTGTTACAGACAACCTATGTATTTGCAGGTATAGAAACAATTCTTATTTGCTATGCAAGATTCTTAAATTAGGATGTCCTGTTAATTTTCTTTTTCTTCAATAACAGCGCCGGCTACAGCAGACCACTATGATGTGTCGGTGTCCAGAGGAGACCCAGTCGTGCTCACTTGCGAAATATTTAATGAAAATACAACAGTTCTCAAATGGACCAAAGACAGATGGTATTTTATACACTCCATCTCCAATAATCAAACTTTTTCTAATTTCTCCTCTCACAGACTGAGAATAGACACAAACAAACCTTCTACACTCAGTATTGATAATACTCACCATGATGATGCAGGATTTTATTCTTGTCATATATCTGGGAAAAAAGGCCTTTACAACATGTCATGGACCGTAACAGTTCTTGAAAATCAAAACGGTATGTAAGCATTTACTGACTCTTTCTGTAACACACACTGTAACATTTTAAAAATAATCTGTGTGCCATGTTGATCATCTTTTATAGGAACCAGTTCATTACAATATATTATGGTCACAATACCTTCTGCCTTTGGATTCCTTTCATGTTGTTCAGCATTAACTGTCTGCCTCTGCAGGTGAGTGAAATCTTTCAAGTTTTAGATCCAGAATGAAAATATACATTGTACTTTTTCTGCTCTTGATGAAGCTTGAATGTTCAAATAGTCTCAATTTCTCTTTAAAATTTCAACTGAATAGTTTTCAAGATCCTGCAAAGGTTAGATTATTTTTAGTTTTCAATGAATTAAAGAGCACAGGGATCAATTTAGAGCATATTCTTAATTGTTCAAAGTATTTATATCATTATAAAGCTGACTGCTAATCTATTTTAAAAACAATAAATGTAAAAGTATTTGTGGAAGCTTTTTTTTGATGATAATCACAATATGTTGCTCATCTATTTGGCTGGTCTTCTTTTTTAAATGTAATATTCATTATATTTATTGCCTATCCAAACTGGAACTTCCTGAGAAAAAAAACATTTGGATTAAAAGTGTTAACTTTTAATGACTTATGCGTCTTTTAAACTTAATAAATGTTTTCTAAAACTACCAAGGAAATAAAAAAAATCAAAACTTTTAATGAGAAGAGTCAGTGAAATGCCTGATTTGGTTTTGTAGATCACTTCCTGATAGAAGGGTGATACCACACTGTGAATATTTCCGTATCAGCACGCCAGTTTGTTTCACAGACGCAGTGGGTTATCGTTTTATGGTGCAAGTCTTTGGTAATTGTTTAATGTTAGCAGGAGGAAGACGTCCAGAAACCAAACCCCGAACAGCAGAACATTTACTTCGGTTCAATACAACATTCTGAATGGGATGAAGGTCAGAGAAACTTTGTTATCATGCAGTTTGTTTTTTTTATTCAAGCAAAGTTCTTTACTTTCTGCAACACTAACTTTTGTTGTTTTCTTTCCCAATCTTGGCTCTTTTCCTGCCATAAACCCCTGTAGGTAGTTCCTTCACTATTCCAAACTACAGCAATATGGAGGAGAACAGACAAGCAGGACGTGGAGGCAGCAGAGACGACCAGAGGAACAATGATTACGTCACACCACTCAGGAAACGACTGACCTAAATACATGCTCACTTCTTGATTTGAAGACTTCATCAAGAAGAAGATCCAGTTTAAAAGATGTAACAATTGTAATCTTAAACTAGGAATTAAAACATGCAGTCTAATGTGTCTGTAGCATATAACCTCTGTTTGCAAATTAAATGATTTATGATGTTTCCTCTAAAATTACTTTTATGTTATAATATGTCATGTATACAATAATGGCACACTTCATGTCCAATTATGTCCTGAAAAAGCTTTCATTACATAAAATGCTTATTTTAATTTGGATAAATTCAGTTCAAACTGACTCATTTCATTTTAGTTTCAATCCTGTCAATTGGGATTTTTATCTTATTTCTTTCCAGCCCTGGGGTGAGTGAGTTTCCAGTATCGTATCTCATTGATACTATACTAGAACTACTCAAAAATGGTTCAGTTCTTTTGAAATTGAATTTGTGGAGACTATAGAAGTAGTAAATATTTTATAGCACATATTTCACACTTGCTTGGTAAAGAGATTGTTTTAAAAAATAAAACAAAAACATCCAAACACAAGTTTATTAACACAAGTTCTAATTATCAGTTTAGTCCCAACACAATTTCATCAGTCAGTTATGACTGTCAAATGTTTGTCAATGAGATATAGCAGATCTCCTGGGAAAAGCAAGTTTACCTTTTATCAAAATTTTAACCTTTTTTCACTGATGAATTATGATACATTCAACATCAATATTTTTCTTCTAACCTGGAAGAAAATGCCACTGTGGCAGTGACAACTAAAAACATAAATACAACATCCAACAGCTGATCTATCACTATTAAATAAAGGGCTAAAATTGCTCAAACTTGAAGACGATATGCTTGAAAGACATGGATTAATGAGAACGGATCGTTTATAGAGTAAATTATTCCATTGCCTTATTCCATTGGGATTCTTAGTTCATAAAAAATAATTCCAAAGTTCTTTTTGGGATTTGGCATCAATAAACATAGTTTGGTCATAAAAAGTAAAAAATAAATCACAGCCTGGTCCGAGAGATTCAGCCGATTTTATTTGAATGCTTAGAAACACTGAAGCACACGTCCTCCATAAGCTATAACACGGTGAGCAAAGGGAATACAGCGATCCATAAATACAATAAATAATTTGTTCAATACTGAGTTATCAGCATCAAGAAGCAAACATTTTGTTTTAGAACAGCTGCTTATTGACCTTGATTATTTACTAGAGTAAAGGTCAGATTGTTTTAAAGACACATCCAACCACTTCATTTCCTTGGCACTGTGCATGTTAACAGAAGACTTTCTAAAGTATGTCCTCTAAAGGAGACAAAATAGACTCAAACATACTTTCCAAGCTCAGGATCTTCATACGTGATAATGCAGGATTCTATACATGTACCGTCATGGGCCTCAATGCTTGTCTTCATGGACCATGTTAAACATCCCTGAATTTCTTGAGTGTTTCCAGACTGCTACACACCTGACCTGAATAAGATTGGGAAATAAAAATACCTTATGGTGCCTACCTCCAGCTATGTTCTGGGCGGGGTTCACCCAGGACAGGTCGCCAGTCTGTCGCAGGGCAACACCAAGACAAACAACCATTCTAGGTGAATTCAGAGAGACCATATAACCTGACAGTCATGTTTGTGGACTGTGGGAGGAAGCCAGAGTACCAGGCGAAAACCCATGCATGCACAGGGAGAACATGCAAACTCCAAGCAGAAAGAGCTCGGACTGGGACTCGAACCCAGGACCCTCTTGCTACCAACTTGCAACCACTGTGCAGCCTCTCTCTAAAGCACAGAGTCTAATGTACTGAGAGCTTTTTTAAATGAAATTCTTTTAGTTATTGAACATGGTGATATTGCATTCAGTTTTACTGGATTTTTCAGCAGCCTTGTGTTCTGTGCATCTCATCAGTTTCTGACAGACTGTGTCAGTTTCTGTGGTTTTAACAAAGACTCTGCTGTGCCACTCATGAATGTACCACAGTGTTTCATTCTCCGACCTTTGCATTGTTTAATTTATCTGTAGCCATAAGGAGCTTTTGAGAAAACTAACAAAAACAAACACCTCTTATCATCTTTATGCATGTTGATGTCATGTCTATTTCCCTTAGAAAAGTGTAAACATTGTTGAGACTCCTTAAATGGCTGAGAGACTCGTTGACAATATGTTTTTTGTTTTTTTTACTTTTCAAAGAGAATCAGACTGGTGAGTCTACTTGGGCCAAATAGCATCAATGCTTTTTGTCTTAATGAATAAACAGTGCTGGCTAAACGTTTATATCTTGATAAAATTGGATGGTCTTGGATCATCTTACAATGCATCATTTGTGTGATGAGTCTTGGGCCCCATTACTTACATAAACATGGAGGCACATCAAGCTAACGTGGCTGAGCACGATAAATTACAAATGTGCGAATTGAGGAAACATTTATTCAGCAGCTTTTCTTGCACCTTCTTTCACTGACAAATTGTTAACGAGTCGATCTCAGAAAACGAACATCATTAATATCAGTAAAATAATCACATGACTTTGTGGTTGTGGTCGCTCTGTGCTTCCTTTCTCCTGTACGAAGAAAACATCAAGACTGATGACACATTTATCTGCCATTACAGTCAGTGAGCGTCACAATCATTTTTCGCTACCTGCTCAGAGAGATGAAAGTGAAATTACAGTGTTAGCCGAACAGTTATTTCAGCGAACTGGGTCAGTACTGTACGCAAGAGCTCTGCATTTCATCCTAAAGAGGAGCAAATCAACCCTTACTTCAAACCAGAAAGATGGCTTGTTAGGTTTACAAGAAGGTGAGAAACACTAATATATCTGTGATTATGTCATGACATGTACTCACCCTCTTGAAACACTGTTGAAGTTTCCAGTATCTGCAACTAGATTATAGTTTGCTGAATAATAAAGGAGCAATCTGAGTGTTTATCTGCGACATAGCATGAGATGCTGAGGTGATATGACCTCAGTTTCTGTAATGTGTCTCTGGATCACAAGAGGCTGACACATTTCTGCGTTCTCTACCTAAATGTCCTTTAATAGGAATAAACAAACACAAGAAGGAGACGGTGAGGTAGAAGGGTAGGTGAAACTGAATGGATCAACAAGTTCAGTTTGCAAAAAATGGAGGGCTAAAGAAACTTTCTGGGTTCTTATATTAATTAATTAATTTTCAAACATTGGCTTATTGACTTTATTTCACATTTCAACAACTTTGGTGCCTAATGATTGTTTCCATGAACTCTTTGACACTCTTCCTCAATTTTTTTTGATAGACACATTCAACCACTTCCCTTTTTATTGCTTCCCCTGCGTCTACATTTGTAGCAGACGACAACTTGGCAGTCTGGTTCTTTTCTATCAAATGGTCACCATGTTCAGTCTGAGGCAAGAATCTCTACTCTTCATTCAGCTGTTAAACATCCAGAATGTCTTTGAAGGTATTGTGCAGATTTCTTCTTG
The DNA here is from genome assembly GCF_027474105.1 of Poeciliopsis prolifica. Lineage (NCBI taxonomy): Eukaryota > Metazoa > Chordata > Actinopteri > Cyprinodontiformes > Poeciliidae > Poeciliopsis > Poeciliopsis prolifica. The sequence continues at coordinate 8,014,848 of NW_026562382.1, forward strand.
TTTTGCATGTTTTCTTCCATATTTGAACTGAGATTTACTGCAGCATTGGTCTGTATATTTCAGTATCAGCGACTCAGACGGAAGCGCATGAGAACATGTTGGTGTCCAGCGGCGACCCGGTGATGTTTACTTGCAACATATCTGAGAATGCCACAACTCTAATCCAGTGGAACAATGGACGATCTTATTTTGCATTTTCCGCCCAACGGGATCAGACGTACTCAAATTTTTCCTCTGAAAGAGTCAAAATAGACTCTAACATACCTTCCAAGCTCAGCATTTTTAAAGCTCGACATGATGATTCTGGACTGTATACATGCACTGTATCTGATGGAGGAGGCGTTCGAAACATCGCATGGAATTTAACTGTATTTAACAAACAAGGTATGTAGAGATAAAACTAAAAGATTGATTAGTTCTGCAGCATTTCTTGTACAGTTCGAAATGATCTTACTTTCCACTATTCCTCTTCTTTGTTTCAGGTGTTAATTTCTCAAGGTACAGTTTTTTTTTTCTGTCACCTGCCACTGGACTGTTTATATGTTGCATCGTAGTCATCTGGCTCTGCAAGTGAGTAATACCTTTTAATTTTAGAGTTACAATTCTGGATTTTTTTTAGTAATTTTTTTGCTGTAAGAGAACTGCTTGTACTATTATTGTGATCGCTCATTTTTATCAGAATATTGTGTTTCACAATAAAACATCAACTTACTTGAAATGTGTTTAAAAAATTAATGTGACTTCTGAAGTCTGCGTTAGATGAATGTGGGCAGTTTTTGTTTCTTTTATCCTAAAAACAATCTTTAAATACATTAGATATGCAACTGTGTTCTCACCCCATCTCATAGCTTGGTTGTGTTAAAGATTAATGAGGCTGAATGGGATGCCAGATAAATGGAGCCCATACATATAAACAAATATATTTTACCCAGAGTAAAAGTTAAACACCTTGGTAGGAAGGAAATAAAATAACCCCAGATAAAAGCTGGCAATACAGACAATCTAGAACTGTTTGGATTGTTTTTCCATTTTCTTTATCCACAGTTCTTCGTCCCTCATTTCTTTAAGCTTTGCTTCTATGCAGCTTGTAGCCAATTGAAAATAGTTATGATTAATAATCCTTCTGTTGTTTGTTTTAGACATTTTTGGATTCAGTACAGAAGCGTATCATTTCCAGTGCAATATTTTTATTTTTAAGCTAACCTCTTAACTCTCAATGACAAAAACATGAATCAAACATGAGCCTCCTGAACTCAGTGGATGAACCACTGTTGTCTCAAAACACAAATGTCTTAGCAAAGACTTACTTTTAAATTTGATCATTGAGCATTTTGATACTTACAGCCCGTGATGGAAATAAATTTTACTGAAAAATACCAAAGACGTCACACTGTAATAGTTGTCATATAGCATAATACCACCAACAAGATGATTCCCAAAGTGTTGAGTAGTTGGTTTCACAGTTTATGATGACACATCTCTAAGGTTCTGTGTCAGATCTTCGCAAGGTCTTATCCTCTGTGCAATGTCTGATAAATGTTTTTTGTGACCACTCAAAGTGGTCACTTAAAGCGACATACGCCCATTTGCACTCAGAAGACCTCCCTTGCAGTGACTCCTTGCTTTATCGTAGCCACAGAAGCCATCTTGTTACGGTTCAGACTGCCCACATGGCGATGACAGACATCAAGATTTCCACGTTCTTGCTTTACTCTCAGGCTTGTATAGACACAAAAGCTGTTTTGTGGTCTTTTTGAAATGGAAGATTTTGTAAATAGAATAGGTTGCTTCTTTGGTCATGTGCGCTGTATCTGTTGGTATTTTAACAAATATGTCCTGTGTTGCACTGTGGACCCAAATGCGGCAGGCAGGAGACATAGTAGGGTGTGGATGTTTAATGACAAACCCAAAAAACTGGCTGGCTAGAAACTGGTCCTGGCTAGAAGAGGTAACCGATAGCAGATGTGAGTAGCTGGAGTAGGAGTCAAGCTGAGGGGTGGGGAGAAGGTGGCACAGGGAAGCTATACAGGGGACACAAAAGAGTGAGGAAGGAAACACAAGGGAGCTGGAAATAATTCTAACACTGAAGAATCATTGAAACTAAAGACAACATGATAAACTAGAGAGAGACAAAGACATAAGGAGTCTTGGTTTTCATACAAACCTAGACTAGTGCGAACATTTTAAGGAAACCAAAGGCTTGCAGTGGCTTCCTGCTAAACATCAGACGTTGTTTCCGCGGTTAAGTCAGGCCCTTTTATCTCTGAGAGGTGTGGAAGCAGAAGAAATAGTTTCAGAATGCATTACTCCAATGCATTAAAGTGAAGCTTATCGTGATCAAATAACTTTCAGGTTTGATTGCACACATTTAGCTGTTGCTGAAGGTGTGCTGATTATGAAGAGTTTACTCATGCTTGCGTGTCTCGAGTACAAATATGTAAGTCAATGTCATATTTAAATGTCAAATTTATTTATATAGCAGATCAGTATGTCTGGAGGAATCTAAGCACTGTTGAACACAGGGCCAATGCCCTGTGAACACAGTGAGGCATGGTGGTGGCACCATCATGTTTTTCCATGGCTGGATCTTGGAAACTATTCAGGATCGAGGAAAAGATTAATGCAAAGGCAACAGTTCATCTTTGGGACAAGGGCCTTAAGTATCCAGCCAAGATACTCAGCTTGTTCAGACTTGAATCAGTATTCAACCTTTTAGTTATGCCTGCCAATTCAGCAGGTCTAGGAATGTCTAAACAGCTGCAGAACAAGATGGCATTGAGATAAAGGCAAAGGAAACTTACAACTTAATTTTTGGGTCTCATGTCTCAAGTTTGAAAAAAAAAAAGATAAATCATCTTGAAACAAAACTGTAACGTAACAAAAAGGAAAAATATGAAGTGCTTTGAATACTTCCCAAAGAGGCTAAAATATAGCTAAAAGTAAAACTACGGAACTGTAAAGAAATGTGAAGGAATGTTAATGTAATATGGTTTATCTATGCAGAAAGAGTGGGAGAGGGAGACAAGACCAAGGCCCGGTCTACAACCAGCACCAGCACACCGCATCTCAACCAGAACAACAGGTCAAAATAATAATAATAATATAAAATGTATTTCCACACACCACTGTTAAAACTACCACAAATAATTGTCTTTAATGTAAACATCTCTCCTATCATCAATCCATTACAGTATTTACCGTTAAAGATCACAGTTTTATTCTCCACTTTCTTCACTATTCCTCAAGGTTGTAGTTGAAGTTAGTTAACCTTTCCGTTTTATGAGTGTCAATGACCAGATGTTCTGCTTTCTGAATCTTTCTACCCTTTTCTCCACAACCCATTGACTGTGACTCTGGCTTTATGCTGCAGCTCTACCAGCTCGTCAGTCTACCAGCGAGTCCAGACTGTTGGAGGAACACTCAGCATAGGCGGATGTACATTGAGAGACTGAATTCAATTTATGGCCATCTCTGAGCTGAGACATATTCCAGGCCTTTGAAGAAAGAAAGAAATGCTTGATGAACATTTCATGTTGTCTTTATGATCAGAAGAAACACAAGAGGACAAGAAGCAGACCTCTCCCAGCAACACGGTTGTCTTCATATTTAATGGTTCAAATCATAAGGCACAAAAACAAAAACCAAGTTTGTTGTTGTTAGCATCTTATTGAGGGTCTGTTGTATTGTCAGAGGTACTGCTTCATTAAATTTGTGTTTCATGGTCTGCAGGTCTGGACAGGTACAACTTGTATGTGTTTTTATAAGGACATTTTAGATAATTTATATATTTATTTTTGTTTAGTTTTTTTTTTAAATAGAATATAATAAACTATATATAACAAAGTAATATGCAGGGAATCCATAAACTCCAGAGGATTTTGTTGTTTATTGTGTTTTTACATTGCTTATGATTGAGTGTACTTTCATGAAAATTATGACTTACTTGATATTTTTTGTTGTTTTCTTTGATTATTTATAAAGCGACGCATGCAAACTCACTAAGCAAAATATCCCAGTCAAGATGGACTCATGAAAAAGGACCAAACTAGCTGTTTGTTGTTCAGTAGGTAAATAACTTTTGTATTATGACAGATTTTTGGGCCTGGTCCCTCGATAAAGCAAAACAATAGATAAATAAAAATATTGAGGGGATTTCTCAAGATGTCTTGATACAAGTTGAGCATGGTATAAGATTGATTTTTTTATGTCTATGTAGCACTTTTGGCCACATCCACAGTTCTCATAGTACGTAATCATTCTAGAGTGAGATTTGCATCCTAATCCAACAGCAAAATGGACAGCGTTGAGAATCACTTTGCTGCAATAGAGGCATTCATAAACTGTAAATCAAACATTAGCTGAAACCTTTAAATGTGGTTGAGAGAGGAAGACAAGAGAAAAGAGGACAAAAATAAGTTTTCTGTGAAAAAAGGCAGCAAAGGGGTTTCGATTTGAAATGGCAGTGCAATAGACTGAAACAGACATATTTTTTCGTCATGCTAATATTTCCACTTTCTAAAACCTAATTGAAAAACATTTAAAAGTGAAGATTGTTCCTTTGCAACATGATTCAATTGCAGGCACTTCAAGTCTAAGTGCCTACAAGCATCCAGCATTTTGTAAACTAGTGCAGGAAGCCTCTGCACAGACCTGATCCGCAGACCCCAGTGAATCAAAACCAACAGCAACAAAAAAAAAATGAAGACAGAAGTGTGTAGTTACGGTGGTACTGTAGTGGCACTTCAAGTGGCATTTTTAAGCTGTCATTTCCTGCTTGAAAGGCAGGAAATGACTTGCATAATGTTCGCTGGTTGTTTCAATTGTGTGTGATCGGTGATCTTCAACGTCTAGGACATTATTAAAGCATGCTTGATGTATCAAGACAAGAAGACTCACTGCAGGTAATTACAAGAAGCATTTATTTTATTTCAGTTCATCCAACTAGTTTTTTCATCTAAGATGAAATATTTAAGCAGATGTTACCTGAAGTCTGCTACCAGGACATATTTAACATGGGTGGTCCTTGAAAGCTACTTTCTTTCTACATCTAAACACCTACGATTTTAACACACGGGCAACAACAACATTTTAAGTGGGCAAAAGAGTTCCAGACTGTCTCTCACCTGCTGTTGATCAGCTTAACACAAACACCTCTGATATGTCTCCATCTACTCAACGTGTTTTGCCTTTGCAGCGATAAGGAAGAATTGTGGGTTTGTGATGCAGGTTTTTTTCTGAATCAAGTTGAAACGTTTTCACTTTTCTTTTTTCTTTTTTTTCAACATCACAGGCTCAAACCGCTCCATTTGTTTTGATGTCAAATGGAGAGTGGGTTATGTGTCCTTGATACACATCGAACATTGATGTTGCAATGGACCGAAGGCAGATCTCATTTGACATAATCTAGTTCACTCAGCTCATAACAAATAACCAAGTGCAGCCACATTCTTCATCAAATTTCAAGACGTATTAAACACCTTCTTATGTCGCTGCAGCATCAACTTTAGGCTCAATTTGGTTTTAAACCGATGAAGACACTTGGAAATAGGTGGTGAGACAGGTCAGCATCCTCAACTGAGATTATAACTGTTTTGACTTTACCAAAATATATTTCCATCACAATGCCAAAAAAAAAAATTGTTTTCTTTTTTTTGCTTTTTTTCATTTGTTTATTGGTTTTGAGGTCAAACAGTCTCTCTAGGCAAAGAAATTAGGTTTTCAAATGAGGATTCATATTTGTCTGATTTTCTCATGGAAGCAAAATCGATTCTGTTTCTGCTTAATAAGAAAAAGGACAATGATCAAAGACAAAATTAGGGCTGCAAATAAAAACGTGAGCGCTATAAATAAAACGCCTTCGCCTTACACAGACATGTAATCTAAAGAAATTAGGATGACTGATTAAAATGAGATCAATGCAGAAGAATATCATCCCCGTATTAAACATCACGTGAAAGTGGAACTGCGCTCTGATGACGTGTTTCTGACACGTAAAACGCCACCAGACAGAAAGAGAGAGCCAATTACCTCATTCGACCAGCAGAGGGAGATGGTATACAACGTATATGACAGCAGTGACGTCACAACCCTCACAATTTTGAAAACATTTTGCCACATTTTTTTATGGGAAAATAATGATGATACTTTGAAATGATGTAACTGGATGTGTCAGACATTTAGTCTTTTGTGCACATCATTATATCATTTTCTCATTTCTTAAAAAAAAAAAAAACAGAAAATAAAATAATGTGGGACTTTATTGATGTTGAACTTTCTCAGATCACTATTAAAATGTTCTTGATTGCTTTCGTTCAATTTTTTTCAAAGGCCAGCTCAGCAGCACCGACACATTTAAAATATGAAACAAAAGCATATACCTCCAAATAACAACTTGCAACCAAGTGCATGAACTCTTCTGATCAATAATTATCAATACATGTCATTGCAGCGAGTGAGTCAAAGAGCAGATCTTGAATTGATGCCGATTTGGAAAATCCCACTACTTTTGAGTTCCTATTTAAATATGGCTTATCCTCTCTAGAAATATTAGAAAAAGGGGTCTAATCCAGGTTACTTCATAAGATTTTTTGATTTTGTATTTATCCAAAAGACAATCACCATTTTTCTTGCCTTCTTTTGAGCAATTGTTCTACTTATAAAAGAATCAAACATCATATCCTCCCTTATTAAGCTTATTTCAAATGATCATTGAGGGTACAAAAACAAAACCTGTCTTTCTTTGCCTTTCTTGAAGAGTCTCAGTTGCGGCACATTTGAAAATTGAATGGATGTGACACACACTTCTGGGTTAGAAACTGGCAGTGAACATCCCTTTTTTGCCACGATGACACTTATTTCTAGTCAAATCATAAATCGATTAGTGAACACATGTATGCTTGATTTTATGAGTGTGAATTCCTATGGTTGTGCTACGGCAGCACAAAGGCACGCTGTGGCGCAGCACCACAGCGCGCCTGGACGAGGACGTCGCGTGTTCAACTCCCGGGCCCGGCGACCTTTACTGCACCTTTACTGGCTTGCATGTCTTCCCCCCTCCTTTCCCTCTTTCATCTCAGTCTACTGTCAAAAAATGCGAGCCACTAGTGCTGCTAAAAACTCTTCGGAGAAAAAAAAAGAAAAAGAAAATGTGCTGCCCTAACTGTGGTATTTACAGTTAAGCACCTTTTTATACTGTTTATTTTTAAGCATTTGCCTGAAGGCAAATATGCAAAAGCCAGTATTATTTAAGTTATTACTCACCTATTTTGTAAGTGCAAAGAGAGTCTGAGACAGCTTTCAGACTCACATGAGACTTGTGCCTTTCATTCTTCCTCTGGTTGCAAAAGATGTGATCCTTAACAGATTTCTACATTGTGTCTTGCAAATACCCTTACAGAGTCGATGTAGGACTCTTGAGAATTTTCTTGCTTGTCATCTTTGCCTTAGTGTTGGATGACAAGGAAAAATGACTCCAAAAACGTCTCAAGTGTTGCAATGAGTTTCAGTACCTTTGCCATTATAACACGGTCTGTTTGTCATATGTTTTGTTACTTCCACATAGGGGTGGAGCCCATGCATTGTGGTCAATACCCACATAGAAGGTAAGTCAGTTTGTTTAGATAAAGATCATTTGTGGGCATAAGCCGTTGAGATACCATGTGGTAGGTAGGGTTAGGGGCTTTGTGACAAATGCTGCTCTGGCTTGCGCAAATGTGTGTGTGGTGTAGTGTAGATGCAAACTTTTGCTAAATTGAAGTCAAAGGATAGTGAATAAATGCGTAGTTGGCTTGCCATAAATGCTACATTACTGTATAATTTTCTAAACAAAGGATGGTCAGCTTTAGCATAGGCCTCTACAGATAGAAAGTCACGCTGTTTTTGTTTTTTGTTGTTTCTTTATTTTTTCATTTTCTTAATACACTGTCATCATGACTTTTATTAAAGATGCAAATAGGTTCATAAGAAATGTGCAAAATGTTTTCTGATGTAAACTACTTTGACATGCTGAAATCTGTACAGATAAACCTGACTTCAGTTTATGGTGATGATTTTGAGTGGACTCCTTAAATTTGAGTATTTTTTTATGTAAACAAAAACAAAAGATAAAACTGTTACTATGTCATCTTTTCACAGAATATTTGTCTTTTGTGACAGATTTAATGAGTACGTAAAAAAAAAAACATTTAAAATAAATAAATAGATTTTCCATATCCCAGCTTTAGTGAGTAGGCTACGTAAAAAAACGTTTTTTTTTTTTGTTTGTTTGTTTGTTTAGATAAATTTAAATATCCCAACTTTAATGGAAAGGTGTAATTATTTGATAATTGATGAATATTTTGTATATTAGGCTACCACCGAGTTATACGTTATGTGACAGTCTCTGGATGTTGTGTAATGAGTCCCGAATTCAATGGTTTTAAAACGACACACCGAATTCCGTCGGTACCCATACGCATCTGAACGACTGCCGACGTCAGTACGCTCTTGCGCCAGAATAACAACTGCTTTACTCCAAAAACATTTGTTAAACAGCGGTGATGTTACAATGCAAGGAGTTGGATGATGTTGTCTATATCTGTTAAATTGTATTGAGAAATTTAAAAAAAAGAAAAATCTCCTTATTAAAAAAAAAAATACACACAAAAGTACCAAAACTCGGTACTGATGCTGATTTTCAGGTACCAGATATTGTTACATAAATGATTCAAGTATGAAATGCACTCATCAGTTCCTTCTGTCTTTTTTTCTCTGTCCCTTTAGCAGAAGCATTTGTGGAGGATGTGACAAAGAGCTTCTCTCAGGCACTCACTCTGGTGGACCTTCACCAGATTGGATCCATCAGATTTCTGCTTTACATCTGTTCTTTTTGAACTTCAGCAAGAAAAAGAGTACTGCGTGTTCATAAAAAATGGTGTGATCAGTGTTTCAGGTCAAATAGTTTTCATCCTGAGACACTAAGATGCATGAAGTCTGATCAGAGGACAAATCAGACTTCATGTGCCCAGACTGAGGACTGAAGCCATTGTCAGCCTATCAATGGCTTCAACTCTGCCGCCTGTCATCTCAGCATCTCTGGTGAGATATTTTGTCAGGATTCCTTTTTTTTTTCTCCTGCTGAAAACTCTTTCAACAAACATCATCAGATCTGAGCTGAGATCAACCTGATCCCAGTTCAACATCATCAAGTCTAAGCTGAACTTTATAACTTATTAGACCTTATTTATTTCAGGGATATTCTTGATAATGTAGTAATGATGAAAATTATATTTATCGATAAGCAGATGTTTCAAGTTTGATTTTGAATGTAATTTAGGCTCTGATTCAGCTGTTAAAACTTTTCACTAAAATCTGCTGCTTGTTTTGTTTTCTTTTTTTATATATTTGTGCCTATCAAGTATAAATGTTGTACATAAGTTTGTAGCTAGTAGATGTAAATAAATGTCGAGACACTGTAAGACAACTTAAGTCAAAAGCTATTCTGTCATTGTTTGATTCAGTGTTTTTCTAATTATTATTGATTTAGTTTTTTTTTTTAATAAAAATGAAAATATCTCTTGTTGCAAGATTTAAGTCCTGAGTTTTTCAGCACTTGATTAAAACAGTAACACAGATGAATCCAGTGTACAGCTTCATCTTTTTCCAGATAGCATGAAGATCTAAAAGTCATTTAGAAAATGTACTCATCTGTTTCTGATACATGCGATACCAGACTTTACCCAAATAAAAATAGCTGCAAAGCCTGGCCGATGATCTGCAAATTGTGTCATTCGCTTAAAACTGATACTTCATTTCACAAGAGTACGCATGTTAGTGCAATGACAATCCTTGTTTGACTCTTGTTTTCTTTGTGAATATTGAGGATTTCAGCGCAGAAGGTGGAAACGCCTGTGTTTTTACAGCGAAGAAGGCCACGCCCTCCCTGCATCACTGGCGAAAACTCAAGCGGCAGGATTATTTTGCCCTCGTTTTTGTTGCCATATGGTGTCTTAATGTTTCGCAAGCTTCTTTTGTTGGTGTTTGCGCTCGTCTGTTGCAGAGATGCGCGGGGTATGTACGCTTTTCAAAGCACGTCTTTATGCTTTCTGGGAAGAGCAGTGACTATTGTGTTGGTTGTGTCGATGGTGCTTTGTAGTGGGCTTAATGAGAAAAACCTGCAACGTGACGTGGACTTCACTCGATGCCGTATGTCTCGTTGTTTGCCCTCTGTTCTCACAGAGAGAACCATTTTAACACGTTCGCTATATTTATCCTCATGCAAATTGTTTCGAGGGGGAACTCTGCAGGCAGCGTGCGATGCTCGATTGAACATTGTGTGACGCACTGCACAAAATCTAATCTCTTTATGATGAAATAAGGATGCAGACTCAATTTCAGGAAACTGTAAAAACAGCAGGCTTACTTTGATATTTAATGATCTCGTTTAGCTACCATCCAGTTCTAAATGATGTAAGCGAATAAAAAGACACCTGGCCACGCATCCCATTGAGTCACAGTGTTTTGCAAAAACATTCATCCTCCTTCAACTGTGTTCGCATTTCAAGGAGGTTGCAGAATATTACATTGTATCCTTGTCTTCTGTGACCTGCCCTACAGAGAGTGGTGCAAATTTGTGAGGTGGAAGGAACTGACACGTTTGTTTTGTTTTAACGAACATAAAGGTGATTTCTGTGTTGTACATTTCTCTTCAGGTACTACCAAGTCAACACTTTGAGCCCAATTGCAGCAACTACATCTGTAAATCTGTTGGTGTAGCTTTGCACATCTAGAGCCTGACATTTGGGCCTATTTGGCGTTCCAGAATTTCTCTCAAAATGTTCGCAGATTTGGCTGAGCTCGGTTAGGTTGAATAGAGACAATCAGTGAATGTCACCTTTCAAGAATTTTCAGAGATGGGTGAGTTACATTCAGGTGTGGGCTTTTAAAGGGCCGTTCAAATGCATGGATATTCTTTGTGCTTATCCATGTCCTACTAACTTTAACTACATGGTTAAAGTTATAAAGTGCATGTATTTTCCCATTCTAACGTCCTATTGTGTCTTCAACCTGGAATGCCCTAATCGCCTCCATCCGTCTGTCAACTAACTCCAATTATGAAACGCTGTAAGTTGTGCTGATGTTCTTAGCAGGAAAAGGGGCCCCCAAATGAAATTCTACTGAAGGCCTCATACGGCCTTGAACCGGCCCTGCATGACGAGCTAAATTCACTGCACTGCACATCTCTACTGGATACAGGGGGACAAATGAGAGATTTAATTTGCCAGTCCTTTGTGTCTTTTGAATTTTTAACATCAAAGAAACTGTTTTGATTGCCTGAGCTTCATGGGACAAGTTCTTCAGATCTCCACTTGGCTGAAAGCATTTACTTTGGCTGATTAAGTGGACAAAGCATTTCATATGGTGTGATGCATTGTGTAACTGGAAAAATAATCATAAAATATTAATTAAATACAACAAAGAGTGATGAGTGACTACAAGACAAGCCTGAAAGCTCCTCCACAGGCTGAACTGCTTAAACACGAACACTTCAGGCAAACTGGGACCAAATACATCATCATTTACCACCACAGAAATATAGCCAGTGTGTGGAGATGTAAACAACGCTCATAATTATTTGTTCACAAAGATAATGTCATGTTCCGGGTTTTCCCGTGTGTTTATTTTGAGTTTTCAGTGTCCCGAGTCTCCTAGTTGTCCTGTCTTTCCCTTGAGACCCTCAATTGGAGTTAGTGAAATTGGAGAGAGAGTGGAGTAGTTTATTGCCAACCTAAACAGCAATAAGTGATAATTGCAGCTTACTTAGATATATTTGGGACAAACAGAGCTCAAACTCAAAGATTAAACTCCTAGTATCATATTGTAGCTGTGGAAACAAAGCAATATATGAAGATTTTTCTTTGAACTTTTACAAAGGCTTTAAGAAGCTGCTGAATTAATACAGCAAACAGTTGATATTCAAGTGTTTTGTTCTTTTTGATTTGTTGTTTTTAGAACTCTATACTTGTGGGCAGTTCAATGGAGATGTCTTCCCGTAACAGTTTTGCATTTCCTGTCAACTTAACATCTTTTAATACAAAAATTCGGTGGACTACAGGCTCAGCAAGTTTTCTGGGCGAAACCCTGAGTTATTAATAGATAAGAATAATTTTGGCCTTAAGTCCATATACTCTTTATTGCTGCCTTTTATTTTGCTGCAGATTTTAGGTTCTTAACATTTATGTTTTATTACAGTACAGGTTGCAGGTGAGAGTATCACTGTACTGGAGGGAGATACCACCATCTTACCCTGCAAGCTGACAAAGACGCTAACGGCATCTGAGAACCTGGAACAGATTTCATGGCAGAGAAAGACGAAAGAAAAACTGCGAACGGACAATTTCTTTACCATCACAAAGAATGAGGCTCGTCTTGTTAACGGACCTGATAGGAGATTTAGCTATATCGGGTCATTTGCTGAACATAATGGGACTCTCCAGCTATCTAACGTAAATGTGTTGGACACTGGAACCTACACTTGTATCTTTTCCATTTTCCCTTCAGGATATCCTCAAACAATTGTAGAGCTAACTGTCCGTGGTAAGTAGAATTTTTAAAACCATGTCCTGGACGTTGAGTTTGTGTAGAAATTAAGAGAAGTGTTGTTTTTTTTCTTGTAACCCTAGTACCCCTACGAACAAGTGTAAGTAGTACCGAACCCACTCTTGGAAGCAAAGAGGTTCCTCTGTTGACCTGCACCGCTGCTGGATTCAATCCACCGGCCAAAGTTTCCTGGGAAATTGATAGTCTAAAAGACAAAGTGACATGGACGAACAACTCAACTCTCCAAAACAACAATACGACCACCACAGTCAGCACATTGTTGGGAAAGCCCACCAAAGAGATCAATGGAAGTAAGGTCCAATGTGTCATCACTTCCGTGGAACGAAATGAATCCTTACCTTTCGAAGTACAGATCTACTGTGAGTAAACACATACTTCCTTACATCTGTATAGCATGTAGCTGAAATCAGAAAACAAAGCAAATATTAAAAAAAAATACCCAATGCAAAGCCACACTAGGCATTAATTTTCAAGATACCATGTGACTTTGTTGTGCTTTAGACTGTGTATGACTTACAAAGACAGAGGAAAAGGAAATTAAAGTATCCAAAGCAGAGGCCTGGAAAAGGGTTTAAGCAAAACAGTTCAGACTGCAGTGTGTGGTGGGTTCTGCTGCAGCCTCATGTTTGATTACTTTAGCAGGTTGGCTCTAGAGTTTATTGATGTGTGCCTCTGCTGTTGCTAACGTAACTATTTTTTCCATTTGGGGCTGTTTATATCCTTTCTCCCCTCTTTCAATGCTTGACTGCCTTTTACTCAGATTCAGTTACGCACTTCTGTGCTTTTATTGTCACACTTCTGTTTGAGATCTGTTTCAGGTTTGAGATTGGGAAATAGGTTTTATGAAATATAGGCATAAAAAAGACTGGTCACGTGATGATATCATGAGTTTATAAATGTGATACAGAAGAAGGAAAACATTATTTTCTTTTTTCTTTCTGTTTAAATTTAGCTTCAGACATCACATTTTCTGGAAAAGTCTGGGGAGAGAAATAAACTTCTTTTGCTAAGTTTATAGTTTTTCTAAAGAATATTTTCTTGTTTTACTTTGGATATGCTCACACAGTCACTGCTGAATTTATGTCCGTAGACAACAGACTTCATTGGGTATCTATTCAGTTCTCAATGATGGTGATGGTGACAGTGTTAAAACAGCAGTCCGTGGAAAACAAGAATGGTTGTGGGAGTTACTGTGTCAGGTTTCAAATAAAAAAGAGAGAGAGAGGTAGAAAAAGCCAAGAGCCAGTTTTTCTCCGAGAGGCAGGTAGACTGTGTGAGATTATCAACCATTTAACATAGTTATTGATAGGTATTTTCTCAACCTACATAAAAAGAGAACCACAGACAACGTTTGAGTTTTCAAGCAAGTCTTTTGCAAAATGAGAAAACACAGCAGACCACTTCCTCAAGGTGTCTGCCATGCTTTCTGACTCTGCATCAGAACTGGTCTGTTATTACAAAGCATAGCAGGAAAGGAATGTGGAGGGAGGACAAAGAAAGCTCTACACACAGGGTGTGTTAGGAGAATCCTAAGATAAGAAATGGCTGCAGCTTCAAGGTCTAACAAGTTCCTTTTGTCAGGGATGTGAATACTAAATCTATTAAAACTACAAATGTAAGAATGATAACAAAACATAATTATTCTAACTGTTATCTTAGCTACAAACTACCGTTTGCCTCCATTTCAGTAGCATCTAATGAATTTAGGAAAAAAATTACCAAGGTATTCATATATTTAACTTGTCCTTGTACCTTTTACCACTTAACAGATAAGTCAGTCAGCAGCAGCTCTAATCCACGTCCCTCCTGACCCGTTCTTTAAAAAGTGAAATTATAGCTGAAGTGGAAAACCTATTTCCTCTTCCTTCTCCCAGTGCTTTCTAGAAACAACTAAACAAAGACAGGAGAGTTTTAGTGCTGTCAATCACAATCTCATGTGGTGCTGCTCATCCTCCCTGCCCTTTGGTCTTTGTTATGCTGCAGTTTCATGACAGAAATTTCCAAGTAAAACTTGTAAAATTGTTCTCGTTCTCACTGAGGCTGGCACAGTCTGAAAGGCTCTTTGTTCTGTCACATATTTGAGACCAAGAGATTTGGTCTGCTGATGAAGGAAAGAGAAACAAGTTAATTCTTTTCCTTATGCTAACAGCAACTTGGAACAACCTGCTGTCACAGAGGAGAGGTTTTCATCCCACAGGGTGTTTCTCTGATGAACAATGGAAACATTGTAGCCAGACTAGTATGCAACTCTGCTGTTCTCTACAGGTCATACTTTCTGAATGCTGACACATTGAAACCCGAGTCAGATTCCTTGTTTGAGGACAAACGTTTCATTCTATAGGCCTGTGAGAGCCAGAATACTTACTGGTTGGTAGCTGATTAATAAAATGCAATAAAATGCATGACATGATTCATTGTATAATTAAATCACATCAATTATACAATGTGATTTTCTTTGTTTCCATCGCTCACAGTTTAAGAGGACTTATAATGTAAGTTAAAGACTCCTGCATGCCTTGTCAGTGGCATGTAAATCTGCAGTGTATGTGATCTCCCCACTGGCAAAGTAAAACCTTGACATGTGATATAAAGTGTTTGTGTTCCAAACACTTTATATCACAGAGGAAAAGGAAATTTCCTTTTCCTCTGTGATAAACAGAACAGGGTTTGGTATTGTTTTTCCTGTTCACTATCAAAATGAGACGACAAAGGATATTTGTTACAGATCATTTTAGATAAAGTTGTTTGATCTCTGACAGCATAACAACTGCCTTTATATTTTCCCCTTTTTAACTAAACAAAGAGCTCATTGTACATAATTGCCACACCATACCAATAGTCTGTGCTTTACTTTGTTTTCTGTGGGGCGGAGGGGGGGAAGGGGACAGATGAATGATGGCATGCAGCATATCACATAATAGTATCACTATTCCAACAGCAACGTCACTTAAACAAAATGTGGGTATTTGTTTTGGTCTGATAGGGAGCCAAGTTTTATGGCTCATTGCTTCTTTGTCACATATTTTCACATGTGTAAAATGGGTCTACAGCTGTGTGAAAGAAAGCTTTCACCACATGGTAATATTAGATTTCATTAAGCTTTATCAATCAATCAAGGTTATATGTATAGAACATTGCAGCAAAAAGATCAAGTATCTTTACATCATAAAAACACAAAAGTACAAAGTCATAAAAAACACCTTACAGCCAACAATTGAGAAATTTGATGAGTGCCATCACCAAAATCATCATTACACTTCAAAATAGTTGGTCAATGTTTCATTTATTATGGTTCACAAGAATGGAGCCCCCATTGGAAATAGGAAAACGTTTTTATTTTGCGCTACCTCGTAAAAGTGTTGCATTCCCTCGTAATAAGCAAATACACCCTGGTTTATTTTGTGTACAGTTGTGGAAAAAACATCTAATCTGTAGTAACAGATCAGGCTTGAGACTCTGGCAAATGGCAAAGAGCAAAATCTTTATTTCAGTCGTTTGCAAACGGAGAACACACAGTAACCACAGAACAACATTTGTACCTACAAGGAGTTCTGATTTGGAGCTGCAAGCTCTCACAATATATAGGACTCTCTGTACAATGTGGTCAGTCACTGGCCCAGAGTCAGTCGAACAGGTTAATGCACCGTCACTCTTAACAGGGTATAGAGAGAATGCAACATTCATTCTTAGGGTAAGTTAATTGTTCAGATGAGAAACATCTTTGTTCAAAAATAGGTGCATTTCCAAAAATCAGGTTTACTAATGGAACAATTTTGCATAACAAGAACATTATCAGACTTTGTACGTTCACTCAGCACGTAGCCTTAGCTTGTGACATTTTAATGGAGGAATTTGTTAAGCCTTAGGGTTTATTCCATCTCACTACAATTACCTAACCTGTTTATTGTCATCTGTTAAGAAACACTGGCACCTGATTTTAGTTACTGACAACCTACTGAAACTTTTCCAAGGAGAGGTCAAAAGGAAACCTAACTGATTCTTTAAAGACTCCTTGACCTACATGGTTTAACAGACTAAACAATACTAGTGTTCATTGACTAAAGAATTAAAATAAAATTCTTAAAAGAAATAATAACACAATTTTTACTTCACACAGTCACGAATGTTCCATTTAAAATTTCAAAGAAATGCACATTTAAAGAGTCTCAGTGAAAACGTGGCTCTTTAAATTTTCTTAAATCTTCGATTCGTTCGCTGCATGTTTATGTCTGTCTGTGTAAGTTCGAGATGCACATGAGAACAGCCCTTTAAGTCTTTCAGACGACCAACAGAAAAGAGACGCAATCAAAACTGTCACCCTGTGAAAACGACTCAGAAATAGTCCAAACAGTTTGGATGTATTTTTCTCTTTCCTTCGACGGGAAAGTTTCAGTGCGATTCTATCCTAAAGAAAAATATTGAACCTTCGGATATTTCACAATGAGATACAACATACATGGAAAACCCTTACAAAAACGCAACATGATAGCAAAAAAATATGGTGGCCACCGTGAGGAATTCTTTTAGTTTTCAATTATGCTGCATGGACTTGTGAAGTGCACAATTCAGAGACTGAGGTCCAGACAAAAAACAGGGAGCAAAATCAATCTTTAATACATCTGCAGACGGAGAGCAAAAATACACTGCAAATTAAGATCCACTGTGACGAACTCAGAGTTGCATAGTTACTTTATTCATCTCTCTTTACTACCGAGGTGGAGACTCAATCTTCTAAGACCAAACAAAGAAAAACATACGGAACCTTTTATGCTCATTCACTGTAATGTTTATGGGATGTGAAAACTAAACACTCTATCTCCATGCAGGGAAGGCCACGGGAAAAACAGCATGTTCCCAAATGACTGTCTGGGGAAATTCAACATCCCTGGGAAACTTACTTCAGTAGACGCATCTTGTTTTATTAGTTTGTACACCTTTTCCAGCTGCACAGAAAAACATCTTGACTGTGATACAAAAAACATTACATTTATATGACACATAAAGGAACATCATTTATTACGAATAAAACTTCTTCACAAACTCATCAGTACATTATTGAGAGGGAACTTAAAATATGTTCCCTCTCAATAATGTCCTTTCTGTCCTTTCTTCCTGTCAGGACAGCTGTCACCCTGGCCATCCATTTCCAATGTTTCACACTCATTGTTTCCTACAGAGACAAAAGGAAACACAGATCCGCAAACAAAGGTCTCTCTGTACATTAAAGTTTCCTAATCTTTAATATTTTTATTTGTAAATATCTAAATCTATCAGAATGCAATTTCCAGGAAGGTTTTTTTTTTACCCTGTCTGTATGTCGTGAGCAGAAAACCAAACTAATGTTGTTAATCATGTTCACAGATGCAAACTTTAGAGAAGCATCTAACTATTGTGGGATGTTTTAGTTTCAGGTACTTATCCTTATCTGAGTGTTTCCTTAGCAATTGTCTGATGAGTTATTTTCAGTGTGACATTTCCTGACATTCCTTTGGCAGTATTTCTAAATAGCGCAGCCCACCGTACAGCAAGAGTTTAGACTATTCTCTGCTCCAGACTTGAACAACACCTCCTCAATGCTGAAGTCCGTTGAAATCAAAAATCTTTTATTTGTTTCTATCCCTAAATCAAAAAAAAAACTGCAGTATTTTTATGTTCTCATTGGAAATCCCCTGTGAGATTTGCAGGTGTGCAATTTTATATGGCTGGGAGCGTTGTCTCTGCTTTCAGTTTGTCGTTTTGAGGAAGGAACCTTTTATTATCAGAGTAACGTTATCTTTTGAGAGACACCCTCAGTGGAAATTTGAGACAAAGGCTTATCCTGCAGCCTTTGTCTGTAAAGGTGAAGATGTGGTGTTTTTTTTTAACCTGACAGTCAACCTAGAGGACTAAGAGATCAATGACAGTCAACTTCATATGTAATCCTTTTATGTGTCACATATCAACGTACAGCTTTAGGGAAGTATCAGTAAATTAGTATGTAAACTGCAAAACAGTCAAATTATTCTTTGGAATCTATAGTAATTTTAACCCAGGCCATACTGCCTGGGTACTTCCTTCCAAAGTCTCTAAGCTTTCTTTATCTTGCCGTTGTGGACGCAGCCGTTCTCACAGTGAGTGCAGCCGTTGCTGGTGCCGTTGAGATAACCAACATGGTTATCTTCACTAACACTAGTGAAGAAGTCATAAAATGTGCACTGATAAATAGCTTGCATTTATAACAATGGTTCTCAAATATTATGAAATGAATATTAATTGGTCTTATTGGTGAAATTAGATTAATATTGCATCGATACGAGTGCTTTCATAGCTGTTGTTTTTCTCAAAGAGGCACATAAGGTACTGTGACTGTTGCTGAGGGTCGAGCCTTTGGGTGAACAGAATCTTGACAAGCAAATATTTGATTTTCTGTAATTTTTATCTTCTTCTGGCAGCAGTAAAATTACAGCTAATGCAGTAATTCACATGAAATGGTAAAAATACATTTCCAACTTTTAACAATTTGTATCTTGATAACTCTTTTACAATACGGCACTACCTGACCTAGTTTAATATTCTGTGTAGCTTGCATTGCTAGATTTAATGTATTTCTTGGTTTGAGAGGTTGCAGTAGACATTTGATGCTGGCACATATCCCTTCAATAGACGTAAACTATTCCTGAACAATACACACCTTGTGCAGGACAATGCAACAACTATGCACCACACCAAGCCTAGGGCATCCGATAATATGCAAATAAATTAAAAATAGCCAAGTAAAGCAACAATGTACCCGAGCAATACATACATCAAGCAACACATCAATGCATATTTCAGCAAAATACACAGAAAACAGTTCACATAATTGAGCAGCCAACAATTTAGAAAAACTTTTCTGTGTTCCCCATTTGAGCTCAACATCAATCCATATTGCTCAGATGGCACATGTGAACAATTAAAAGAAAAGCCACTCACAGCACTCACATACAGTTAGGGCCAGAAATATTTGGACAGTAACACAATGTTTGTGAGTTGGGCTCTGCATGCCACCGCATTGGATTTGAAATGAAACCTCTACAACAGAATTCAAGTGCAGATTGTAACGTTTAATTTAAAGGGTTGAACAAAAATATGTGATAGAAAATGTAGGAATTGTACACATTTGTTTACAAACACTCCACATTTTAGGAGCTCAAAAGTAATTGGACATATAAACATAACCCAAACAAAAAAGTTTTTTCTCAATATTTTGTTGTGAATCCTTTGGAGGCAATCACTGCCTTAAGTCTGGAACCCATGGGCATCACCAAACGCTGGGTTTCCTCCTTCTTAATGCTTTGCCAGGCCTTTACAGCCGCAGCCTTCAGGTCTTGCTTCTTAGTGGGTCTTTCCGTCTGAAGTCTGGATTTGAGCAAGTGAAATGCATGCTCAATGGGTTAAGATCTGGTGATTGGCCATTGCAGAATATTCAGTTGCCTCCTGTTTGCATCTCTGAACTCCTGGGTAGCTTCGCTGTATGATTGGGGTCATTATCCATCTGTACTGTGAAGCGCCGTCCGATCAACTTTGCAGCATTTGGCTGAATCTGGGCTGACAGTATATCCCGGTACACTTCAGAATTCATCCGGCTACTCTTGTCTGCTGTTATGTCATCAATAAACACAAGTGACCCAGTGCCATTGAAAGCCATGCATGCCCATGCCATCACGTTGCCTCCACCATGTTTTACAGAGGATGTGGTGTGCCTTGGATCATGTGCCGTTCCCTTTCTTCTCCAAACTTTTTTCTTCCCATCATTCTGGTACAGGTTGATCTTTGTCTCATCTGTCCATAGAATACTTTTCCAGAACTGGGCTGGCTTCTTGAGGTGTTTTTGGGCAAATTTAACTCTGGCCTGTCTATTTTTGGAATTGATGAATGGTTTGCATCTACATGTGAACCCTTTGTATTGCTTTCATGGAGTCTTCTCTTTACTGTTGACTTAGAGACAGATACACCTACTTCTCTGAGAGTGTTCTGGACCTCAGTTGATGTTGTGAACGGGTTCTTCTTCACCAAAGAAAGTATGCGGCGATCATCCACCACTGTTGTCTTCCGTGGACGCCCAGGCCTTTTTGAGTTCCCAAGCTCACCAGTCAATTCCTTTTTCCTCAGAATGTACCAGACTGTTGATTTTGCTACTCCAAGCATGTCTGCTATCTCTCTGATGGATTTTTTCTTTTTTTTCAGCCTCAGGATGTTCTGCTTCACCTCAATTGAGAGCTCCTTTGACCGCATGTTGTCTGGTCACAGCAACAGCTTCCAAATGCAAAACACACACCTGGAAACAACCCCAGACCTTTTAACTACTTACTTGATTACAGGTCAACAAGGGAAAGGCCTTTTGAGTTAATTGCAGCCTTTAGAGTCCATTGTCCAATTACTTTTGGTCCCTTGAAAAAGAGGAGGCTCTGCATTACAGAGCTATGATTCCTAAACCCTTTCTCCGATTTGGATGTGGAAACTCTCATATTGCAGCTGGGAGTGTGCACTTTCAGCCCATACTATATATAAATTGTATTTCTGAACATATTTTTGTCAACAGCTAAAATAACAAAACCTGTGTCACTGTCCAAATATTTCTGGCCCTAACTGTATGCAGCCTTTAAATACCTTAGGAAGTTCCTACAAAGGCCATTTTGTAAACATCAAGCGCACTACAGTGACAGGGAATGCAGCAGATGTTCTTCACTTACAGCAGGGCCAGAGGGATGGACTGTCATTGCATGTTAATTTTGATTGGCTGATATTTTTTTCAGTCACACCATCTACAGTCTATTGCATGGTATTTTTGACAAAAGGTCCCGAGGAGGAGCAGCTGCGTTTTTTAAAGCAAGAAATTAAGTGAAACATCAACTCGTAAGCAACTCGTTTGTAGAATAAAAATGTAATTTTAGATAAAATTAAATATGAATAAGACATTTTATACTTTTTCTTTTCAATTTCCTAGGGCTATCAGAAAAGGCCCTGCTGGCCCTGGTAGCCCACCTGTGTAAAGAACAAAAATAGTTTCCTCAGTTCCCTGGATGAATACCAGCAGTACTAAGGATGTTGGCATTACTGCTTGTGGGTTCCAGATGTTAAATAAGAAATATTTTCTTTCTGACATAATATTTAGAAATAAGAATTTGGCAAAAGTCAGCTTGATGGTAATTGATGACTTGCAAGAAGCCTCTGTTTGTTTGGGCTCCTTGCGAAAATACCATCATGCACATTTTTCAGGTGTAGAAACTGGAGCTCATGGGGTTTCCATGAACTCCAGCTACTCTTTTGTCAAAAACACCTTGCAATAGGCCGTGGTTGCCACAACGAGAAATTATGGCTCTCCCCATTTATATTTGTAGCAACTCAGCCTCCAATCTGGAGACTTAAATACATATCTCCAATCTCCAATCTTCCACTCAAAGCTGTAATTAAACAGTTAATTAGCTCCTGGTAATAGCTAACCTTTCTGAAGACTTTCAATTTGGTTTTGGTTAGCTCATATAATCACAGACTGTAGAAAAACAAGTGCTAGTTTAGTTGAACCTCAGGGCTTTTGGCACTTTTGGTCATGACATATTTCTCATGTCATTACCAACTGATTTGTTGCCAGATTCAAACCTGTAAGGATTAGCTGGTTGGAGTCCTACATAAAGAATATGTCTGTCCTGCACAAACATAAGTCATGTGCAGGACATCCAAAACTCAGCCCTAGAACTCTCTTATTTAATATCTTCAGAGTCACATAAAGACAATTACAAAGTCAACCTTCTATCACCTGAAGAAGATTTCCATATTCTCGATTCTGCATCCCCAGAACCAGAACTAAACATCGAGAAGCAGCATTCAGGTGCTATGCATCACAAATCTGGCATGTATCACTGGGTGGTGACAGTCACCACTAAATGGTGGGTGGGTGTATTACCAGTTCCAACAGGAATTACCTCATTTTCCCATAAAAGGCTGGAAAACAGAGTTAAGATGAAAATTTCTAAGCAGAAATAGTTGTTTTCATTCCTCCAATGGTTTGAACTGTTGAACATCTACTTTTTTGTGAAAGAAAAAGTTTTAATTTATTTGGGCCTGATTGCAAATAACCACCACCCTTGGATAATATAAATTATTTTATGTAGATTCTACAAAAAAGTAATTTGCAATTAATTTAAGTTCCACAAATGACTTGAGCATTTTTATGTTTATTTCTCTGTATAATTGATCAAACTTACTTAACTCCCAAGAGAAACAAGCTGATGCTCTATGGCTAAAAGCATGTCTGAACGGATTTGTTTACCAGTATAGAAAATAAGTAGGGTTTAAATTAGAACACATGAATTTATGAATTGTTAAACTCACTCAGAGGAAAGCAAATCAGAAGGAAAATATTGTGTTAAGTTTTGTTCACCTCATGAGACGAAACGGTCTCACCTGAAAAAGATACCTCAAGCTGAAGCTCAGTGACGCCCTGATATTCATCTTTCATCAAATTACTCTTTCAGTTTTTATATTGTCATAAAAAGTCCTTGAAAATTGATGACACATTTGATGATAATTCATACTCCATCTCTGTGTGTTTTTATGTCAGACTTTGGGATAAAACAAGGCTTTTGACAAAGCTAACCACTAAGGAGGCTGGGTGCTTTATAGCATTCAGACATAATGTAAATCAAACATAGTGGTCTGTTCTGGGCAGACAGACAACTGTAAATGTAGTTCTGTTAGTGTGTCACTGCTAAAATTGTTGTTTACCAGAGCACTGCAGTAATGTAATTATTTGATCATGTTAATAACACACTTCCTTTGTGCTTACAGATCCACCTCTGAATGTGAACATCAAAAAGCAATCAGAGGACCTGGTTTTTACTTGTGAGGCTGAAGGCAACCCAAGGCCAACACTTATCTGGAGCAGGTGCAGTAGTTTTTGAATAACTGTTCATTTATTTAAAGTAGCTTTGAATAACAAATAATTTTTATCACCAACCCCAGAGTAATGGTTTGGTTATCATTCAGACAAATTAAGCTTGGAGAGTTCAGATAATGGTTTAGCATGAGTCAAGTGAATAATGGCTATATATGCTTTTTATTTTTTTTGTCAAACTTTAATGTATTAGATCAGTGTTTCCGAAAGTGTATTAATGATATACCCACCCCTGGAGCTTCAAATATTGCCAATTCAGCAGTGGGTTGCCTGTTCCAAAAGCTTCAAAAGGATCTGATAATCTTGTAGACCAGACATTTCACAGTTTGTTACAGGACCAGAACATGCAAGTTCAATTTGCCTTAGATATATGACAATGTGCACATGTTTCACTGACAATAGGATAAATCCAGGCTGCACAGTGGCGCAGCGGGTAGCGCTGTTGTCTTGCAGCAAGAAGGTCCTGGGTTCGATTCCCGGCCCGGGGTCTTTCTGCACGGAGTTTGCATGTTCTCCCTGTGCATGCGTCGGTTCTCTCCGAGTTCTCCGGCTTCCTCTCACAGTCCAAAAACATGACTGTCAGGTTAATTGGCCTTCCCAAATTCTCCCTAGGTGTGAGTGTGTGTGAGTTTGTCCTGTTTGTCTTGCCCTGCGACAGACTGGCGACCTGTCCAGGGTGACCTCGCCTCTCGCCCGGAACGCAGCTGGAGACCCGACTCCGTTAGGGAGAAGGGAGCTCAGAAAATGGATGGATGGATAGAATAAATCCTTCAGAGTCTGGCTCTGCTGTAATGAATCCTACCAAGGGCCTTGAACTGAATTAGTTCAAGTCGAGCGCATGATGTTGACCCATTTGCTCTACGTAACGCCTGATTTCAAGTCTCATCAGAGATGTTAATACCAAGTTCTTCTGACCATTCTGGTTTCATTGAGCTATAATGTATTCAGTGATAAAATGCTATTATACATTTCTGAGATGAGACCTATTGTGTAGGAATTTTCAAAATGATGTCCACTCCTCCCTTTGGAGGTAAATTGGGAAAGCAAGGGCTGAAGTTACAAACAAAATCTCACCCTATTCCGAAGATAGCGGAATAGGGTGGAACGGTGTAAATTAAATTTAGAGGATAATATACTTCCTTTATTTAAACCGTTAGTTATTACACAAATGCTTGTCAGCTGTTAAGACTGAAACTATTAAGCATCCCATCCAGGTTTTAGTTAGATAGTATGACTTAAGGATGGCGTCAGTATCATTATCTACTTGTAACACCCAGAGATGCAGTCATGAGTCAAAGTGACAAGAAACACTCGCCCAAACCAAAAACAGATGGGTGTCTCCAAAGGCATTGCTGTTGTTGTTTATCTGCAAATGGTTCAGATATCAATGATGCAAATGTTTAACTCCTGTGGGAAGCTAAGGTTGTATGTTGAGGTGTGTGGATAATCCTCAGTAGGATTTTTCAGCTAAGGTAAAATGTAACAATTAAAACATCTCAAAATTATGGTAATTAAAATTAGTTAAACTATGTTTGCATTACCTTAGAAGCTTTAACGTTCATCAATTTAAAATTGCAAATCCAGATGGAATTCATAAAGCCATCTTTATAATCCTGTATGATTCTTGTTTCAACTATGCCTCATCTGTTAACACATCAAACAGTCATAAATCCACCTTTCATGGGACCTTATTTTCCAACAACACCGTTATTGTGGCATTAAATAGACATAAAGCCAGGCTATTTCACCTGGGGCATAAAGCTTCTTTTTAGGATTTGCATTGTCAAGGAAAAAAGGTATTTATGAAAACAGGGGCTTTACAACAGTGTGATGGGTAAAAACAGAGTGACGCATGTAGAAACTTTTACTCTGAGGGCATTAGTTTTATTTTTTTTAAAACAATACCTAAAATGATATTCAAATTCTCTCTTTTTACTTAAATAAAACCTTTGCAGACATGTCCACACTTGAATATAATTATTTAAATGAGTTCCTCAAAGCTGCAGTAATGATCTAAATATAGATTTGAACTTGTACCTGCAGTTGAACTAACACATGCATGATTCACAGGGGCTTCTCCTCATTCCAGCTTAGTGTACTCTCCACATGCAAGAGAGTACATGTAGAGAGAGTTACGAAATTGGGAGAAAACATATTTTGAATGCAATGGCTGAAGTTCCTTTGGTAAAACCATCAAAAGTGGAGAAATAAAACCAAAGATAAATGTTAGCTCCCCAGACATTTAGGGCTATATGCGATTTTTCTTTATAAAGACACTGCAGTCATAGTTGGTCACAATTTGTTTTTGCACAAGAGATTAGGAGACAAAATACGTTGGCGTGTAAATGCTGAACCACACCAAAGTAAACACCAAAGGTGTTCCCTCTGTTCTAATCTCATATCAGGATAATAAAAACACAGCACCTGCTGATGGACTGAATGTTCCCCTACACTTTTACACTGGAGGAAAGGAAGGAAGGAAGGAAAGAAGGACCTTCCATTGTCTGAGTGGCAAAAGTTATGTAACGCTTCATAAATGGGATAGATTTTGCTTTTGTTTATTATTTTTTATTTTTTAAATTGCATCTTGATTTTAACATTTTACTCGTCAGTATCTTATGTTTTAACTTACTAAATGAATGAAAACGTCTTCAAAAGTCAATTTCAGACAGTATATAAAATAGATCTTTATCTCTCCAGCTGCTGGAATTTTTTAACCAGGGTCAAATGAGTTTGAACCATAAACCATCTGGGACTAGCTGTGTTTGTTCTCAATTCACCTTCAGCCTTAGATGGAGCACAAGATAATCTTTTGTTTTCAGTGACTTCAGTTACCTGTAGCAAGGTAAACTGGATAAGCATTCACATGAAACGAATGTTTCAACCTGCCCAATCGCAGGGATTCCCACAGAAAACCTGCTAAGCACAGTGATCGGGGCACCGAGGCAGATCACCAGCGGTCCACTGGGTTTTTGTATTAAACGATGACAGAAAGTGTCAAAACAATCCGGGCAATTATATGTTACAGGAAGCCATCACCAGTGAAATGCTATTTAAATACAAAACAAAATTTGCTAAATTATGTTGAAATGAATAGCAATAATTTACACTTCTGTTTAATCCAAATGTTGTTTATGGAGAATATTAATGCTGACGAGATTGCTTTGTTTCATCATACATAAATGAAAATATTTCAAATTGTTTAATATTTAAATTTACGATTTTAAGGGGCTGGCAAGTTTACTCTGTAAAAGTTCAACTCGTCTTTTAGGAGTAATTCTGCTCCACCAGTGACACTTGCAGTCCAACATGTTTAAGAAAAAAATTAATTAATTTATTAAATTTAGTGTTTAAATTAAATGTAAACACTAAATTTAATTTTATGTTTAAATTAAATTTAAAATAGCATTTGGTTGTGAATGCTATTGTATTATTATTATTATTATTATTATTCTAAAAACAAAATGAAGCAGGGGTGGGGGCAAGTAAAGCCTTAAAATACACTGGGGAAACGCCTGCAATTGGGACCATTTAAAACACTCACTGACTCATGACTAATGAGTGCTAAAAAATGTGGATGGGTCATTTTCCCTGAAAAAGTTAAAAACCTAAAAGAGGGTGTGACTACAGGCTTTATCTGTAGTGACAGGTAAAGCCACTTGTGATTACACAGGTGGCTTTAGTGTAACTCCTGCTGAAAGGCCCTCTATGTGTCATAATGTGTATAAGTCATAAATTATAGACCACACAGGCTAAATGTGGGTATGACAAATGCATCCGCAGCCAGGGTGGTAATCATGGGTGTGGTTAAACTTCCTGTATCCTCAAGGCAGTTACATACAGTGGATGCTTCTCTAGATTAATCTTGTAACTAATCATTTGACTTCTTATTTACCATGAGAGGGTACGATGTGTGTAACACCACTGTGTGCTAAAATGTAATCCTGACTTTTTCTCGCAGATTAGGCAAAACTCTGCCTCCATCAGTCTCAACTTCTTCATCTCAGGAGGCAACGCTGACATTTAAGAAGAAATCCTCAGACTTGGAAGGCGTCTATCTGTGTGAGGCAACTAACATATACGGAAAGACTCAAAGTTTCCTCTTCGTGGATTTCTCAGGTGATAATTTGTCTTTGACCTGTTTAAAATAAGCTATTTAAGCTTTTTGGAAAGTATTTTCTGAGCATTTTCAAGCAAGATTTTTGAGATGTGAATATTTTGTTCTTTAATAATCAATGTTCTCCTCAACTTCTCTAAATTTGTAGTTTTGTTCAGTGCTTTGTTTGAACTGGGGTTGTTTCAATGGTCGCTCTATTTTGGTTCCACTCTTAATAGCTTATCTGGGTCTGCAGAAAAGCTGTATCTGCACAGACAACTCGAAACAAAGGTCACTTTGTACATCAACATGCCTTCCCTTGCCTTTAAACAATCAACAAAAGGAGGGGCGAAGTAACATAAAGCAAGTAATAAATCCATCACCTTGAATCCATCCATTGTTCCTGGATATAATGCATTATATGGCAACACCCAGTATAATTTCCCCTTTATGCCCCTTTGTAAAGTCAATTGTGAAGGGAATGTTGTATATAATTTACAGAGCTGTTTATCGCAATCCATTCATGCAAGCTGTATAGTTTTTTTTTTAACCATCAACTGAACCTATGTATTTACAACCAAATGCTATTTTAAATGTCTTTCGCTCATTGCAGGCAAAATACTTTAAATTCTTGCATCCTTTCTTTTGCTGTTGAAATGATTAGATCCTTCTTGATCCTCAGTCTTTATTTTGTAATTTAGTGCGTAGCCTGGAGGATGTAACTGTTCAGACTTGACTGGAATGTTTTTTTTAAATATAGAGAAAATGGTTCTCAAATAATAAAGCAGTAATAATTCAGAGTGAGGAGGAGACACTCCCAGTACCTATTTACTGCAGAATAACCTTATGAAACACTACTCACATGAGATCCAAAGAAAACCATGATGTTGTTTTGATGCAACAGGACAAGCTAAAGACATGTCAAAGTACTTACAAAAGCAACAGACCCGCAAGTTCCAGACAGCATATTTTATTATCTATTTTTACTTTTGCTGCACAACATTGACTGGTTGCAGTTCCAATAAAACAGTTTGAGTCAAAGCAAACTTGCTTCACTTGTTTTCTGAAGGAAAAGGAAATCATTAGTGGGCAGGAAATTCTGCTGCGCCTGCAGGCTGAAAGTTCTTCATCAGGACAAAAATGAAAGAGAGTTTTTCTTATCTGCTGAGTCTCTGTCCTCCCTGTTCTTCCTTCACAGCTGCAGATTGTTGCATTTAGAGGGTTTTGCCCTATTGCTGACACAGACTTAGTGTCTGAAGCTGTTATCAGTAAGTTTCTGGACCTCTGGGTTCTTTGACCAGTAGGTTTTTTTGTGAGTTTTGTTTTTGGAGCCTGGTTGTTCGGGGACTGTGTCCAGTCCAACTGTGAGATCTTTGTAGATGAAATCAAAAGGATTTGTTCGTCTGGCAAGATGACAATCTCTGCTTATTTAATGGCTACTGTTCGGGGCTGAAGGATGGGAGTCAGTGCAGCAATTCCTGTTTTAATTTATTTTGGTCATTTTGTGCAGGAGTGTAGCCTGTGAAATGGTCCTGAAATTAAATATAGCGTTATACTAGAGGAGAACCTACAACAGGACAGAGACTCCAATCCCACAATCACATGTTGAATGAAACAGTTTAGGGCATTCTTGTGCTAGAACAGGCTTATCTGTGGCAATACTTGAAAAAGCTCACAAAAACATCCAAATGATTCAATTTTCTGTATTAGATGAAGGAGGCTAAATATTATTAACAAATTAGTTTGTTGAAATAACTTATTTATAAACATCTTTTTTTTTCCCCTTTCCTTTGCAATTGTGCTGTAATTTGTATTGGTCTATCATATAAAATCACAATATAATTTAAGTTTAAGTTCGTCTTGTTTTACATTTTGTTTAAGTAAAACAAAATGTGCACTTCATGTAATTAGCCTGGATCTGGGTTACCATCTGTGTGGCAAGTTATGAGGATCAGCCAGTGGGTCCAAAAATGATAAAAATATTTTTAGAAAAACATGGAGATGAATAGGCTTTGACAAACTACATACCAAAATGTTCCTTTAAACACAAGGAACTATTGTTCATCAGATCAAACATTTCTGTGAGCAGCCTGATGTTAAGTGGCAACTAGTGATTTAATCTGATTTACTTTCATTAAATATTTCAACAAAACAGAGCACAGGTTTTCTTTTTTTTTTAAGGAATGGGAATTGGAGAACGAGGCACATTTTAAATAGCTAAGACAAACAGGGCTCACTGCTAGAGGTTGCCTTAGTTGACTGCAGTGCTTCAAGGAAACATGTAAGTTGTCATCAACATCCCATTCCAACATGTTTTCTTTACAGTTAATTGAAGGCATTTTGACTTCACAGGGGAAAACCCTAAACAGTCTCTCAAACAATGAGACATCAGTTTCTGGAGCACTATTTTTGTGCAAGTGGAATAACATGTCAGGCCAGACTCTCCCTCTGATGTGTATAACTGGCAAGCGGCAGCATATTTTATGCAGCTTTCTGGCCTTGCCCTGTTATCTTTGGCTCTGTGGGCACCAGACATATTCTGGTCTGGTGCGGTTCTTGTTTTTAAGTTCTAGGAGAAGCTACATGTTGAGCTTTGTGAGATTTATGTAAATCATGTATTACATTTTGCCAGTTTGTCAAACAAAATCAAGTTTTTAATTAACATTTCACATTTGTGTTTTGTTTTACAGAAACAAGCTCCATTACTGGTTGGATTTGTTTTATTATTCTTTTTCTGATTTCGGCGGTCGGCTTTGCTGCGCTTCTGCACAAACATGGATATTTTAAACATCTGAGGTAAAAGCTACAACAGCCTTTAAGCATCAAGTCTGATGCCATTTTAAATTCATGCTGCTCATGTTATGTCTTGTTTTCACTTGTCAGGTTTCTAAGGACTGACAGAAATGAAGTACCAACATCCTCACCAGGCGAAACAGAAGAGGCTCCACTTTAACCAGAGGGGAAGAGCTGAGACCCAAGAAGTCCAAGAAGCTACTCGTAAGTCATGGCACCACAATGCATTTCCTTCTTTTTCTTACATTTACATGTAAATGTGTGTGTTTTAAAATACTTTTTTAATGTAATTGCAATCTATGTGTAATTTATTGCGTTGTTTTAACAAAGATTCATTTCCCATAAATCTTTGGAGACTTGATTTTAGGCTAACCAGACTTGTGAATTGTCTGTTTTGTCTGTTTAGGATCTTTGACAAAGATTGAAACTACAGGACGCTGGGTTGCTGGCTCAGTTCCTCCTCTTGCTTTCTCTGTCGTGTCCATTAGCAAAACACTCCACCCACCTTACTTGCAGGTTTTGGTCAGAGGGTGCACGAAAGCTTTGCTTCTATCTGAGGTTTTATTCAATATCTTGTGCCACATCACTTCCTGCTTCTTCAACAGCAGGAAGTGATATCGACTCTTAGCCAAGAATATTGTTGTCAAAGTAACCGTGAATGTCAAGAAACAAAAAAGACCGATATTTAAGATCAATTAAACTTTATTTATGCATTTTCTCCCTAACACTTCCTATCCCAGGCAAAACCGAAATGATCCTTTTTCTGTCCATCCCCTCTGCGTCAAGCACGCTCTATAACACTGAGGCATTAAGACTCCATTCTGCAGCTGTCGACTGAGAAACCCAAACTTGCTCCTTAAAATACGGATGCAGCCAGTCGTTGGTCTCCAATCAACAGTAACATTGATAACTGAAGGATGTGGTTTTAACTGTGAAGGATGTCGTTTATGTAGAAAGTAAGTCAGCGAACCAGCGATGCATTAGGTATATAGTTTTCCACTAACATATTTATTTTTAGCAGTTAGCATTAACTTCATTTTTAGTGAAAACATGAGAATTTGCAGTGAATAATTTGACTTAGTTTTCCAACACTACAAACTTATTTTAGTATTTCCCCCACCAGCATTTGGCTTCCTTTTTGGTTACTTTTCTTCCCACTGCTGTTGTGCAACTGTATGTTTCATTTCAAAATAAGAATGATTAAGCATTTCAAGTGATATTTTTATATTTGAAAACAGTTATACATTTACGAGAGAAACCCCATTTCTCATCTTTAGAACTGATCTAAGTTTTTTGTAGAGAAATACAGTGGAATAACCTTTTACTCACTTTTTTTTACCACATTTTGGAATATTTCTTTGCTTAGAGAAATATCCAAAGGAAAGATGTTGGATTTTAATCTGACATATTTTGATGTTAATCTGTCAGTTGTCAGATTTTCTGACATTTACCTCAAAAACAACATTTTTGAGGTAAATGTTTTCTCATTAAATGTATATGATGTAAGAAAAGGGTGTAAGTAGGATCCCTCTATATTGCGGCAACAATGTCTCAAAACACTGCATCTTTAGTGAACTCAATTTACACTTTTTAATTATTATTATGATCATTATTATTATAGAGGCATACACACTTGTTGAAACACCAGTGAGCATGAAATGTAACTTCAAAATTCTTCTGTGCCCTCAAAATTTTTGATTTTTCTTTTTCGAAAACAAAAAGCAATGATAATAATAACCCTTCTCATGCTTAAACCTGTTCAAAACTTAGGCTTCTTTGGTGGAAATCAGCTCACATCTCACACCAGCGCCATTTCAGAGCTTAATTTTCCTGTCATTATGTCATTATTTTGTTAATTTTTAGATGCATACCTGGAGTCACAGAAAAAGGAAACCATCGATTAGCAAATATGAAGTGGACAACTGAAGGATTTTTGAACCAGAACTTTGTTTTTAAATGTTTACAACTTTATGCAAAAAAAAATCCTCAGTTCCATATGAGGAAAATAAATCCTCCAGCATGTTCAAGCTACTGCTGTGGTTAAAAAAAAAAAAAAAAAAAAAAACTCTGCCATGTTAACAAGGCAAACGTTTGAGAGGCATTTTATGCATAGGATGCAGTAAATATGCATGCTGTGTTGTAAACAGCGCAATTAAAGCCTCTACTTACTTTAAAATGTTAAATATAAACCTTTAACTAGTCCAACCTATAAAAATCCAAAATCAAGTAGATTATTACTTTAGTTGTTGGGTTTTACTTGAGTTGAAATGGGTGAAAGACTTGTGTCACTCACCCAATCACCTGAAAAGCCTTTTTAAATTTTTAAATCTTTGCGGAGACATTACGTTTTTGAAAGCTGAGATGGACGCAACTCTTTCAGTGACTGAAAAACACAAACAATGACGAAGCTATGCTCCCTTGTACGGATGTCTTCAAAACCAAGTGTTTGTTACATTAATAGTTTAGTTTGAGACTGCAAACGAAGTTTCATACTTAGTCAACATCACCTCCTGCAGGCTTTGTTGATGTTAGTTACGCTGAGGAAGTGCAAGTTCCATATTTTAAATGTTTTTTATGTTTAATGCTTAAGTTGTATGATTTTGTTTTTTTTCTTCCCAGAATGTCAACGATTCAGCATTATTTAATTTCTGAAGGTAACGAGTGTTATTGTGTTAGTTTACATAATTATTAATTCTGTTGGGTCATTGGAAAAGTGTCCTTGTTTAAATGAAGCTTTCAAGAACCCAGACTTTCAAAGTGTTTTTATCTGTTCTCCAGAGTTTTGTTTCGTCAGAATTTGTCTGCCTTTATTGTTTACTTAATCATCTGACCATTTTCAAAAGAAATATTTTGTTGTGTTCTGTTAATTTCTTTTTTTAAAGTAATTAACAGATGAATCACAGTTTGATGGAGGGACTCTAATTTATCTGGGGTTTTTTTTAAGCTTCCTGTTTAAATGCTTCCTACTAGAAAACACTAGATTTAAAAAAAAAATGTTGATCAAGAGCCAAAGTGGAGAGGTTGAACCTAGAAAATTAACAAATAATGTTTATTTCTGATGGAGCCATCTACTTGTATGCAGAAACAACATCACAACATTAAGCCGATTCACCATTTTGCTTTTAAAGTGAACTGGGATTTAAAACTCATATTTGTACAACAAAAAATTTATGAGAGAGATTTCATCCTTATCTCTCTCAGAAATCCAAAACCGTGACAAAAAAACCTTATTTGCCTCCTTTTTATCTGATGCTGCATTTATTTGCAAACACTGTTTGTGATAAGAAGTCAGTGTCGCTCTTAACACTGTCAAACTCGCTCGTTATTCTCATAAAGTTTGAAACTACAGAAACTAAAAATAGTATTTAGTGACACCAAGTCAAACTTCTGATCTGTTTAAAGCACACGAGCAGAAAGACAACACTGCAGTGTGAAAATGTACCAAAGCTGTTCCGGTTTTCATAAATGTTGCTGATGTCAGCAATGGCCTCCAGGTCAACCAGCATGCTGGTAAACCATGACACCCTTTACACTCCGCACAGAATTGTGCAAAGTATTTGGACTTGTCCTCTAATAAATAAAACAACAGATGTTAAATTCTCACATAGCTTTAGCAATACACTGAACGAGTGTGTGCTTTTACACCTGCAATGAAAAAATCGAAAGTGATACCAAGATTGTGCCAGTACAACTGTGCAGCAGATCTAACATAGAGCGCTTTTCAAATTATATTAATGGTGTTGCTGTATAAGACATGCAGTTGCTTTCGAAAAACTAGATGTAATCGACAGTTCTTTCTCTTATATATATATTTGTCACATTTTCAAAATACAACATACAACAATAAATCATACACAAGAGTATAAATACATATCATAGATTTTGTTTTGTTCTAATACTGGCACAACAATATTA
The DNA here is from genome assembly GCF_027474105.1 of Poeciliopsis prolifica. Lineage (NCBI taxonomy): Eukaryota > Metazoa > Chordata > Actinopteri > Cyprinodontiformes > Poeciliidae > Poeciliopsis > Poeciliopsis prolifica. The sequence continues at coordinate 8,049,161 of NW_026562382.1, forward strand.
GAGGAGTTCAGGGCATGACCAGAACAGGGCCATCCTGACTTACATTTATCATGTTTTGAAGATATTGAGGAGAACATTGTGTACAATGTCATTTTAGAATAGTGGAGTTTATGACACACTTTGGACTAAATTAACTGGTGCTTTACATTAATAGAGCAAGACTGAATCCTCCCAGTCTGCAAACCCTTTGTGCTGTATGGGAGTTTGTTAAAGTTAGAGTGAATTCACTCAGCAAAGATGTCAACAAAGCTTGAAAATATTTTTGATTCTGAAGAGTCCAACAGAAGTTTGCCTTTCTTCTTGTCTTCCGGAAGAGATTTTAAATTTGGGATTTTAGCATAATTTCTAATTTACAAATATCTAAAAAAAAAATTGCATCCGGAAGCAAGAAGCAATGCCTTAACATTGCAAATGAAGCAAACTTTGACAAGTTTTGTTTGTTTTTTTTACTAAATTGATACTAAATCTGTATTTTTGTACAGTCTGGTGTTCATTGATGTAGCTTTAGAAGTGTATGTGTACAACATTTGCTTATGCTTACAATTATTTAGGTCATTCTTACTTTTTGCATAACAACTCTGCATTTAATCTTGAAAACTGAACTATTAGGGCTGTCTGTAGTTACACACTGAAGTTATTTCTATGCTGCAACAATTGGAAAATGTACCATCTCTGTGGCAAATCAGCTTTATTTTGGTACATTCTCGATATTATAAACTGCTGAACTTACTGTATATGAAGCATTTGTATTTTTCTACCCAAGCACAAGAGGTCAATTTTCTGTCTAAGCTAAACCATAAAGGAGAAGGAGTTTTAAAAACAATGCTCCGATACCAACTGCTGAAAGTAAAACAGCAAAACTGTTACCTCAAAACCACATGTAAAACTCCCAAATTATTTGCAGGTCAGAAAATGATTTCCTGGAACAAGGTGGCTGCTTATAAATCTGTGACAATGATGAAATTTCTGTCAAAAGATGATCAGCTTTTTCTTGGAGTGTAAACATCACGCTTAAAGTTATTATTATTATTATTACAGCTAACTGATTGTACTTAAAAGGGACCAAATTGTGTGATTTCCATGTCTTATTTCATAAATGTGTGTCATATGTGTGGAAAAGACATTTACACTTACTGTGTTTAAAACTTGGTGTTGTTTTTCTGTACTTCATTAGATTCTAGGTTCATAGTTTCTGCTCAGCCTCATGTCCATCCACCATTGGGAGTCTAAAATTTATTTTCTCTGCTTTCTTTCTGTTTTGTTCTGACATTTTTCTGTTTTAACATGTCTACCTATATGTTAAACATTTGCTGTTTTTTGCTTTTTTTAATCCTGTTTTATTAAGCACAGCAAGGGTTGCTCTTAAGAAATAAATCACTCCATTGTTCATATTTTTTTTATTTTCTATTTATTAGCTGCTACAAAAACAATAATTTTTAGCTGTACAATTTTCATTCTGCTCCATCTTTTATTTTGTTTCACAAGTTTGCATGTACATATTTTTTTGCTTGACTTATTTTCTGCTTTAGCTGTAGCTTTATACAACTGAAATTTGTGATTGTTGTAGGAACTTTTAACTTCCTTTTTTAATTAAAAGTAGACCTAAAAACAGATCTGTGCCTCAGTTTTGTTGTTTTTAACACCCAGCATCCTTGAAAACGGATCTATGTAAAGATAGAGCCACAGCTGACCAAGTGTGAAGTGGGTGAACAGTCTAAATATGAAAGTCGCTCAGTTGCATCAAAAAGTTGATGCCAAGGTTAGAGGAAATGAGTAATACAATTTTTCTGTGGATGTTGTGGTATGGGGAGTGTGTTGACAGAAAAATAAAAAATAGGGAGTGTCACAAGGTTATGCTAGGAAAGAATGCTTATTTGTAAGTTCTGTTGCACCTGTTAACTTTATTTATACTGCTTGCCAAAATTAATGCTTTATTTCAGCTTCTTTTTATTAACGTTTTTAATATAAAGACATTAATAAATGTAATTTAAACCAACAACTTAAAAAACAAGCCCATTGTCTTTGTTGGTTGAACAGAACTTTCATCAACTCTTTATAATCTATTACTGCTACTTTGTTCAATTTCATACCTGTGGAAAATAAAATAATTAAAAATAATCTGACTTGTAAAGTTTGAAGGGCAGATACTTTGTATTTTAATAATTTCCATTGAACTTTCTTAATATCTGCTACAGTAACACAGTATGTCAACAGAAATGCCCACTCGTTTCTTTGTTATGCTGTCTTTTATTTTATTAAGAGGCCTCATTTGGGAACTTGGCACATTGCACTATTTTTTATAAGCTGGATTTTTGTGCTGTTTCCTTCTTTTACACTCCACATTGATTTGTGAACACATTCACCACCTTTGAACATTTTAGGTCACAGTATTCAGTGTGTTTTGGGGGGAATTTATGTGACAGACCAACACAAAGTAGTGCACAAATATGAAGTGGGAAGAAAATGCTGCATTTGGTTATAAATGAAAATCTTAACCCCACCTCTGGTCCAGTGTCTACACCTGATTTGCACATTAACAGTTTGGGTATTTTGTCTTTAATTATTCATGCATCCAAAGCATTTCCACAATTCTCAATTGCTTAGCCACACGTTCTTCCACCACTCTTCACTATGCCTCTTTTCAGTGTCTTCCTCAAACAATAAGCACATTGTTTGAGGAATAAACAGCGACAATGTGCTTATGGTTTGACTGGATATAACATCTGTCCAGTTAATGACAAACTGATATATTTGACTGGCCTTTAGGAGGGAATGTTGTTGCAGGAAGAGTTGTTATTACACCAAGGTCACACAGTGTGCTGCGTTTCAGTGTTGTATGATTTTTGAACTCCCACAATATGTACAAAACTTAAAGGATGATGTGAAGTGATATGCATGCCATTGTTCATTATTCTGTAATGCTCTAAGAAAACCTCTGACTGATTTATGGAAATTAATCACTCTGGGAAATCTCTATTTCAGAGTAAAGTGGAGCTTAATTTAAATGCACATCAGACTGAAAAACATTTATCTTTTTCCCTTCCATCTCAGTAATTCTCTTCAATGTGTTGGTCTATTACATAATATAAACATGCAATTAAAATATATGTTTCTGGTAACGCTTTCAGGAGGCTTCAGACTTGGAGTAATTCAAAGTTGGGAACTACCTTTGAAGAACATTGTGGTTCATTGTGGTTAAGTCCAAAAATACTCAGTGGTCATGGCTTACAGGAAAACTCTTTTGACTAGGAAGAACATAGAAGCTGTGTAATATAAAGTCCAAAAGTGCAATGAATTTAAATATTGGTAGAAAGCCAGCAATGACTGCAATAAGTCACAGAGCAAACAGCTTGGAATAATAAAGCCTGTTCTGTTTAACCTGTGAAAAACAAATATTGCCTCTGTCAGAGACTCATAACTACAACCATGAGGGTAAATTTAGAACATCATGTCCCTTGTAAATAACGTTCTATTGAAAGCAGGGTAAACAGCAGCAACATCAAGGTTTGTTAAGGTAAGCTTGGCGGCGCTGAATTTCCAAATGGTTTTCATAAATATCTTCCACTTGTTTTTGCTGCTGTAAGAAGAGGAACAAAACAGAAGTCAGATGATTCAGAACAACTTTCTGAAGAAGATAAACTTATTTTCTCCTTTACAAATTATTTAATAAGACAATAGTAAACTAAGTAGCTTATCAGTAATCTATTTCAGATTATTTTAGTAAAAAAAAAAAACAAAGCAATCCACAACAACTTGGTTTTCTACAACAGGAAGGATCCAGATCTAATGACACATTGACAAAACTGCATTTAGCGTCACTGCACAAATGGACTGGATATTCCCCAAATGGATTTTTGGCTACAAGTCAGAATCCTTGTTTTCATCAATTATAAATGACAAATCGGCAAGAAGGTACAGATCACCACATTTCAACCACTTTGCTTAAATGTCAGCATGCTGTTCTCTTTTTGAAACGTTTGCTAGCAGGTTGCACGTCTTCCAAAACGTTCTGAATTGCTCTTCTCAGTCAACTGAATAATTTCCCAAAAATCTTAGTTGTCATCAAGATGCTTTAGGCTAATCTGAAATGAATCTTTGTAGTCTTTGTACTTTTCTTGCCAACAGTGGTTTCAGCTGGGCGTGGCAGACCAGCAGTGCTCGAGCTGTTTGTGTAATCTTCTGAATGATTTAATGTTTAAGTAGTTATAGGAGACTGCTCATTTCCAAGAAGATTCAAAGGTTCAAAGTAAAGTGGAGCTTGATTTAATACAAACCTAATGCAAACTAATTATTGGGTTTGCGTAATCATCCGTTCTTAAATCTCTTGGTGGGGGCACAATGCTATTTAAAACCTTTCAGCCTACTTCCTGTCTGCTGTCAGGTTTTATTTAAAGGACTTCTTGATTCTACAGCTCAGCCAGTAATCAGGTGTGGGCGTGAAAAGCGTAATACGCTCAATAGTAATACTTTAACAAGAACGGCCGTAGTATTTTAACACGGCCAGCTTGGTGAGGAGCACATCTTTGCACTTTTAGATAAAATCATTTGAAATCTACATTTAGCATTTACTCCAGTTAACCTTGTCTGATAGGACTGGTTTGATGACCTAAATTGATTAAGAATGGAAGAAATCTGCCCTTAAAATCTCAGTATCTGCTATAAAATAATGTATTCTAAGCACTCAACTTGATATTTTTCTCTTTTTCGCAAAGTAAAGATTTGCTTATTAACTGGAAAGCATATATTATCCATCTATAATTCAAATATAGTTTTCCTTTTGAAAACTTACAAAAAATAGAAAATATATCTATATATCTAAATAGATATAGATATATATATAAACATCTCTCTCTCTCTATATATATATATATATATAGATAGATAGATAGATAGATAGATAGATAGATAGATAGATAGATAGATAGATAGATAGATAGATAGATAGATAGATAGATAGATAGATAGATAGATAGATAGATAGATAGATAGATAGATAGATAGATAGATAGATAGATAGATAGATAGATAGATAGATAGATAGATAGATAGATAGATAGATAGATAGATAGATAGATAGATAGATAGATAGAAATATATCTATATATAGATATATATATATGTGGGAGGTTGAGATTGCACAACAATTGTACGAAATGACACCATCTTCCTTAAGTCACTGTTATTCCTGAATTACATGAAGTATTGAGCAAGCAATGTACTTGACACTCTGGTTCCTGAAAGTGAATAAAACATTACCAATGAATTCTAAGGTCATATTTACCCGTATTTCTGAAGGAGATCTGTTCCTGTGAAAGAGATAGAAATTTAGTTTCTTCCCAGGAAAACCTCGTTGTCATGATCGAAACTACAATAGTAAGGACTTACTTTTTTCTTTGTTTCAGAATGACCAAAGCAGATATTAATATTAGGAAACATACAGTAGGGACAGCAATGATGATAATATACAGTATGTTGGTCCTTCTTTCTGTGAATGAAAAACAGAGGGGATAGCATTTTAGTTTCCCTTTGGTTTATATGTCCTTATAAAAAGTTTGTTGCGTGCTTGTGCGTGGGATGTGGTGGTTTGTTTGTTGTTGTTTTTTTTCCCGAAATACTTATAGAAGTTGTGCTCACACCCTGTGGTTTCTTAAAAAATATTTCTAATTATACCTTCGTGAGACAGTCATATCCTGCATATTGAAACCAAAATTCTCCTGTAAGGTTTTAAGGCTGAGGAAAGAACCAAACACCAGAATGAAAAAAACACCCCTAAAAATAGTTTAACTGTTTAACAACTTTAATTAGTCATGAACTTTCATCTCTGTTACTTCCTGCTGTCACAGCTGCTGCTGAGCAGTGACCACTCGCCCCTGATCATCATCCTCCTGATCCCCACCTGCTGCCATATAAGGAAGGAACTCCCCCTGCACGGCGTCAGATTGTTGTGAAGCCCTCAGCCGTAATACCTTCAGGCCTGCTTTAGAAACTTGCGCTAACTTCCCAGTATCTAACCTGTCTGTCTATTCCTCTCCTGTCCCCGATCCCTGACTCTCTCTGCTGGATAAGAACCTCCTGGCTTCGACCCCCTGCCTGTCTGACCCTGTGACCTGATATCGGTTTTGACCTGGACTCTGGGCCCGCAGGCTCGGATCCCCCGACTGTCTGGCCCGGAGATCAGGGGCCGCCTGATTCCGATTTGGATTCCCTGGTTCTGACCTTGGCCTGTCTGACTAAGAACAAGTTTATCTCCCAATAAACACCTGGTTTTGTACTCTCTGTTCAGTCCCTGTGTCCATCAGTGCCTGGGGGTGACACCTGCTCCTGATTGTAACAGGTGATTGTGGAGAATATAAGTCAACCTTTGTGCATATGAAATATTATATGTAGCATGAACGTTTTGAGTAGATTCTAAGTTAGGTAAGCTTAGATAAAGAGCCAAACTAAAACAACTGTTGACTCTCTGAACTCACATAAATTACTAAGGAGGCACTTCTGAGAGGCACAGGGAGAATCAGAATCAGTGAATTCTTTGGTGTTGATTTAAGAGTTCAGTGAACACTGAAACTTTTAAGAAAAGTCTTCTACAAGTATAATCAAATGTATTAAGATAGTTCCTTTAAGCATTAACAGCACGTTCTGAATTAGTCTCTAACCATACAATTTGCAAGCATTTTATGTTACTGAAATACAATAGGATTAGGAAACTATTTTACTTCTAAAATATTTCACGTATTTTAAAAGAGCTTTTCTAAAAGTAGACAACCCTGCAGTTTTTAGATCCAAACTCATAGTTATTATTTGGCATTAGATTTTTGTGCCAGTTTGTTTAAAATAGAAATCAGTTTCTTGTTGAATTACTGAGGCAGAAAACCACTGCGTCTAGCTGCAGGTCATAAATTTTCGCCTGGAATGCAAAGAGGAGACTGGTACGAGACGACTCTTGTGGAGAATGACCTTTGTTCTCTCCATATATTTATTTGCTTTTGGGTTTTTTAGCAGGTCTCAAGCAGGGTAATGAAATTAACATTAAACAGCCCTGCAAGGGGAGGACACACCTTCTAATGCATATATTTAAATTAAGAGAAAACACATCCTTACAAAAAGGTCTGTTTTACAGCAGAAGATCAACTTGCTTTGTTTGCGTCCCAGTGAGCAATTCCCAAAAATGCAAAAATTAGCGAGCCGAATGAAGTTATTCCTCTAAGTTTTAACATGATGAAAAAAGATTTTACCTGTCGCCTGTGTGATTGTTTTTGCTTCTGTGCAAAAGAAGAGGAAATAAAAGGACGTCATTAGACAAGCACTGACTCAGAAGTAATAACTCATGGCACTTTTAAATAATTTAATTTTTCTTTATATTCATCAGAATTTCCCACAGCTAATAGCAAAATGGAAGAATTTCTTCAAAGTCTTTCCATTTCTGCTATTGATACGGATACTTGCAGGAGCAGGGATCCTTCACTCAGCCTTGTGAAAGTAATAAGTTCAATAAAACGCTGCAGTCAAACAAAGCGCCCGCCTTGATGGGTTTCCCATTGAATTCTATAAAAGGTTTATAGAAAAATTGGCACCACAATTACTGGCTATGTTTAATGAATCTTTGGAACGAAAGACTTTACCTCCAACATTAACACAGGCTACTTTAGTTTTACTTCACAAGAAGGACAAGGACCCAACTTTATGTGGTTCCTACAGACCACTGTGCTTGTTAAATGCAAATGTAAAGGTGCTAGCCAGAGACGGCCTTCTGGTTTGGAGAAGGCCCTCACTTTGGTTCAAGATAAGGAGCAAAATAGCTTTGTTAAAGGGGGTCAATTATTTTTTTACACGCGCACCCTTTTTAATGTCATTTATTGAAAGCATTCTTCTGATCTAGTCGAAATGGTAATTTCCCTCGGCTCTGAAAAAGCCTTTGACAGGGTGGAGTGGAAATACTTGTTTGTGGTTTTGAAGAAGTTCGGATACGGCGATACGATTGTTTCTTGGATTTGTCTCCTTTATGCGTCTCCCAAAGCCAGAGTCCATACTGAAGATATATACTCAAATTATTTCTTTCTTGGGTGTGGAACACGTCAAGGCTGCCCGTTGTCGCCTTTGCTTTTTATTATTGCAATTGAGCCTTTGTCTATCGCATTGCATGCATCCCCCTCTTTAAGCGAGATTTTTCCAAACGGGACAGAACATAAATTGTCCTTTTATGCAGATGATCTTTTATTATATGTATCTAATCTTCCTACTTCTGTCCCCACTGTTTCATGTATCTTAAATAATTTCAGCTCCTTCTCAGGCTCTAAATTGAATTTGGAAAAGATTAAATGTTTTCCTATAAATTCCACTGCTTGTGGTCTTCAACAGTCTGACTTTCCATTCAAATTCAGTCTCACAGGATTTAAATATCTTGGTACAAATGTGACACTGTCTTTATCTGGCTTTGTTTCTGCTAACTTTTCGTCTCTTATCACACAAGCAGCGTCTGATTTCCAGAGTTGGCATAATCTTCCTCTCTGGGTAGGATTAATGTTGTCAAGATGAATGTCTTTTCTAAATTTCTTTATTTCAGTCTATTCCTCTTTTTATGCCAAAAATCTTTTTTGATTCCTTGAATAGTTTGATTAGTGGCTTTATTTGAAAAGGGGCTTGTTTTTTTTTTTTTTTTTTTTTTTTTTCTTTTTTGTTATATTGTTTATTTTTTCTTTTTTGTTGGGGGAAAAGAAAGGGGACTAAAACTTCTGGATTATAATTTTTGAATTTTTATTTTTGTGCAATGTTTTGTCAGTACAGTACTGAATGTGCTGATTAGTATATGTCCATAGTGTCCATAGTGAGATGTGTGTCTATATACATATATATATATATATATATATATTATATATATATATATATATATATATTTGGTTCTACTAATAAAAAATATAGAAAAAAATAAATACTTTTTTTAAAAAAAGTTTTTACTGACCTGTAATTATAAGCTCCCAGGACTCTTCAAAAAGTCCTTTACGTGAAGACATGAGGCAAGTGTAGTTTCCTTTGTGTGACTTCTGGGCGTCTTTTATGATGAGCGCATATCGCTCACTTTCTAAATCAGACATCTCTACTTTAAGGTGGTCAGTTTCATTGAATGTACGTTTATCTTTTGGATATCTGAAGGAAATAAGATTCTTTCCATTAAATCTCCAAGTGGCCATGGTTATGTTTTTTTCTGAGTCAGTACAGTTCAGGGTCACTGTGCTGCCCTCCGCCTGTGTGATTGTTTTGGCTTCTGTGCAGAAGAAGAGGAAAGAAAAGGACATTATTAGATGTCTACTTACTCTTCAGCTTTAGTTTGTTAGCTGGTGTCTTTAGATAGTACTTCAGTATTCCCACATATTGTTCTTTATTTATGTTACCATCCATTTTATGAAGTGTGCCAGTTCCTCCTGCAGCCCCACAACATGCTGCTCTCACTCCTGTGCTTCACAGCTATCATTGTCTACCAAAAATCACATGCATCCTCACTTTTCCTCCAAATATAATCACAGTACAACAATATCTGACCTCACAACATATCTCTTATAATGGTTTTCTTTGTCCATATGACTCTGTCATGATATGTTCAACTCTGGGACACAGAACCTCCTTCATGAGGGGTAAGATGGGTGAACAATCCCATCATGTCTGAAAACATGAACATGGCACATTTAAGAATCTGGAAAGTTTTCCCGAAGATTAATCAGACTTTTCAAACTCCTCATTTCTCTTCCCGAGATTTTGGCTGACCTTCTTTCACTTTCATGTCAAACAACAAAATAGCGTGTTGAACGTTTCAGTGAATCTTTCACCTACTTCTTGATAAATGAAAAATGAAAGAGAAATTTCCTGACAGAACATAAACCGCAACAGGAGAATGATGCCCAAAGAAAATAGGAGAAGCCAAAGCCACAACAGAACAAAAGTGTGGAAATGATAGTCAATTACAGAAGTAGGAAAATGAAGTAAAAGTAAAACAAATGAGTTTAAACAAAACAACAATCAGATATATAAAACCAAAGATGTTATAATTATCAAACATTTTACCATTTAAATATTTAGTTTCCAAGGAACCTGACTCTCTTTTTGTCATTTAAAGTCATCTTGATATTTGCTTTTGCTTTCAAAAGGTGTTTAGAAAACTTTTTATTTGTGCATTTTTTAAATGATAGATTATTGTTTTAGTGGTTTTACTCCTAAGTATAACTGGCACATTATGGCACATGATCAAGGCATAATACATGTCCTTTAGTCAAGGGATGAGCCAGCACTTTGTCAATATCTATCAATATTAACAATAACTTAACAGGAAACAGATTTTGATTTGAATCATCAGCCATTTTGTAACCAGCCAATCTGTCTTCATACCAACATGTGTTGTTTATCTCTTAACCAAAGCCAAAAGATGAAACCAAACCCATTCGGACCCTCAAACAAAGGTTTGGCACCAACAATGTCTAAAAGAGCTAAGCTTATGATGACAGAGAGTCAATCAACCGAGAGACGATGAATCTCATCTGTTCTCAAAATAAACTAGTCTAAAGAAAAACGTGACGGACTTCTGAAAACTGTCGACCAAGACCAATTTAAAGAATTACAAGAAAGTCAGGCTTCCTGTTAACGCAACATGAAGAAACTAATACTGGTTTAAAAGTTTCAAACTGAACTGCGCATATACTCATTTTTCATGATCTACTCAAAAGGAAGCTGTACCTGCTGGCCAGAGAATCCAGAAGATGCAACATATCAACGAACAGTTGATGCAGCAATATCTTGAGAAATTTGCCATCCCACCTAAAAACAAAGCGCATTTACTGCATCATGGTATTCGCACTAGAGCTTCTTACGACAAATCTGAATTTAGATAAGCAGTAGTGATTTTTCCAGAACACTTAAAACACTTTTTATTTACAATTAAAGCACAGAAGAGTTTCCAAACTGAAATCATTGCATGTAATTAGAGTGAACTATTATGTTTAAACTTAAAGATTATTTTAGAGGAACATCCTGTCTAACCATCAAACAACAAGCTGTATCGTTCTTTTTCTTACCTGTGTAGAGTCCAGCAGCTCTCTGATTTCCTCTTTATCTGTTAGCTCTGCTTTCTTAGAAACGCAACTAGTTGTGAAGTTTCTTGCTCTATATTTTTAGTGTATAAACTGCCTTTTCTTGCACCACCAGCATCTGGTATAGCTGCCACTTCTTCAGTTCACACTTGATCAGAACCTCAGACACATTCAAAAAAAGAAAAATCGCTTTCCACACAGGAAGTGAGAGACGTGGTGAGTAATATGCTTTTTTTGTTTTCAGGTTAGTCTGTCAGGCGAAGGGTGACAATTTTAGCATTCTGAGGGCCATCACTTTCCACCTCAGTCTATGTTTGGGTTTTTTTGTTTTGTTGTTTTTCCAAGCTCTGTGAGGTACAGCTCGTTTTTGCAACCTTCATAAGAGTAAAGGACAAAGTTCACTTTTATTTTCTTCTTCCTCTTTGCATGCATTCTGAAAAAAACATGCATTCCTGAATAAGTCAACATAAAATGACCTCCTAACATAGTTATGCTTTCAAATGGAAATGATACAAGCTGATCTGTGGGAACGTTCATATGTTTATTGTTACTTTGATCTAACAATGAAAATGCAAGCTTGTCTCGTGAATTCATCCTTCCGATGACAAAGCTGACTGATTTTCAGTGATGCATGTTTCAGTGCAAGGTTAGTATTTTCCCATTCAGGTTCAGGAAGGTTTCATTCAAAAGGTGTGGGAAACCAATCAAACGCAGAAGATTGATAGCTGGAAGAAGTATGAACAAACACAATTGGTTTGCATTTCACAGTAAGACATTGCGTTGATATTCTGTCAAGCTTTTTCTGTTTGTCTACATGGCCTTATGTTTGGTTTTTGTCATGAGTATTTAGCTGAAGTATACTTGGCAGGAAGCGATTGCTCAACTTAGTGCTTCAACGGAAAAATGATTCAAATGATCTGTCTATTCTTAGCTTATCAGGAAAGACAAAAACAGTACAGCTCTTCTGCTTTAGCGTGCCTATTTGTTGAAGACTGAGCCATCTTGGATTTAATTGATCTTTTACACAACCTTAATGTTTCTACAGTACTGCAAAATAAACTTTAGGAAATAAAAAGCTGTTGTGAAAAGAAACCTAAAAAAACTTTATAGTTTTTTTAGGAGTTTCTAAACATTACAAAATATTACCAAAGATCCCTTCACATTTAAGATTAAAGACTTCATTACAGAAAAAAAGTGAGCCAAGATATGGGTGGACTTCTGTAGTCCATCAACCAGGAAGTGCACGCCTGTATTGCTGTAGTGGCAGCATTTCTGTCTACTGTGTGTGATATTGGTGAAGCCTGGAAGCGACTCTTAGCTGACCCACACCTGTCAGTACCGATCTAGTGAATGATTCGTGCTTTGTGAGCAGTAATGTGCTGCACTCACTGTGGGATTGCTGAGAAACTCGGGGTGGTTTGTGGTTTTTCAGACCATTGCAAAACTTATTTGTGCAATGAGCTTTTACAATACACATGGCACAAACAAGCAGCTTCAGGAGCTTACTGTGATCAGCCTCAGTGGTCAGTGGTAAATGGCCTGTTCTTGCATAGCACTTTTTCAAGTCCAGATGTTCGTCACACTACATTCAGACATTCATGCACACACTCACACATGGTGGCAAGCCTGACAGAGCTCCAATGCTTCCACTCTGCATCTGCCATCGGGCCTTTTGACCTTCTGACCTCCGCCAGTAGACTAGGTGGGTGAAATGTCACTCTTAAGGGCGCAACAACTGAGACAGATGGAGCAAGTTTTTGAAATGGCAACCCTCTGATTACGGAACAAAGTACCACAGTCTTTCCAATGACAAAAAAACAACCTTGCACATTATTGTGCTTGGATGCCACAATAATGTTTGTATGCGTGGGTGTACGTGTGCCTAGTAAAAAGGTCACAACACAGGCATGCTTGTCTCCGTAGAGAAATAAAGCTTCCCAAATGATTTTGAAGTTCACGGTGAGCAAACTAAAGACGTAAAAGGTGGACTGTATAACTTTTGGAGCATTGTTTTAGTCAGACTTACAACCAGCCGAACAGCATATCTGTTTGAATGAAGCCAATTGATGCAAGCCAAGGAAGGCTGACTAAAAAAAAAAAAGAAACGAAAGAAAGAGTAATGCCACATGGGTGTCTAGGAGTCCATAGAAATTACATGAGTAATTCTGTGGTTCCTCGAAGAGAAAATAAGACTTTTTCTTTTTTTAGATTGCTCAGAAGAACTCAGTAAATGTCTGAAAAGAAAACTTTGTCACACCACATCCAAGAATAGTCAGAGAGAGATCAGCTCTAAGAATTGCTGAAACTAGCTGAGACCTTAGATCATGACACACTGATATAGGATTTTCAAACTAAACTGTGGGTTGAATTTGTACTGGATATGACACCGGCTCTGACCCCATGTGGAAAAAGAGCAAACCTCCGACAAACAAGTGTTATAATGGCATAGGTAGTGAAACTCAATGCGTTACCTGAGACATCTGAATGATTTTTACCTTCTCAGCCGACACTGATGCAAAGACGACAGGCACAAATATTCTCCAGCAAGTTCTACATCAGTTCTGTGAGGTTATTTGCGGGAAACAATGGAGAAATCAGCTTTAAAGCCCAAGTCATTCGCAGCCAGAGGAAGAGGGGATTTGTGAAAATCTGCCTTCAGAAAATTTTTTTAAAATAAACAGTATAAAAATGTGCTCAACTTTAGATTCCGCAGTTACTGCAATGTTTTTATGCACACATAAAATCAGGGATAGCTGTGTTCACTTATTGGACTATCAGTAAGTGTTGTCATGATAAAAAACAGGATGTTTACTACCAGTTACCTTCGTACAGATGAGTGTGGTAGTCGCTCATCTGTACCATTCAGCTGGACATGAGGTCGACTGCAGGCCTTAATCTCTTGTGTTATTCCAATCTCAGTTGGGTTTTGGAACTATGATAAGTTATCTTTTGCCCTCTACATGCTCTGGGTCTTGGCTGTTGGGACTGCATGCTTCCCACTAACAACACTGGACCATGATTTCCTGTTATTTTCCATAAAATCTCTATGACTGCAGTGCTTTAGCAATGTTTGCAGAGGTCCAGATAAGGGGCAGGTAACTGAGGACAAACTTCGACAACGTTGAGTACTGTTGTGGGAAAAAACACAATTTTACCAAGCACTGTCAGGTGAAATCACTCAATCAGGTTTATTCATATTTTGTGCAGAATACAGAGAGCTTGCAGGACAATCAATAATGAAGCAGGTCTGGATGAAAAGCTCTGCCAGGCAGAGACAACACATGAGTTTTATACCAAGGATAAGGAATTCAAAACAAGGGGCAAGACAGTCTGGTTCGGATGCAGCTGTAGAAAACAACTTCTACATGTAACCCAAATAGTTCTTTTGGTAAGAGTTCACGACCATTTCATATAACATGATCAACACATGTTAAATTGTAGTAATTTTCAACCATAGTAGTCATTTGATGACAAACCTCCAGGAATGATTGACAGGTGGATGTCAATTGTCTTCTTGGCTGTAAGTGTAATTTGGTGGTCTTTCTTCCTGTCACCTGAATGTTACAAAAAGTGTAGCTACGTCATGTCTCCATGTCAAGACCACGATGTTTTTTTAAAATATTTGCTTGTTTTTGTTTTGTTTTTCACAATTTATGATATAATCTATTGTTAATCTCGAAGACAATGTTGCTTTGTGCATTTGGTTTCCTCTTTCAGCTTTCGCTCAGCTTTATCTAGTTTTTCCCAGTCTGTTATCAGCTACTACCTGTTGAAACCAGTGCTTGGGTGCCACAATAATGTTTGTGTGCGTGGGTGTGTGTGTGCTGAGAGCACCTGTTTGAGAGATTGTGTCTCCCAAGGCTATCTCAGAATAGGATACCCAGCACCTGCTTTATTCTGTTTACACTCAAAGATATGAGGAGTGTATATATGTTTTCCAATAAAGAATCATGATTAATGCATATGTCTATTGTAGTTACTGTAAACAAATAGGAATACATACATAAGCCGATCTTTGACGTGAAGCTCACTTCAGACTGCATTGTAAAGTTAGGTTGCCAGGCCAAGAGACACGCTCTTCTGGTATCCAAATAACATCCATTTGAGACATGTGGCCCCATTATAAAAAAGGAAAGGTCATCGACCTGAACCAGCATTTTCTACGGTACATTTTTTGTTTTTGCTACAGAGGAAAGGTTTCATTTGGAAGTTGTGAAGCCTTTTTCTAATTATCCAGGAATGCAGTCATAACAGCAGCAGGTAGTCTTGAGACCTGCGCTTTGATGATTGGGCGTTAACTGTTGAGAAATTACAAATCCTTTTTGCTCCTTTGATCTCAGCATGATGTGTGGCTGTGGGTATGCATGTGTGTGTGTGTGTGGGTGGGTGGGTGTGTGCGTGTGCACGCGCGCACATCTGTGACTTTTGCTCTGTTAAGAGAAATTTAATGTGTGTAGTTCCTCAGCAGTATTTCATTTTTTTTTTCGTTACTATACACAGAAAGTTTTAAGAATTTTCAAAAGTTTATAACTGTTAAATTATGTTAAAATCTGCTTGTCCAAACAAGTTAAAGAAAGACATAAGGTGTCCTGATTTTTCATGGGACTGTAAATTATCACAAGGTATGCAAACATCAGGCTACCTTCATGGTGACTGGTGGTCCAGGTAATGGGCCTGTTATGACAAAAGTCCCAGGGCAGTTATTTAAGTCCCAATCCATCAAAAGTTTAGATTTTAAACTTAACTTTTGACATCTGCAGTGTTTTTACTGTAAAAACACAGCAAATTTATTATTATTAGCAGTAATCAGGAATGATGTCAATGCCACAGTTCTCAAATCTTTGGTACAAGTAAGGTGGTGATTCTTGGTGGTTGTAGTTATTCCTTGCCTTACTTCTTAGATTGGAAGTTAGATCGAGGAATAGTATTTAACCATATTACATTTGCATATTTGAAGACCAGCAGGACTTGGTCATAGATAAAGATTAGGGAGCAGGCTAACTACATTGCAATGCTTATGCTAACTAGCATAAGCATTTACAACGGCTATGCTAGCTGCAGCATAGCACAGGCAAGGGGGAGGAAGGATGACCAGCAACATATGAGATTGTGATTGACAGCACTAAGACTCTCCTGCCACTGATTGGTTGTGTCTAGGTAGAAGGCAGAGGAAACAGATTTTCACAAATCATCTCTCATAACATACTGTCCCAACATAAAGACAGTTTTAATATGCGAAAACTATTATATTATATATATATATATATATATATATATATATATAAACTGGATTACAAATTTCCTTAATATAATTAATTTTGTAATTGACAGGGCCCCTTTTTTTTCAATGCACAAAAGGTAAAAAATGAGAACAACAACTGTAAGAAAACTGACAATATTAAGTATTGATCCTATTAAGTATTGACAATATTAAGTAACATCACTCTCTCAGAAACTCGGCCACGACTGACATTTGCGACGTGGCCAATCTGCTCTACAGTGCCACCTATCGCGAGTTTAGAAGAACTGTAGGTCGTAGGCAGATCCCCCCCACCCATTTAGAAAAAAAAATCTGTTGACTGTACCCCCTAAGATGTACAGGGTGGCGGCCATTTTGGGTCAAATGTAAAATTTTATCTGATTTTTAAGATTTACTCACGTCAAAGTTTAAGAAAGTCCTCGTAGGATTTAAGGCATGGGGCATTAAAAGTTATCAAAAAAGATAGATTTTTTGCCTTTTCAGAGTAATAAATTTTAACCCAATTTTTAACTGCCAGGTCAATTCTCTGGCGGCTGCCATATGTTTACAATTTGTCACGCTTCCTGCTCCTCCAGACACATCACACATTCTAGAACAACTAAACAGTCTAACTGTTCATAAGGACAATGATTAGTGTTAATGCAAGTTATTAATTTAAACCTATCACTCATGTTTTCGAACGCGCTGCACCAAGCTCACTGAAATCGATCCTTGTCCTCCCCCTGACTGCCAATGTGGTCCAATATTTGGTGTGTGTGGCCCAATTCCTCACAACACCCAAGAATATCCTTAAAAATCATCCACAAGCCACAATTTATCCAAGATTATGAAACTTGGCACACATTTGAAAGAGGAATTTGATTTAAGTCAAAATCCTAGTGGCCAAAACTACTTTAAGCAAACGAGAGGGGAGAACTTGGGGAAAAGGTCAACTAGAAAAGCCAAGTAAACCAACGGTCATCTTTTGGGACCGAACCGGAGAGAATCCACTGATTGGAGAACATGCAACCATGAAGGCAGAAAATAAATGTTTTAATCACACTAGGCAGAATTTAGAGCCAAATTAACTAACAGTCGTAATGTCAGACTGTGGCAGGAAGCCGGAGCGCCCGGAGAAACCTGCAAACAGGAAACCTGTCTAATCTTTTTTTCATAAATTTAGATAAGACCCGGTCAGATTTCTCCAGCCTCCAAATGGTCACTAATTGCATCTTTTGGAATTTCCTCATAATCCAAATCAGTTAAGTTTGGCTCCTCTCCAAACGCGCCTTGGTCGCCTTGGAGAGGAGGGGCTGGAGAACTTGAGACATCAGTGACTAGCTGATGTCTCCTTACCTTTTCGTATACGTACAAAACTCCCGTTTGATTCATGTCTTCACTGCAGAGGTCATCTGCAGAGAAGACATGATCATTTTCTGCCTTCAGAATTTGATGTTCTCCCATCAAATACGTATAAAACTGGGTCGACAATGGACCCTGACAGATCACAGAGGACAGACAGAACCGCTCCGTCCCGCAGGCAGACTGTGCGGGCACATCCATAGTCTGGTTGGCCATCACTGGATGGATCCTGGTCCGCCTCGGGAGAAAAAACACCAGAACGTTGTTACCCGCCAACTGGTACTTCTTCTCCAAGGCAGCGTTGCAGCCTGAGCAACGGCGCCTGCCTCCCAATGCCAACCAATCGTCAAAAGAGTAACTAAATCAGTTGGAAAAGTTGCCGCTGGCAGGGCAACCATGGGGCCATCGCTCAGGAAGCTCCAGGCAGCTGGTTTGACAGACAGAGCAATTGTTGGAGCAGTACAAGTCTCTGTCTGTCTCGCCGCCAAGTGAGTCCAACCATATTAACAAGGACTCCAGCAAACATTTTACAGCGTAATCCCTACACATGTCCAAAAACAGATTTCTCTCCATCAGCTCTACCAGAGCTGGGAGAGGTCTGTTGCTGTAAATGTCTGCCCGGATGGCGGACGGCTGCAAGAATCAGACTGCGCAGCACGGAATGGATGAAGCCTCCAGAAACACCCTTTCCCGGGCAAGACACCGTCCGTGACACCCAGGTTCAGGAGGCTCTGGAAAGCGGCATTCATCCAGCTACTGTTCAGTTCATTGGAGAACTGACAGTAGCGTTCCATGCCCGCTTGTCTGGATCCTGCAGCCTCTGTCTTCCCTCCATCTGTCATGTCTAAGCCGACCCTCTCTTCCGAATTAAGATCCTCCTCCGGTAAACAGTTAATTTCGAAAGAAATCGTGACCCTACCATTTAAAGACCTCTTTTTTGCCTCTGAGTACCAAGTTCCCCAGCTGGGGAACTTGGTACCTCAAAGGCACTGGTAATGGTGCCTTTCAGAGACCTCGTTGATGAACTAAGAGCTGGGACCACTGAAGCCAAGGCTTCTGCTGTGAATTCAGCAAAAGCCTTGGCTGCAAGGTCGGCCGCAGATACATCTTCCCCAGCCGGGCAGATGCTTCTGCGGCTTCGTCTCTGGCACGCAAGATATTCCGTCAACTTTGAGCAAACCTCCCCAGGCCGGGTTGGTTTGCTCAAAGTTAGTACCGTCAAACTCGGTACTGTCTCCTGTCGGCAGGTCTCCGTCTGCTGTCTCACAAACAGCACACGGAGCCGTCGGTTCGTGACACTCCTGCCCAGCCGGGTCAGTTTGTCTGGAGACAGTACCGTTGTCTGCGGTACTCTCTGGTAGGGTCACGATCGGGTCTAGTTCTACAGTCCCTAAGATGTCCGCTGGTTTGGAACAAACCTCCACAGCCGGGTTGGTTTGTTCCTCCTGAAAATCCTCAAAGTCCCGCGAGTCCTTAGAATCCGGCAAGTCCTGACAACCTCCTTCGTCCTCCTCAGGAAGGCAATAATCTAATAACTTTTTCATGCCGGTGGTAACGGCGTATCCCAAGCCCCAACCCAGTGGGATAAACAAAGGTACGAGTGCGTTCAAACTAGACATCTTCACAAATTCTTTGCAAATCTTCTTTGCTGAAAGCTGTCTGAATCCTGACTGAAGCACTGAGATTCCTACTTGAGAATTTCTTTGTCATTGATGACATCATCAGTGACCTCACTGGACTTCAAGGGCAAGGTATTGCCTCTGGTCATCGCTATGGAAACGATATCAGTTCTGGAAAACTCAAGCTGAAATAATGACTGAATATTTTAAAAATAAGTAATATTTTATTCATTTAACAATAGATTTCTATATGATTTAATTATTGCATTTGTGGTTTTCTAAACCTGCTGTGGCATTAACAGCCTTAAGCCATTTATCCACTGATATTTTTAAACACAATCCTATGGTAAGCTAATTGTAGCTTCGCACTCTGAGCTCAAGTCACATTATAAATATTTACATACAATAAATTGACATATATTAAACATTTACAATATTTTGCAAGCAATATATCTACACTTTAATTACTCATCTGCTTTTATTTTGACACAGTGCAGTGTGAAAGTGAACCACACCGCTGAAAATGTAATAAATGTTGGGCATCCTGATCTATTCATATTGCTATTGATTTACTTTCCAATCATAAGTAGATTTTTTTTTATTTTATTTAGAAGTTGTCTTCTCTCTAAAGATCGGAAAACTAAAACTAAAACAATTTCAAAATAAAATGCAACAAAACTTCTCTGGAATGGTTCAGAAAGTCTAATTATTCTAAATATGATGAAGAATAAATAAAGAACGATTATAGAATTAGTCTGAATAGATCTGCTTTTATGGATTAGGATTTTTTTCTCAGTATTGGGGCCAATAAAGATGTAAATATCGATTTGGCACATCTCCAAAACAAACTATTTTGAATAAAGCGGAATAAATAAAACTTTTTTGTTTGATCTAGTGAATAAATCCGTTTTGTTTTAGCTCAGATTTGGCCGTAGAAACAAGTGGGAAAAAAATTTAACAATGAAAATAAAAAGATTTCTGAAGAAAAAAACTTTTTAGGATTTAAAAACAGGCAGGAAGTGACCTTGATGTAAAGGTGTATACATGATGTATATAGTTGTATATTAAATATTTTTTATATATATTATTTTCTATTTAAGATGATGCATACTTAAAATCACATACATTAAAAATATCAGCCAAAGGAATTAAGGCTGCAGATTAAAATTATGTTAGAAATAATACTGATTATTCTGATGATTGATCGAGTCACATAATATTTAATCACACTTAGTGTTTAGAATCTAAATCTGGATTTTGCTCTACAATCACTCCCACTCTGTGGTGAACCACTATAAAGCATAAAACTATAATGTCACATGATGAGTTTGATCGAATATTCAGTTGAAACTTTGGACAGTGGCTCAAATTACAGCTGGTATTAATCTGCCCCATTTATCTCATATTTTATTATTTGGAAATAAATCCGACTGTCAGCTCACAGTCATTTTTCTTCTCCAGCAGGTTTTTGTTTCCACAAAGTTTAATTTCACATGCAGATATAGGCAGAGAGAACACGAGTCACCTGATAGCTGTATTCCTCCAAACTTGGCTTCATTATGTAATAGATGATATAAGAGAGAGAATAATAATAAAAAGCTAAGGATGTGAAATGATAAGGATCTGATGTTATTTGATTCCAGCCCTCCACGGCCTTAAAATGATCCTCGGTTCATTTTGGAAACACATTTATATGAAGAAAGGAGAATAAAAGGAAGAAAATTTGGATTGTTTTGTTCTGAATATTAAAGTAACATAATAAGATGAATGAATTTGATTGATATTAACTGAATTTGAATCCTCTAAATTGAACTTTCTGTTGTTAAATGATTTCAGATTATATTTGTTGTAATTTGGACCAACATTTAAAAAGACAAGTTTTGCTCCCGAACTTTTCAGTAATGCTGTAATGAAAATATAACTTTGTGGAGAGAGTAAATAGTCCTGCCTGAGTTCTAGACTCAATATGTGGGTTTGTTGTTTAAATAATTTACACTGAGTGAACGAATCCCCTGGAAGACAAACAGAAATAACTTCATGAGCATCAAACGATCCGTCAAAAATATCCGAAATGTTTTGGGAGTCAATCAGCATCTTTGTATGAACCGATGGACAGCGACAGCAGCGCCAACTTTTCACGACATTAACAGCAATAGCTCTAGTGTGCAACACTCCACAGACACAGAGAATGTTATTAATAAACAGAATCAGGATGCTTGAACGAGGCACAACGCTGCAGCAAAAAGCTCAGAGTTAAATCACAACATCCAGTACAACAAGGACAGAGTCAGGTGTGAAGCACCACTCTGCCCACTTTGTGCTTGTGGTTATCGCTGCAGCGCTGCAGAAGGATGTCACTTTGGATGGAATAAAAGGCCACCTGTGGGTATTTTTACACAACATGATGAAAGACTGGCTTTGTTCAAAAAGCAAGCTAAAAATGATTAATTGTAAAACAGAAAGGCAAAAGCAAGTCCTTTCTTTGAGGTAAAAGGAGAACAGTAACATTTTAGCTATTTAAGAAAACAGACAACAAAACTGGGACACGTCTAAACTAATAACAACCGCTAACAAATCTGAGAAAACAGAACTGTAAGAAAACTGACAATATTAAGTATTGATCCTATTAAGTATTGACAATATTAAGTAACATCACTCTCTCAGAAACTCGGCCACGACTGACGTCAAAACAGCCAATGCCCTCCACTTTATTATAGTCAAAACCTCACCAAACTTGACCCAAAATTGCCCCCCGAGGAAAATGTTTGGATGGAGTCGCAAGCGGACATGGCCAATTTGCTCTACCTATCGCGAGTTTAGAAGAACTGTAGGTTGTAGGCAGATCCCCCCCACCCCCCACCCACCCATTTAGAAAAAAAATCTGTTGACTGTACCCCCTAAGATGTACAGGGTGGCGGCCATTTTGGGTCAAATGTAAAATTTTACCTGATTTTAACATTTACTCACGTCAAAGTTTAAGAAAGTCCTCGTAGGGATTTAAGGCATGGGGCATTAAAAGTTATCAAAAAAGATAGATTTTTTGCCTTTTCAGAGTAATAAATTTTAACCCAATTTTAACTGCCAGGTCAGTTCTCTGGCGGCTGCCATATGTTTACAATTTGTCACGCTTCCTGCTCCTCCAGAGACATCACACATTCTAGAACAACTAAACAGTCTAACTGTTCATAAGGACAATGATTAGTGTTAATGCAAGTTATTAATTTAAACCTATCACTCATGTTTCGAACGCGCTGCACCAAGCTCACTGAAATCGATCCTTGTCCTCTCCCTGACAGGAATGTGGTCCAATATTTGGTGTGTGTGGCCCAATTCCTCCACAACACACCCAAGAATATCCTTAAAAATCATCCACAAGCCACGATTTATCCAAGAATTATGAAACTTGGCACACATTTGAAAGAGGAGTTTGATTTAAGTCAAAATCCTAGTGGCCAAAACTACTTTAAGCAAACGAGAGGGGAGAAGACTTGGGGAAAAGGTCAACTAGAAAAGCCAAGTAAACCAACGGTCATCTTTTGGGACCGAACCGGAGAGAATCCACTGATTGGAGAACATGCAAACCATGAAGGCAGAAAATAAATGTTTTAATCACACTAGGCAGAATTTAGAGCCAAATTAACTAACAGTCGTAATGTCAGACTGTGGCAGGAAGCCGGAGCGCCCGGAGAGAAACCTGCAAACAGGAAACCTGTCTAATCTTTTTAGTTCATAAATTTAGATAAGACCCGGTCAGATTTCTCCAGCCTCCAAATGGTCACTAATTGCATCTTTTGGAATTTCCTCATAATCCAAATCAGTTAAGTTTGGCTCCTCTCCAAACGCGCCTTGGTCGCCTTGGAGAGGAGGGGCTGGAGAACTTGAGACATCAGTGACTAGCTGATGTCTCCTTACCTTTTCGTATACGTACAAAACTCCCGTTTGATTCATGTCTTCACTGCAGAGGTCATCTGCAGAGAAGACATGATCATTTTCTGCCTTCAGAATTTGATGTTCTCCCATCAAATACGTATAAAACTGGGTCGACAATGGACCCTGACAGATCACAGAGGACAGACAGAACCGCTCCGTCCCGCAGGCAGACTGTGCGGGCACATCCATAGTCTGGTTGGCCATCACTGGATGGATCCTGGTCCGCCTCGGGAGAAAAAACACCAGAACGTTGTTACCCGCCAACTGGTACTTCTTCTCCAAGGCAGCGTTGCAGCCTGAGCAACGGCGCCTGCCTCCCAATGCCAACCAATCGTCAAAAAGAGTAACTAAATCAGTTGGAAAAGTTGCCGCTGGCAGGGCAACCATGGGGCCATCGCTCAGGAGCTCCAGGCAGCTGGTTTGACAGACAGAGCAATTGTTGGAGCAGTACAAGTCTCTGTCTGTCTCGCCGCCAAGTGAGTCCAACCATATTAACAAGGACTCCAGCAAACATTTTACAGCGTAATCCCTACACATGTCCAAAAACAGATTTCTCTCCATCAGCTCTACCAGAGCTGGGGAGAGGTCTGTTGCTGTAAAATGTCTGCCCGGATGGCGGACGGCTGCAAGAATCAGACTTGCGCAGCACGGAATGGATGAAGCCTCCAGAAACACCCGTTCCCGGGCAAGACACCGTCCGGTGACACCCAGGTTCAGGAGGCTCTGGAAAGCGGCATTCATCCAGCTACTGTTCAGTTCATTGGAGAACTGACAGTAGCGTTCCATGCCCGCTTGTCTGGATCCTGCAGCCTCTGTCTTCCCTCCATCTGTCATGTCTAAGCCGACCCTCTCTTCCGAATTATGATCCTCCTCCGGTAAACAGTTAATTTCGAAAGAAATCGTGACCCTACCATTTAAAGACCTCTTTTTTGCCTCTGAGGTACCAAGTTCCCCAGCCTGGGAACTTGGTACCTCAAAGGCACTGGTAATGGTGCCTTTCAGAGACCTCGTTGATGACCTGAGAGCTGGGACCACTGAAGCCAAGGCTTCTGCTGTGAATTCAGCAAAAGCCTTGGCTGCAAGGTCGGCCGCAGATACATCTTCCCCAGCCGGGGCAGATGCTTCTGCGGCTCGTCTCTGGCACGCAAGATATTCCGTCAACTTTGAGCAAACCTCCCCAGCCGGGTTGGTTTGCTCAAACTTAGTACCGTCAAACTCGGTACTGTCTCCTGTCGTCAGGTCTCCGTCTGCTGTCTCACAAACCGCACACGGAGCCGTCGGTTCATGACACTCCTGCCCAGCCGGTCAGTTTGTCTGGAGACAGTACCGTTGTCTGCGGTACTCTCTGGTAGGGTCACGATCGGGTCTAGTTCTACAGTCCCTAAGATGTCCGCTGGTTTGGAACAAACCTCCCCAGCCGGGTTGGTTTGTTCCTCCTGAAAATCCTCAAAGTCCCGCGAGTCCTTAGAATCCGGCAAGTCCTGACAACCTCCTTCGTCCTCCTCAGGAAGGCAATAATCTAATAACTTTTTCATGCCGGTGGTAACGGCGTATCCCAAGCCCCAACCCAGTGGGATAAACAAAGGTACGAGTGCGTTCAAACTAGACATCTTCACAAATTCTTCACAAATCTTCTTCGCTGAAAGCTGTCTTAATCCTGACTGAAGCACTGAGATTCCTACTTGAGAATTTCTTTGTCATTGATGACATCATCAGTGACCTCACTGGACTTCAAGGGCAAGGTATTGCCTCTGGTCATCGCTATGGAAACAATATCAGTTCTGGAAAACTCAAGCTGAAATAATGACTGAATATTTTAAAAATAAGTAATATTTATTCATTTAACAATAGATTTCTATATGATTTAATTTTGCATTTGTGGTTTTCTAAACCTGCTGTGGCATTAACAGCCTTAAGCCATTTATCCACTGATATTTTTGAACACAATCCTATGGTAAGCTAATTGTAGCTTCGCACTCTGAGCTCAAGTCACATTATAAATATTTACATACAGGGACTTCCGGCAAGATGGCGATGTGGGCACACGGATTTTTCTGAGCTCCATTGTGCAGCCCTCAACCAGCTAAATAACCTGGCCCTTTACACACCTCTTCAACCCCAAGGTGGACCCCAACTTCCATATTTTACAGTAAGAAGAAAGAATAAGAGTTTTATAAAAGATGTCGGTCGTTAATGAGAAAGATTTCCCCAGTCTGAAGAGTGCTAACGCTGCTAAGCTAAACACGCATAACTATGCTGCTGCTGCTAGCGCTGAAACACCGATGGAGACGTCAAAAAATAGCTCCAGTGTAAGACGGCAACTGAATGCAACTCCAACCAAACTTCCACCTGCTAAAAAACAAGCCACTGAGTCAGAGGCCTCCTTGGCTGCCGTCTTAGCAGCCATTAAAAGTTTGGATAGCAAGGTTGATGACTTTGGCAAACAGCTAAAAGAAAATTCGGACTTGTTTGCCCGCATTACTCTCCAAGTGGAGCAGAACGCACTCGGCGTGGCTGAATGTAAATCTGCAACGGAAAACCTTGAACAGAAGTTTGCCGTAATGAATAAAGAAAACGCTGCTCTGAAAGAAAAACTCCTGGAGGCTGAAAGATACAAGCGTCGATGGAACCTGAGGCTGTCGGGCCTCAAAGAGCAAGAAGGAGAAAACCTCAAAGAAAAGGCAGAACAACTTCTCAACTATCTTACCACAATGGGCGGACCAGATAGGAGATGTGATCGATACAATCCATCGATTAGGAAGAAAAGAAGAGGGTCGAACCCGTCAAGTCATCCTGCAGTTCACTAGGAGGCGCCATCGAGACACCGTTTGGAAAGTGACGAAGGATTCAGCAGTGTGCAAAGAACAAGGTCTGCGTTTTGCTCAAGATTTTATGAAGGAAGACCGGCTGGCAAGAGAAGAACTGTGGCCTAAGATCACCAAGGCCAGATCCCAGGGTAAGGTGGCCTTTTACAGAGGTCACATCGCAGTGATCGACGGCAAGGTGATCAAAGCTTCATCTCCTTTCGAGACTACAGATTACTCTCTGTTATTACATCCTCCTATTACAGGGTTGAACGGGAAAAAAAAAATCAGCAGTTTTTTTTTTTCATTTTAACATTGTTTTATATCTCTAAAATGCTTGTCATAGTTAAACTCTTATCTGCATTCCTGAGGTTATTTTTGTTTTTGTTCAAATGAAAAAGTAGTAGTTTTAAGCTAAGTTCAGTGAAGATTGTGGATGCAG
Source organism: Poeciliopsis prolifica (assembly GCF_027474105.1). NCBI lineage: Eukaryota > Metazoa > Chordata > Actinopteri > Cyprinodontiformes > Poeciliidae > Poeciliopsis > Poeciliopsis prolifica. The sequence goes on from NW_026562382.1 coordinate 8,075,629, forward strand.
GTTGTTTTTTCCATGTTATAATGTAAAGGCCATTCTCAAACTTTTCAGGGGCTTGCCTTTAGTTCATTCTATTTAAACAAATCCTTTAACTTTAAGGTTTGTGTCTTTAAAAAAAATTAAATTTGTTTCTTTTGTTTTTATTTTATGTCTTTAAAAGTTAATCTTAAGTTTTTGTCGCTAAATGTAAGGGGCTTAAGAGAAAATGTCAAAAGGAAGGCAATGTTTATGTATTGTAGAAATAAGAATCCACATTGTGTTCTTCTTCAAGAAACCCATTCAACGGACTCTGATGAAAAGTTCTGGTCAAATCAGTGGGGAGATCAGATTACTTACTCACATGGTACATCTAAATCAGCAGGTGTGGCTGTATTACTGAATAACTTTCCAGGGAAGATAATTTATACAAAACATGACAGTGATGGCCATTGGTCTCTTTCTGTATTACATATTGAGGACTCGTTAATAATTCTCGGTAATATTTATGGTTACTGTAACATTTCCAAGAATAAAGAGTTTCTTACAATTATTGAAGCAAATATTGAACAACTTAAACAAAGATTTTCTACTAAATATATTTTATTAGGTGGGGATTGGAATATGGTTATGGACGAAGCTCTTGATAGATATCCAAGTAAGTTTGCAAATGCCCATCCAAACCGGACTCTCTGATTTCTGTAACAGATTGGAACTTATTGACTTATGGAGAGACAAAACATATTAATGAAACTCAGTTCTCCTGGTTTAAATCAGATGCTTCAAGCAGATCTAGAATAGATTTTTGGCTAGGAACAGATGATGTTCTCAAACTAACATCAGACTGTAATATGTCTCCAACCCCTCTCACTGATCATTGCAGCATTAATTTATTAATTACTCCTCTTCCTGAGAGTTTGAGACATAGAGGGTATTGGAAATTCAATGCAGATCTCTTAAAATATGAGCTGTATTGCAGAGAAATCAAAGATCTAGTGAATAAGATTCTGTTAGATGAGTCAATAATAACCTACACCAAAAAATGGGAATATCTAAAATATAAGATACGGGCTTTCTCTATCTCGTTTAGCAAAAACCTAAAAAGAAACAATGACCTGGAAGAAGTAAGGTTAGTTAAAGAGTTAAACCTATTATACGTTAAACAGATGTTGACTGATGCTGACAAAAATAACCTCCTGATCCTACAAGCTCAATTGGACAACATCTATGAAAGAAAGGCCCGAGGAGCTTTTATCAGATCCAGAGCGAAGTGGATTGAGGAAGGGAGAAAAACAGTTCATACTTCTGCAGACTGGAAAAGAGGAGGCAAGTTAAAAATCACATTCAATCCCTTATTATTAACAACAATGAATGTACAGATCAAATTGTAATTGCAAAAGAAATCAGCAACTTTTATCAAAACCTTTATTGCTCTTCGTTTTCAACCCAAGACTGCGACCTTCTGCTAAACCAAGTCAAAGACTTTGTCCCTCAAATCTCTGAGGATTTTAAGGAAAACTGCGACAAAGATATTAATATCGAGGAATTAGATAGCGCCATCAGGTGTTTGAAACTGGATAAATCTCCTGGCCCGGATGGCCTTACTGCCAATTTCTATAGACACTTCTGGGATTATCTCAGAGAACTTATATTCCATGTTTTTAAAGAGATCTTAAGTAATAATTTACTTCCTCCCACCATGAAGCAGGGTGTTATCACCCTTATACCCAAACCAGAAAGAGACAACAAGGTTCTCGACAACTACCGTCCGATCACCCTTCTAAATTGTGACTATAAACTATTGACGTATATTTATACAAACAGATTAAAGACGGGTCTGAAGGATGTTATTTCTGAAACACAGACAGGTTTTATGTCCAAAAGATCGATACATGATAACATCAGACTGGTGCAGGATTTACTTGAGTACAGTGACCTGATTGAAGATAAAGGCTTCATCCTTTTCCTAGACTTCTACAAAGCCTTTGATATGTTGGAACATCAGTTTATTTTCAAGGTTTTGCAGATGTTTGGATTTGGACCAAACTTCTGTAGTGTAATAAAATGCTTCTATGACGGCACCACGAGCTCAGTTGCACTGCCACATGGTACATCTACACGTTTCTCCATTAATGGGGGCGTTAAACAGGGTTGCAATATTTCCCCGTTTCTCTTCATCTTGGCTGTTGAAGTGATGAGTATTTTCATAAAAAACTCAAATATACCGAAATTGAAAGTTTTGGATGACCAAATTATAATTAGTCAACTAGCTGATGACACCACAATTTTTTTGAAGAATCTAGACCAAACCCCTAAAGTACTCAAGTTAATTAATATTTTCTCCAAAGCATCAGGATTAACCTTAAATCTGCAGAAGTGTGAACTGATGGCGATTCATGCATGTGATCTGACGGAAGCCTATAGTATTCCTATTAAATCTTCAGTTAAATATCTTGGCATTTTAATAACTAAAGATGTTAAACTCAGTGAAACCGTTAACATAGAGAATAAAATACAAAATTGCAAATCTCAGTTAAATAGATGGCTCCAAAGAGATCTGACCTTGTTTGGGAGAACCTATTTAACCAAAATGGAGTCGCTATCCCGGTGCATTTACCCAGCTTATTCTATGGCCATACCTAATAAATATATTAAAGCTATAAATCAGCTGAACTTTAATTTCATCTGGAAAAATCGAGTCCACTACTTAAAGAAAGCAAATATGGTTAAAGACTTTAAAGATGGTGGTTTACAAGCTATTGACTTTGAATGTTTAAACGCCATCTTAAAGGTAAATTGGTTGAAATCTTTTTTAATGAATGGAAACAGTGTCTGGTACTGTCTCCCCAAAGGTTTGTTTAAAAAAATAGGATGCATGGATTTTGTTCTTAGATGTGACTTTGATGTCAACAGACTTCCTGTTAAGTTATCTGCTTTTCACAAGCAGGTTTTGTTGTGCTGGAAACTTATGTACACACACAACTTTACTCCTCACCAAACCCCCATCTGGAACAATAGATATGTGTTACACAGAAATAAATCTTTGTATTTGGATCACTGGATGGAAAAAGGTATTTGGTCCATAAGACATTTTCTTAATGACAGTGGAGATTGGTTGTCTTATGACGAATTTTGCTTAATGTATAACTTGGTTTGCTCACGCACTCAGTTTCATATGGTATTAAACTCCATCCCCACTGCAGTCAAATATCTGGTTCAAAATATAAACATTAAATCAGCTGACCTTCAGTTTCCAGCTCTTCAACTGTTTGGATTTAACCTCTTGAACAAAAGTAATTCTAACAAACGGATGCGTCAGCATCTTACTAATATTATATTTCCTGTCCGACCAAATAAAAACTCCATTTTAAATTTGTTCTCTGATTCAGAGGTTAATAAGTGGAGAACTGCTTACCTTAAATATCCTCTGAGCCCTAAAGCTAAAGAAGTTCATTTTAAAATTCTCAACAACATTTTTCCATCCAGGGAACTTTTAAGACAAAGATTTAACTTCGACATTAACATGTGCACCTTTTGTAATACTGACATTGAAACAACAGATCATCTTTTTTTCTATTGTGTGCAAACTGCATCATTTTGGAGAAACTTTCAGGACTGGATCTCAACTAAACTTTCCCTCCATCATCCATTAAAAAAAGAGGATGTAATATTTGGAACCACCCACAAAGACACAAAAACCGATCTGGTTCTGAACAATCTGCTGATCCTCGCCAAATTTTTCATCCACTCCTGTAAATGGGGAATAGAAAACCGGACTTTTCAGCTTTTAAAAACCATCTGATGGAGAACCACTATAGAACCTTAAAACTGATCAAAAACAAGCAGGGGATTAAACTTTTGGATGCTTATAACGACCTGACTTTATTTGAAAAATAAAGCCCTTTTGTCTTTTTTTTAATTTATTTATTTTTTATTTTATTTATTTATTTATTTATTCTCTTTTCTGTTTTTTATTTTTGTTCAGTAATCACTCTGTTTGATGTCTGACTGATTTTATTTATTTAACTTCTTTATTTTATTATTATCCTTTAGTTATATGTGTGCCTTAAGCCTGTAAACTTTACTTTTCCATGTATGTATATGCCACGTGAATTTGTATAATTGTTAAGTAATTAATAAAAAAAAATATATATATATATATATATATATATATATATATATATATATATATATTTACATACAATAAATTGACATATATTAAACATTTACAATATTTTGCAAGCAATATATCTACACTTTAATTACTCATCTGCTTTTATTTTGACGCAGTGCAGTGTGAAAGTGAACCACACCGCTGAAAATGTAATAAATGTTGGGCATCCTGATCTATTCATATTGCTATTGATTTACTTTCCAATCATAAGTAGATTTTTTTTTTTAATTTAGAAGTTGTCTTTTCTCTCTAAAGATCGGAAAACTAAAACTAAAACAATTTCAAAATAAAATGCAACAAAACTTCTCTGGAATGGTTCAGAAAGTCTAATTATTTTAAATATGATGAAGAATAAATAAAGAACGATTATAGAATTAGTCTGAATAGATCTGCTTTTATGGATTAGGATTTTTTTCTCAGTATTGGGGCCAATAAAGACGTAAATATTGATTTGGTACATCTCCAAAACAAACTAATTTGAATAAAGCGGAATAAATAAAACTTTTTTGTTTGATCTGTAGTGAATAAATCCGTTTTGTTTCAGCTCAGATTTGGCCGTAGAAACAAGTGGGAAAAAAATTTAACAATGAAAATAAGATTTCTGAAGGAAAAAACTTTTTAGGATTTAAAAACAGGCAGGAAGTGACCTTGATGTAAAGGTGTATACATGATGTATATAGTTGTATATTAAATATTTTTTTTATATATATTATTTTCTGTTTAAGATGATGCATACTTAAAATTACATACATTAAAAATATCAGCCAAAGGAATTAAGGCTGCAGATTAAAATTATGTTAGAAATAATACTGACTATTCTGATGATTGACCGAGTCACATAATATTTAATCACACTTAGTGTTTAGAATCTAAATCTGGATTTTGCTCTACAATCACGCCCACTCTGTGGTGAACCACTATAAAGCATAAAACTATAATGTCACATGATGAGTTTGATCGAATATTCAGTTGAAACTTTGGACAGTGGCTCAAATTACAGCTGGTATTAATCTGCCCCATTTATCTCATATTTTATTATTTGGAAATAAATCCGACTGTCAGCTCACAGTCATTTTTCTTCTCGCAGGTTTTTGTTTCCACAAAGTTTAATTTCACATGCAGATATAGGCAGAGAGAACACGAGTCACCTGATAGCTGTATTCCTCCAAACTTGGCTTCATTATGTAATAGATGATATAAGAGAGAGAATAATAATAAAAAGCTAAGGATGTGAAATGATAAGGATCTGATGTTATTTGATTCCAGCGCTCCACGGCCTTAAAATGATCCTCGGTTCATTTTGGAAACACATTTATATGAAGAAATGAGAATAAAAGGAAGAAAATTTGGATTGTTTTGTTCTGAATATTAAAGTAACATAATTAGATAAATCCATTTGATTGATATTAACTGAATTTGAATCCTCTAAATTGAACTTTCTGTTGTTAAATGATTTCAGATTATATTTGTTGTAATTTGGACCAACATTTAAAAAGACAAGTTTTGCTCCGGAACTTTTCAGTAATGCTGTAATGAAAATATAACTTTGTGGAGAGAGTAAATAGTCCTGACTGAGTTCTAGACTCAATATGTGGGTTTGTTGTTTAAATAATTTACACTGAGTGAACGAATCCCCTGGAAGACAAACAGAAATAACTTCATGAGCATCAAACGATCCGTCAAAAATATCCGAAATGTTTTGGGAGTCAATCAGCATCTTTGTATGAACCGATGGACAGCGACAGCAGCGCCAACTTTTCACGACATTAACAGCAATAGCTCTAGTGTGCAACACTCCACAGACACAGAGAATGTTATTAATAAACAGAATCAGGATGCTTGAACGAGGCACAACGCTGCAGCAAAAAGCTCAGAGTTAAATCACAACATCCAGTACAACAAGGACAGAGTCAGGTGTGAAGCACCACTCTGCCCACTTTGTGCTTGTGGTTATCGCTGCAGCGCTGCAGAAGGATGTCACTTTGGATGGAATAAAAGGCCACCTGTTGGTATTTTTACACAACATGATGAAAGACTGGCTTTGTTCAAAAAGCAAGCTAAAAATGATTAATTGTAAAACAGAAAGGCAACAGCAAGTCCTTTCTTTGAGGTAGAAGGAGAACAGAAACATTTTAGCTATTTAAGAAAACAGACAACAAAACTGGGACACGTCTAAACTAATAACAACCGCTAACAAATCTGAGAAAACAGAACTGTAAGAAAATTGACAATATTAAGTATTGATCCTATTAAGTATTGACAATATTATGTAACATCACTCTCTCAGAAACTCGGCCACGACTGACGTCAAAACAGCCAATGCCCTCCACTTTATTATAGTCAAAACCTCACCAAACTTGACCCAAAATTGCCCCCCGAGGAAAATGTTTGGATGGAGTCGCAAGCGGACATGGCCAATTTGCTCTACAGTGCCACCTATCGCGAGTTTAGAAGAACTGTAGGTTGTAGGCAGATCCCCCCCACCCCCCACCCACCCATTTAGAAAAAAAATCTGTTGACTGTACCCCCTAAGATGTACAGGGTGGCGGCCATTTTGGGTCAAATGTAAAATTTTACCTGATTTTAACATTACTCACGTCAAAGTTTAAGAAAGTCCTCGTAGGGATTTAAGGCATGGGGCATTAAAAGTTATCAAAAAAGATAGATTTTTTGCCTTTTCAGAGTAATAAATTTTAACCCAATTTTAACTGCCAGGTCAGTTCTCTGGCGGCTGCCATATGTTTACAATTTGTCACGCTTCCTGCTCCTCCAGAGACATCACACATTCTAGAACAACTAAACAGTCTAACTGTTCGTAAGGACAATGATTAGTGTTAATGCAAGTTATTAATTTAAACCTATCACTCATGTTTCGAACGCGCTGCACCAAGCTCACTGAAATCGATCCTTGTCCTCTCCCTGACAGGAATGTGGTCCAATATTTGGTGTGTGTGGCCCAATTCCTCCACAACACACCCAAGAATATCCTTAAAAATCATCCACAAGCCACAATTTATCCAAGAATTATGAAACTTGGCACACATTTGAAAGAGGAGTTTGATTTAAGTCAAAATCCTAGTGGCCAAAACTACTTTAAGCAAACGAGAGGGGAGAAGACTTGGGGAAAAGGTCAACTAGAAAAGCCAAGTAAACCAACGGTCATCTTTTGGGACCGAACCGGAGAGAATCCACTGATTGGAGAACATGCAAACCATGAAGGCAGAAAATAAATGTTTTAATCACACTAGGCAGAATTTAGAGCCAAATTAACTAACAGTCGTAATGTCAGACTGTGGCAGGAAGCCGGAGCGCCCGGAGAGAAACCTGCAAACAGGAAACCTGTCTAATCTTTTTAGTTCATAAATTTAGATAAGACCCGGTCAGATTTCTCCAGCCTCCAAATGGTCACTAATTGCATCTTTTGGAATTTCCTCATAATCCAAATCAGTTAAGTTTGGCTCCTCTCCAAACGCGCCTTGGTCGCCTTGGAGAGGAGGGGCTGGAGAACTTGAGACATCAGTGACTAGCTGATGTCTCCTTACCTTTTCGTATACGTACAAACTCCCGTTTGATTCATGTCTTCACTGCAGAGGTCATCTGCAGAGAAGACATGATCATTTTCTGCCTTCAGAATTTGATGTTCTCCCATCAAATACGTATAAAACTGGGTCGACAATGGACCCTGACAGATCACAGAGGACAGACAGAACCGCTCCGTCCCGCAGGCAGACTGTGCGGGCACATCCATAGTCTGGTTGGCCGTCACTGGATGGATCCTGGTCCGCCTCGGGAGAAAAAACACCAGAACGTTGTTACCCGCCAACTGGTACTTCTTCTCCAAGGCAGCGTTGCAGCCTGAGCAACGGCGCCTGCCTCCCAATGCCAACCAATCGTCAAAAAGAGTAAACTAAATCAGTTGGAAAAGTTGCCGCTGGCAGGGCAACCATGGGGCCATCGCTCAGGAGCTCCAGGCAGCTGGTTTGACAGACAGAGCAATTGTTGGAGCAGTACAAGTCTCTGTCTGTCTCGCCGCCAAGTGAGTCCAACCATATTAACAAGGACTCCAGCAAACATTTTACAGCGTAATCCCTACACATGTCCAAAAACAGATTTCTCTCCATCAGCTCTACCAGAGCTGGGGAGAGGTCTGTTGCTGTAAAATGTCTGCCCGGATGGCGGACGGCTGCAAGGATTAGACTTGCGCAGCACGGAATGGATGAAGCCTCCAGAAACACCCGTTCCCGGGCAAGACACCGTCTGGTGACACCCAGGTTCAGGAGGCTCTGGAAAGCGGCATTCATCCAGCTACTGTTCAGTTCATTGGAGAACTGACAGTAGCGTTCCATGCCCGCTTGTCTGGATCCTGCAGCCTCTGTCTTCCCTCCATCTGTCATTTCTAAGCCGACCCTCTCTTCCGAATTATGATCCTCCTCCGGTAAACAGTTAATTTCGAAAGAAATCGTGACCCTACCATTTAAAGACCTCTTTTTTGCCTCTGAGGTACCAAGTTCCCCAGCTGGGGAACTTGGTACCTCAAAGGCACTGGTAATGGTGCCTTTCAGAGACCTCGTTGATGACCTAAGAGCTGGGACCACTGAAGCCAAGGCTTCTGCTGTGAATTCAGCAAAAGCCTTGGCTGCAAGGTCGGCCGCAGATACATCTTCCCCAGCCGGGGCAGATGCTTCTGCGGCTCGTCTCTGGCACGCAAGATATTCCGTCAACTTTGAGCAAACCTCCCCAGCCGGGTTGGTTTGCTCAAAGTTAGTACCGTCAAACTCGGTACTGTCTCCTGTCGTCAGGTCTCCGTCTGCTGTCTCACAAACCGCACACGGAGCCGTCGGTTCGTGACACTCCTGCCCAGCCGGGTCAGTTTGTCTGGAGACAGTACCGTTGTCTGCGGTACTCTCTGGTAGGGTCACGATCGGGTCTAGTTCTACAGTCCCTAAGATGTCCGCTGGTTTGGAACAAACCTCCACAGCCGGGTTGGTTTGTTCCTCCTGAAAATCCTCAAAGTCCCGCGAGTCCTTAGAATCCGGCAAGTCCTGACAACCTCCTTCGTCCTCCTCAGGAAGGCAATAATCTAATAACTTTTTCATGCCGGTGGTAACGGCGTATCCCAAGCCCCAACCCAGTGGGATAAACAAAGGTACGAGTGCGTTCAAACTAGACATCTTCACAAATTCTTCGCAAATCTTCTTCGCTGAAAGCTGTCTGAATCCTGACTGAAGCACTGAGATTCCTACTTGAGAATTTCTTTGTCATTGATGACATCATCAGTGACCTCACTGGACTTCAAGGGCAAGGTATTGCCTCTGGTCATCGCTATGGAAACGATATCAGTTCTGAAAAACTCAAGCTGAAAATATGACTGAATATTTTAAAAATAAATAATATTTTATTCATTTAACAATAGATTTCTATATGATTTAATTATTGCATTTGTGGTTTTCCAAACCTGCTGTGGCATTAACAGCCTTAAGCCATTTATCCACTGATATTTTAAACGCAATCCTATGGTAAGCTAATTGTAGCTTCGCACTCTGAGCTCAAGTCACATTATAAATATTTACATGCAATAAATTGACATATATTAACATTTACAATATTTAGCAAGCAATATATCTACACTTTAATTACTCATCTGCTTTTATTTTGACACAGTGCAGTGTGAAAGTGAACCACACCGCTAAAAATGTAATAAATGTTGGGCATCCTGATCTATTCATATTGCTATTGATTTTGGAAACACATTTATATGAAGAAATGAGAATAAAAAGGAAGAAAATTTGGATTGTTTTGTTCTGAATATTAAAGTAACATAATAAGATGAATCCATTTGATTGATATTAACTGAATTTGAATCCTTTAAATTGAACTTTCTGTTATGTTAAATGATTTCAGATTATATTTGTTGTAATTTGGACCAACATTTAAAAAGACAAGTTTTGCTCCCGAACTTTTCAGTAATGCTGTAATGAAAATATAACTTTGTGGAGAGAGTAAATAGTCCTGACTGAGTTCTAGACTCAATATGTGGTTTTGTTGTTTAAATAATTTACACTCTGCACATCCGCTGCTTCACTGAAGTACTAAACCTCTTCAGTCAAGAGCTTCAAAAAGCCGAATTTGGAGAGAAAACTGGATGTTATTAGGGACAGAGATTGTTTGATACACACTTTAAGGTTTACAAAACCTTTATTTTATTTTATTTTATTTGTAATATCAAATCATGCACCTTATATCAGGATGCAGAAGAGAACCACAATATATCGAACTTCCATGATTCTTATTTCCCTCGTCTTTATGTTTATTTAACTGCTTCGCAGGAATTGATCCTGCTACTAAAGCTGGAGATAAAGAAAACCTACGCAACGACATGTTTCTAAAAACAGTGTTGTGTTGATTCTCACACCAATTTTTTGACTCAAACATTAAACTTAAAAATGTACATAAACTGCATTTTCTAAAGTTAAAAGAGGTGGGTTTGTGATAAACATGGATCTTGTTAAAACGTGTTTATTTCCATCGCACTCGCATTGTGAAAACATGCAGACCAGGTATACTTGATGAAGAAAAGTTCAATAAATAAAGATCCTTGAGTAGCATTGAGTAAAACTGTTTTTTAAAGATAATTAAACATACTAGCTTGTTTGGGAAAATTGACAAAAATTTAAATGAGGAATAAAGTGAGTTTAGTTCCAGAATGGAGTGGCAATAGTTTAATAATTACGATAAAATGCATTCACAGAACCAAACTTGGAAGAAACTTCCAGAAAACTACAAACCAGCCAAAACACTGAGCTCCTTTAAACTTAGATTAAAAACCCACCTGTTTAGAGTCGCTTCTGTACCATAATTAAGGAAAAATGTTATTTGTTTTTATGATTCGGAAATAAGCTACACAAATAACATTTTATTTGATTTAATTATTTTTCTTCCCATTGGAAGGCTCAAATTCCGTAAACTGGATTGCTGGTGGTTTCTTGTTATTCAAAATGTCCCTGCAGAAATATGCATTTGGATATTTCTGTGTATGTCAGACAACAAGGTCTGTTGTCTGACATACACAGATCTTTGGATGATGGGTGCTTTAGCGGTAAAACACTGCCCCCTAGTGGTGCTAACATTCCTAACAGTCTTATTTGTTTTTTAAATCACGGTTGCACTTTTTGTCTCGCTGCTTTTAAGCCTGATATTAATGGCAGCAAACAAGTCTGAATATAAATTAATTCACATTATATACATTACTTCATAAAATAATATTTCTCTCTTCTATCTGCTTCCTCTATGTGTATAGTTAAGACCATTTTTTTCTGCATTTCACAAATAAACACTTTCCCCCTCACCGCTGCCTCATAAAAGACAAAACTTCTCTTTTTTGGGTTTGTTAGGATTGCCAATGTTCTTCAAATTTTCAAAAGAAGTTCTCCAAGTAATTTTCTGTGGGTACAGAACTTTATTACATGGGATACACTTTGTTAACGGTGTACCTGTCCAGACCTCCCATCCTTTGTGTCCTGTCTTCAAAATTTTAAGTTCTTACTCCTGAGTGTATTTGCAAACTTTAGTGTGGTTTTTGTCATCTTGCCTTTGGAGTACTGACTTCTTCCTCTGTGAGTGCCTGAGAGGCGTTTAAGACAATGTGAGCAGACTGCTTCCACTTTTGCTGCTTTACAGAAACTTTGCTTTCTGTTTTTCTATTTTTCTCTATTTTGCACAGAATATGTTCTGTACAAAAGAGAATAAATAGTCCTGACTATTTATTATCTTTCATATACGTCCAACATTATTACTGAAACATGCACATCGCTACCATATGACTTAGTGTGTTTGTGCAGAACAACTCATCACAACCACATGGGACTTTTTATTGTATTTATTCACATTTCAAAATAATCTATCATCAGAGAAGACTACAAGTTAGTAAAAATGATTTTTTTCCCCCAAATATTAATCATTGTGTCTTCTTACAAACATATAGGTAATGCAACAGTTTCAAAGTACAAAAAAAATCATACGTTACCAGCCATATTAATGTAAAAAAGACCCAGTGTCATCTTTGGAGCATAACAGTGTTGAGCAAGTTTAACTTGTTTCGGCATTGAATCATAAAGATGTGCAGATAATAGTGAGTAGGAGGAGGGCAGGGTGTACACGGGGGACAACAGTTGCTTTTCTATGTGAGAAGTTCTTGTTCTCATCCCAGCCTTGACAGTATCAACACTATGACTTCTGCAAATACGGCCAAAATCTGCTTAATGAATACATTATTTGTGTTGATGTAACAGGTGACTCAGAGTGAAAGACCTGTTCATATCTATAAAAAAAAAAGAAAGAAAAGAAAAACATCAACTTCACAAAAGATTCAAAAATGTACAAATAAGACAGTGTGAAAAAAAAAGCCTGGAGAATTTAAAGATTTGTTTAAATCTGGGGCCAAAACTTGTGTTCACTCTGTTTTAAAGCCCTTATTATTAGCAAAATAATTCAGTTGAAAAGTTTACTACTCAAATTTTCTATTTGTATTAGCTTTATTAGGTTTGTGACAATAAATGACTATTATCTTTAAAACTTCATTTCTTCCAGCCATTCTATTATCTGAAGTCAGCTGCTTTAATAGTGCTGTATTTCATTTAACTTGCAGTAACTCATGTACACTAATCCTCTGAAACTTCATGCATTTTGTAGTTTGTCCTTGTTGTGTAATGATAAATACCAATGTGTAAATGAAACTGAGTCAAAGGCTTGATTTCCTGGGTCAAGGATGCCTGTTTTCATTGATGAGCGTGGTTTCATTTATTGTCGTGCCCCCAACAATAGCTTGTGCTGATGGTGCATGATCTTTATCGCCCGGACGCGTATTTGTACAGCACGCAGAGAGGATTTGGCTTGAGGTCACTACCATAGTGCTCTCTCTGATTGGGCAAAATGAGCCCTGCTGTCTTGCATGGACAGCCAATATCACAGTACACAGGTTTTCCTTTTTTGAACGGCTACAGAACATAAGCAGATCTAAAATAAAAGATGCAAATCACATTGAAAAAGACATTCAACATGTGGTAATTTTTCTCTTTTTTTTCTGACTAACTCTGCTCTAGCTTTTACCACCTAGTATATGAACACAAAAAGGAGAGAAATGCTCTGAAACTGATGCAAATCTCTCTTCTCTTGAAAGAATCTTGTATAAATGGATCCCTAGATGAGGTGGTACGAGGGTTGAAGGCCTCGCAGAGTTGAAATCTCTGAATGTGCAAAAGAAGTACGGCCCTCTGAACCTGAATCAGACTTTTTTGTCATTAAATATCTGTGTATTTGCAAACTTTACCAGATGTTGCATGTTTCTGTGCAGTAGGTTTCTCAGCAACAGCAGTGTGGCTGCCTTTACACTTTGTCACTGTCTAAATAGAAAAGTCATCGTCCATCTACAGCAAAAGCATCGACTTGCAGACATTCTAGTAGTATTTCCCTATCAACTCAAACCTTGTATACAAGTATCTATTTCTCCATTATAAATAGCTGTAACTCTTTCAATAGAAAAGATGTCTAAAAACTGAAAATGATTTTCATCAAGTAAAAACATTTCCCCATTTTTCTTTTTAAATAAGTACACACTTGGTAAAAAAAAAATAATAATAATAAACTCCTCTTTAAACCCTACTTTTATATTCCATTTTACCTCAAACACTCTGACTTTTTTGTTTATTTTATTATATTTTAATTTATTGAGGGTGCTTTCTGCACAATTCCACCCTTTTCCTCTATCCCTGTCGATTTTTTTTTTCAACCACTTTTTGGCCTGTCTGTGTAAAAGTATGCGCTGCTTTGAGTTAGTGGTGTACGCTCTCCCTGATGTTGAATGTGTGAAGGCATGCGTGTGCTTTGTCTCACAGGTTCATACGGTGAGATCATCTGACCTGGCCCTGCTGCTTGCTTTGCTCAGTCGACTCAATGGTCTGGTGTCTTCTATCGTATCCGTTGCCTCCACCTCTGCCTCAGCAGGGGTTTCCCTCTCCTCGTTCTCTGCTTCCTCTACCTCTGCATCCTCATCTAGACCTTCCTCTATTCTCTCTGCTTCCACCTCTGGTGGCTGCACCTCCTCAACTTCTTCTTCATGTAACGTCACTTCCCCTGTCCCTGTCGTTTGACTGTAGGAAGGCAGAGTCTCATCGTATACCCTAGAGATGTCCTCCATGGGCAGTACCTCCTCCACTTTCTCCTCCAGTGTCTGGAAGGGTGGGGTCCCTCTGCCAGCCTCCATGCCGACCTCAGCCAGAGGGTAGAGGTGAGTTACAGGTGGGACCTTTTCCTCCTCTAGCAACTTGTAGCCTTTTGCTCTTTGCAAAGCGGGAACAGCCAGCGGGGACAGACCTTTTCCTTGTGATGGCAGAGGCGGGGCTGTGCCCTCGCCTTGAGCTGGAGCTGGGGCTGGCTTACGGAAGACAAAGCGGATTTTCTTCAGACCCAAGTGGCTGATCTCCACAAAGTTGAGGAAGAGCGAGACACAGGCCACAGCCAGCATGAAGATGATGAAGACAGTCTTTTCCGTTGGGCGGGACACAAAGCAGTCCACCGTGTTGGGGCAGGGCCATCGGCTGCATTTGTACAGTGGCAGGATGCGGAAGCCATAAAGGAAGTACTGCCCTACCACAAAACCCACTTCAAATAATGTCTTGAAGATGATGTGACAAATGTAGGTCCTCAGCAGGGTGCCCTCCAGGCGAAACTTCTTGCTACCTTTGGTGCTGGTCTCCTTAGTTGTGCGGACACTTCCCTGATCAGGTGCCAGAGGCAGACGCTCCTCGCTCAGTTCCTGTTGCCGGCTAAGCTCTGCCTCCTCTCGCTCCTTACGTTTCTCCTCCATGTGGACATGGTGCACAGCGTGGCCGACGTACACAAGAGACGGCGTGGACACAAAAATGATCTGGAGCACCCACAGGCGGATGTGGGAAATGGGGAAGGCCTCATCGTAGCACACGTTCTCGCATCCAGGCTGTTGCGTGTTGCAAACATAGTCGGACTGCTCGTCGCCCCACACGAACTCTGCCGCCGTGCCCAGTATGAGGATACGGAAGATGAACAGAACTGTGAGCCACACCCGGCCGATCACCGTGGAGTGCTCGTTGACTTCCTCTAAAATATTACCCAGAAAGCTCCAGTCACCCATGGTCGGTCCGTAGCACTGTGAAATGAAGGGTGGGGTAGGAATGGACACAGAGGGTGCAGTCGCACGGGAAGGGTGAGGTAGGGAGGATCCACAGTGGGAGTAGGAAAGAGAGGGCCAAAGGTAAGCAATGCATTAGAGGGCAAATCAAACTTTGAAATTCTTGTTCATCAAACATTAGCTGCGAATAATTCATGCATTTCAGTTTAAAAACTGAACATACTGAAACTTCACAAAAGTCTTAAAGGTCAACTGAGAACTTTCAGTTCCTATTATAAATAATGACATGAAATATCAAGGAAATAAACTTCTAAAGTTCTTGCAAAATCTCTCTGTAGGCCATTAAATTTCACTAAAATGAAGACATGAATATACAGTGCTGTCAATAGCTCTCAAAGGCAACATTCTAGTAAAAACAACGGTAGATTGAGAGATCAGCAGGTAACATAAAGTCCCCTACTAAATAATAAAAGGCAATCAAATGGGCAACTTGCCACAGCTGCGGCTCCGGCAAAGTTGAGTCCTGTCCCGTTCTCTTGGCACCCGGCAGGGGAGAGTGAACTATTTTCTGCCCTCTTTCCCACCTAAAGCCCTGTCCTTGTCGCCCCACTGAGCAGATGTAAATGAATCGGCTCTGATGGTTGGTTTTTAGTTTGCCGCAATATTTAAGCTTGGAGCCAGACGGCCTTTATTTTCCGGGCGACGTGCGGGTGACGCAAAAGACAATAGGATCAACAAAGCCAGGGCAGGGATGTATGGAAGCAGGCCTCAAGCTCCCGCACCAACATGGACACTGTCGGGGCACAGAGTCCACAGCAGCCCAGTCACACTCCTACTTTCTTAACGGTCCGACGTTCTGTGTATGGAAACATGGACACAGTAGACACAATTTCAAATGGTGCCTCCAGCAATTGAGCCAACATTAGAGGCAGGTCAGTAACAAACTATGAGCTCAGGCAAGGATGAAGGGGAACTCTGTGGATGTGCATCAAGTCCTTTAGACTATATAACACAAAACATTAGTATGGATTAATGCAGAGTTGTGAAAATGTCAGAACACAGGAATCTCTGGCATTTTTCTCATATATGAGCTACTTGTTATTATTTGTGAATGTATGACCTCTGAACATAATTTCTGATATGCTTTTTTGTAACCTGTGACACACAAATTTTAATAATAATGCTGCAATAAATTTGAAGATTATTAGACTTTATTGTATTTTGCTCAATAAATAGATACGAATTGTAATGTAAATGTTTCATTTTAAGCTAATTTAAGCAGAATAATCCAACTTTCCCTTTGAATGGAAAATCTCAGGGATCATTTTCTTTTGTATTTGTGTAAATTTATAAATTTTCTTTTTAGCGTTTTAGTCGGTTGCACATTTGTTGGAGTAATGTATGATGTTTATATTGAAAAATGTTCTATTTCATTTTTTTGCAGATTGTTTGGTGTTGGAAATAAAATAATGTGAATCACAGTGACACACCTCATTAACATGCTTCCTTGAGGGAACAGAAAAAACCTTCCCTGCTCTGAAGGCAGAAACAATCACCAGAAATGTTTGCTCTCAGAGTTTTATGGATGCTTGAACAGCAGAACACTGAACCCAAAGGTATTTTAAAGTTTTGCAAGAAGAAAGAAAATAACTAAATCTATAGCATTGCTATATTATAAACATCAAAGTCATTTCATTTTATTCTTTTGAAATGCCATTTTAGCAACCCTAACTTAGAAAAATATTTATTATTAATTGTTGTTTACTGTTATTGTATTGTTTTGCATAAGCTGTGCTGAAATACCAGGTGAAGCTGCTATAAATAAACCACAGGAAGCCTGGAAACTTTTCTATGGTATGAAACATAATTAAAAACAGAAAATAAGAGCAATCACCCAGACCTTTTGTTCCTCTTGTTGTACATTTTAATTAAAAAGTTGTGGAACAATTTACCACCACCTCATTTGAAAGAAATACATTCTGTGACATGATGTGCAAATCGCCAACTTTAATACTCAGGTGATAGTTTTATCTAAACATATATATATTTTTATGTACCTTACACATTGCCAACGGCTGAAATTTTAATGTGCAGTATGGATTATATGAGAAAATATTATACATTTTTATTTTTATCATAGTTTGTTTTATTTAATATCAAATACTCATTTTATATATTCAGAAATATAATTTAGAATAAACTGAACTACTAACAGTTACAGTTCCCTGTTATTCTGTCAATTTATCCTTCGTTCCTTTTTTAAAGTGCTCCTGTTTCCACCCATAATAAAAAAAAATTGTGTTTATATTCATTAGTATAAGAATAAGAAAAACAGTAAGGGTATTTTACAAAATGTAATCAAATGAAATGAACCATGAAACATTTGAACTTTGTGTTCTCTTTGTAGTTAAGTTTTTCCCACAATGGAAATCCAGAACCATGCCTACATATATCTATGTTTACAGGACTATAACATAAACAAGATCTTATCCTCACATTACAAAATGTGGCAAAACAAAAATCCTGGTTAGTCGGTAACACGACAGCATTTTTATCTTTGCGAAATGTTCACACATTTTATTAAATCACAAGGTTCATTTAAACAAAGCTAGTGTTTTTCAATAATGTAAACCGTTACAAACCTGCACTCATGCCAAATCACTGGTGCACCAATTTAAAGGAATCGACAGAACAATTATTTGGCAGTGAGAGGCATTTAAAGTTTATTTAAATTTAAACAATTCATTTCCTTTTGCTCAATCAAACATGGAGGTTTCACAAGAACTTTATTGTTGCTGAAACATGAAACATTCAGTAATAGAGTTGCTATTTGCAAATAGCATGTTTGCTGTTTAATCTTTTTCCATGTATTTTTATGCCCAGCTTTTAAATCAGATCGCTTAAAAATGCATTTGGTGTCATCAGTTCTCACACTGCAACATATAACGTCAAATATTGCTGCTGCTTAAGGAATGGATGATTAAATATTTTTTTCACTTTGCTCATCGTTCATTTAACTTCACTGAAATTCAAGCCATACTGTTCTCAATCTGTGGTGGTATCACCGGTGTGCTGAAATTAAGAGTCCGAATCTCAATACTTTTAGATCTTTTACTTGGTGGTACACTATTGTTTTAAACTTAGCTTTCCAAAATGTATCTCCGAATGCAAAAAAAAGAACCTTCTTGTTACAATAAACGTTGTTTTACCCCTCCTGGATATATGAAAGCAGCCATTACATATCCTGGAGAAATCACATTTTCTCATATAAAGATGTCCTTTATCAAAAGCTCAAATGTTCACTCCCCTGAAGGTCTGGCATGGTGCATGGGCTCAAAGGCATGACCAGGGTGTATCCACATAGCTGGGGGACCAGGGGAGTCCCTTTAAAGTGCAGTGTGTTGGTATAGTGGATGCTTGCATGCTAAGCCCCACACTGGCCCAGTGAATGGCGCTGGGATTTTACACAAAGACATGATGTCATGATGCAGAGCGCGGGCTCTATTGAGCACGTGCATTGAGGCGTGAGGCCAGATCAGACCTTCGCAGGATACCAACTGGGCCTTAATCAGGATGCTAACACGCTAACAAACATATAGTGAGGTGATCTGCCTATGGCGTAGAGGTGCCACGTGATGCTGCCTGAAGGGCCTTTGAGAGTCTGGAAGGAACTTAAATCTTATTTCTGTACTGAGCTTATCAATATGACGCAGTTTAAGACATTTTTTTTTATCTCACAATATGCATTATGTGGTCGAACATACGTTGGCAGCAGCTTGGTTTGATTTGGCCTTCTTCTTACCTCTCACACAATGAACATCTCCCACCACTCCCTGAGGAAAAACACTTTCTTCACCATTCTTACTTGGGCTCAAAAAATATTTTTTCTTAAATTCTAACAAGATTGGGAAAAGTCATTCTTTTCGTGCCATTTACCTATTTTACTCTCAGACAACAATGTAGCTTTTCATTGGGCCTTTGTGTTTCTGGTTGACCTCTGAATTGAATCATAAGTGGCACAGCTGGACTGGTCTGTCATCACTCAATGGCCTTTAGAAAAACAGCTGAAATCTTACTCTGACTAATGTACTGAAGGAAAGTCAGGCTGATGCTGCATTTCCACTAATGCAATACTACTTCAGTAATATCATTAAAAAGAAGTAAATGATCTGTAGATTTTTTTTTTCAAATGTCAGTTTTGTAAACAAAGTTGTATTTTGAGAATGAAAGCTTTGTGAATCATTTGTATCGTACTTCCACATCCACATTAATTTCAGTTTATGTGATTTTTTTTATGCATATGTTGGTCATTTTAGTAGCTATGAAGATTATCAATGATTATAAAGTATATCCAATTTTTAAGCAACAAAAGACACTTTCCAAGAAAAACACATTATATCTTGTATTACCTCTCTTTGTCAGTCACATGAACTTCTCTCACGAATCGTCTGGTTTCTGGACTCGCAGACAGAGAAGAAGCGTTCACTGCAGTTTTACAGAGATGGAACCAGCGATGACCCGTGGAGATACGACATGACCTGGGGGGCAGCGCTGCATCCCATGACATGGCAGGACAATAAGACCTGAATGGCGTAAGGCTTAGGGCTCGAGACAGGTTCTTGTTTCCAAATACTTGTTTGTTCAGTGTTCAAATATACATACATTTATATTTGAGTTAGTGGGTGTGACTTTCACCATTTCTCTTTGTGTTGTGGTGACCCTCTAACTCAGCAACTCAGTTTTTCTCTTTGTGATCTTTTTTTCATGAGTCGACTGTCTGAACTCCCGTCTTTTCATTTTCAATGGACGCATTAGACCTCAAGAAACCAATCCCTCTAAACAACTTGGTTTTAATAGATAGGGGCCTTTTCATCATCATGGAGGATGGACCGGTTCTCAGCTTTTTTATGCAGAAAGTCAAACTACCTTTTGATTTTCTGCCACCAAATTTTGACCTTTGGGGGGGGGTCTCTTAATTTTATGCTCTTTGGTCGCAAAAAAAATATACTGTGAAAAAAAATGTGATAAGAGAAATATACTGTATGAGCAAAGAAATTCTCCTAGAAAAATCCACATAGGAACATTCTGAGTCAACATATTTTTTTTACATTTTTAATTTTGGTTTTACTGCACACACACACACAAAAAAAATATATATTCCAGAATACTCAAATGTTCATTTTATCAACAAAATTTCTTATATTAAAAAAATCATATACAAAGAAAATTAGACTGGGAATAATCCAGCTGGAAATGTGTTTTTTACATGTATTTTTTGTCCACAATTATTAAAATATGTATTTACACAGGATGTATAAAATGTTTTTGAACTGTACAGCAGGTAAATTTTTGTTTGAGGAAATCAAACTTTATGGTTGTATTAAAAAACGTGTTTTTGATGGGGCAACTTGACTGTGCGGTCTTGGTTCTTACTTCATTAGTCTATGAAAAGAGTGAGAAGATCAAGCAGTCAAAAAGATTAACGTTACATCAATCAATCACACTTTTGAAATCACGTGTGTGCAGCATGCATCTCTCAGGTCAACTGCTTTAAAGCGTAAACACATCCACTCTCTTATTTGCCCTTCAACATCTGTCACATCTGGTCCCAAACCACAGCATTGTGTTTCTGTGGGCCGAGCTCTTGACACCATTGTGTTTGTGAGGTCAGATTTGTTGAATTTGGACCAGGCCGCTGTCCTTCATGTGCTCAACTGCACACAAAGACAACAGCCTCTCGGGAAAGGGTCATTAAGACCCTGCAAGTGCATAACCAGACCTTTCAGACACATTTTACTACAGGAACTGCCAAACAGAAACACAACTCCTTGTAAAAATTTGGATAGCTGCAGCAGTAAAATACGTCATTTGAAAGAAAAAGTGCTGCTCAAAAATTCTACGTTTTTCCTCTGGTAAATATTTTTGCCGGTTATTGTTTGAATGTTTACCGGAGAGAAAAATCCAGATTGATTGTTGTCAAGATTACAAGAGGGAGTTGTGTGTTTAAATGGTGAGAAGATTGAGTTGCTTTGACTCACTACCTGAATTTATGCTTAAGGTCTCCCCTCCCAAGTCCGGTCATAACAGCAGCTCATACCACCCCCCTGTGTCTGGAAGGGGACTTGCTGACCACTGCTGTCTTCATTTTGTTTTTTGTTTTTTTCTCTTTTTACTGAGAGATTCTGAGAAAGTTTTTATCTTTTTAAGACTCACAATATCTCTAGATTTTTCTTCTCCTTCAAAGCACAGCGTGGTGTAAAGTAGATATGAGTATATTATCTGTTTCAAAGTATAGCAAGCATTTTGAAAGTCACATTTTTTAAAGTGAACAAAAGATTTCCACTACAGTTTATCAATATAATAAATCGATTTAATGTGATGTCAGAAAGTGACATAGGTTTTATCCACTTGTATCAAACTCTCACAAGAGAATTCTGAATGTTTGGAAAATAGATTTAGTCACAAAAAACATGAACAATGATGTGGAAACTAAAGCATCCCTTACACCTCTAAAGACACGTCCATATTCAAATGTATATAATTGTGGTTATAGTGTTTTTTTTAAATTATTATAGCAAAATTTCACTGGAAATTAAATGAAATGATGTTATATATTTTTGTTAAAGATTTTTATTTAACTATGCTGCAACTGTTAAGATAAATTGATTCATTTTTTGCCTTTTGCAAAAATCATACAACCACTTTTATGTCTTTTTAAAACTCGCAGATGTTCAAATAGTCTAATTTATTGAGATGCTTTTGGTTTCAAGGCCAACAGAAAAAAAAAATCCCCCTGGAAAACTACAAAATTACAGACAAAGATCAGAGACAAAAACTTCATTTAATTTGGTCATGATTTGCCATTTTCTGTGGTTTTGAATCTGTGAATGTTCATTAGTTCACCTAATCAAATATTCACCTCTCAGTTTTGGCAATTGTGCTGCTATCTATTTAAAGTGTATCTCTCTGTATTGAACTTGTGTATTGAACTTGTGTTTTAAACCTGCTGAGCAGCAGAAAAAAAATCTATAATTAAGACATTAACAGACAAGCGCAAACATATGCATTGAGTAACTGTGAAAAATGTGTTATTTCTATTGTGCATACCTGCAGTAAAGCAGTTTTTACCAATAAAGGCACCATAATATTTCTGTTTACAAACACTGACATATAAGTTTGGGAGATCAAATTCTTTAAAAGTATTGGTTAGCATCTTAAGCAAAACTAAAGTAATATCATCTAATATATGGTCACAATGTACAGTAATTATGAAGAAAAGACCAAGAACAAGATAGAACTCATACAATATACTAAGGTAACATAAAATAGAAAAGCAATGTTAATTTAATACCCAAGTTGACGTCCTACAGAGCTGCATAGGTTGCTTTAATATCCAAAATATTTATGCCAGTTTATTGTCATTATTAATAAAATATTAGTCACCTTGTGGGTGCTAAAGTGTCACCAAGGAGTTTTCTCTGTGACTGTTTCAACTTTCCCAGAATTATTTTCTTACACATTGAGTCATCGTAGAGGATTAGGCTTTGGACAAACCAGTAGCCAGTTTTTGAATCAGTGGGTCATGCGTCACCAAGCCAGCAGCTCTGTGCACTTTGGCAAGTCCGTCCCTATGAGAAAAAGAGAGACGGTGTGAGAGACGAGGCAGGAATTGTTCTCACCAGTGAAAAAGGAAGTGGAAAGGCAGCTTCCTTTCAGTACACTGGGAGGGAGATGAGGGCAAGGAGAGTCGATGCTCACACAATGGAGGACTGGTGGGAGGAGGGTAGACAGGAGGCATTAACAGAGGAAGGATATAAGTGCCATGTGTGACTGGATTTAAAGACCTGGAAGACAGATATTGTTGTTTGGGATGAGTGTTTTGGAGTTCACATGACACAGGACAATCTTAAAAAGCTAAACTTTTTTTTTGTATTTTTTTTTTTCTGCAGGTCTTATTTGGAGCATAACTTTCCCACAGCCTGACCACAACCTCTGAGCGATGTGCGATTCCTCGAATGACCCTCACACGCTAACAATGACCCAGTCTAATGACAATTATGTCAGATTGCAAGCTATAACAATGATTTACATATTGTTACACTATTTTAATATGTTCAGCTTTAATTGGAATAAATATTTATATATTTTTTAATGTTCCATTTCACTTCTCGGTTGGGGAAATTAATTATAAAACCGTTGTCTTCAAAAAATGACACCAACTTAAAATGCAATATGTTCTCGAGATCTTGATTTCTTCTAAAAATGTTCAGATTCCTACATTTTAACATTCTAAATGTTCAGACATGTCTTAAAGAAGAACATATAAAAACTAAAATATATTTTTTTTTTCAGAAAAACAGCAACAGCAAAACCTTTGGGCAAACAGCAGAACTCTAAAGAGAAAAACATTAACCCTGAAAATGCCATTCAAAAATAAGAGATGTTTCAACAAACATGAAAAGTTTTTTGCCCTTAATTTAACAATCAAAGAGTTTTGGGCAAATAAAACTCTCCGTATGTGCTAAAATAGTCAGTAACTTCTATTTCTTACACTGCTCTTAGATGGTTTAGTCTGAGTAGGCTACGCAAATATCAATCAATTTCAAAGATTTTACAAACACATCTGAACTGCATTTTTAACATTTTAACACCTATTTAACCACAAGATTAAAAAAAAGTATTTTATCATTTATCCAATAAAACTGTGCAGATTGATCCAAGGACTGACCAGAACAAAAACTGAATCAGAAATAGCTAATGACAAATCCTCATGTGTCCATTAGTTCCTGATGGGCTGATCTATTTGTTTAACGTCACATATTAATAACATTTTGCCTCTGTTTGATTCTGGGCAGGTAAAGTTGCTGAGAGTAAAAGAAAAAACAACAATCTAAGATTCTTACACCTGCAATAAGGTAAAACTGTTGATCAAACTGAGGAAATCTCGACCTTTGAACCCTGAATTTACGATATTGTGTTTAAGATTCTGCACGAAGTTGCATATTTAAGTTTTAAGAAATGGAGTCAAATGAGGAAAAAAAAACAATGTAGATTTAGGATCAAATTACTTGATGGGTGACTGGGTCTGTGATAAGCGCAACGCATTAGAAAACATGTGGGTGTGCGTCTCACGGAGGTCAGGAAGCACTGCCTGAGGGCCTGGAGGCCATTTTCAAAGGAGGGCAACACCCTCTGGCTTTATCAGGGGCAGCATGGCCAGACAAAGGATGATTTCATACCCTCAGGTCTGTTCAGTAAACCTGCTGTTGAACACAATGTAATCTACGGATAGGAGTGCCGGTGCACACGGCCAAGCATCCTCTAAAAAACACCCGTAAGTTTCTCACATATATCCACTTACTCACTTAACACTGAGTCCTCAAACAATAACCAGTTTGCAGTTAGGAAGTCATAAAACACTGATATAGTAAAGTGTAAAAACTAGACATGGAAAAAGAGGCAGAGATTGGACATTAACTGAGTGATAGGTGTATTTTATGTGTATTTTATGAGTGAATTTTTTGAAAAGTTGCCTTTTCTTAACCACAATCAGACATCCAAATACTAACACTAGGATCAGTTCACAAGCAGGTTGCTAAGACAGCGGTATCTTTATTTGGTGTTTTAGAAATAAATTAATCATGGGTGCCAACAGTAAGGAAAGGGGTAATCAGAGACGCAGCCACGAACTCTGAAGGTGCTGTAAAAATCGACAGCTCAGGTGAGTGAATCTGTTGATAGCATAACTATTAGTCTTTCAATCCACAATTAAACGTTTATGGAGAAACAGGAATAAAGACATTAGAAAAGGCATCAGAAATCAGATAAAATATTTGCTACAAGCCCAGTTTTGCCTGAATCGGATGAAACATTATGAACATATAAATGGTTATTTCTGCTTAGTGCCATCCTTATCCTCTCTGGCCCCTTTTTTGTCTGATTACTGTGATAAAAGTCAGTAGAGGCAAAACATCAGTTAAGAAATATATCATTTTTTCTGACTACAGATATGATCAAGTTGGCACCTTTTCAATGTCCCATTTTGAAACGTGTCTAAAAACACCATATGAAAGGTTCAGGGACAGAGAAAGTCATTAATTACAAAGAGAAAGTGCATTAAATGCAGTTCACTTGTTAGGGTGTCTGTATTTGTGCGACTGGGGCTTTTATTGAAACTATTCTAACTATTTTTTTTCTTGGAAGTAAATATGTGTCACCAAGATTTTAATAAAATGTTGCTTAAATTCTAATGTTGCATGTTGTTACTCTCGCGTTCAGTGTAAAAATACATTCAGAATACATTTTCAACTTAAAAAAGGTCATTGTTTTTATTTATATATGGTTGAATTTCATTTGTTATTTTCACTTCAAGCTGAAAAATTCACATTTTAACTGTTTTTTTTTCCTCTTCAAATCTTAATTATTACTGAAAGATTGAAAGTAAGATTGTGTTACTGCAAAAAATAATCCTTTATTCATTTTAGAAGGGTTATGTGATTATATATAAAAACATTTAAAAAAAAAGAAGCTTATTCCATTTACTAAACTAAAAATAAATTTAGCCCAGCAGGACTAACAAACATGGCTGCTTGTTTGACCTGCCTTTCATCCTTTACATTTCTGCTGCACAGTTCTTTCATTCACAGCTTGTTTATAAAACTACAGTATATAATGAGCACTCATCCATACATGTAAATGTAAACCATGCAGTCAGAACAAAGTCAATCTGTTCACACTGGCATGCGCACACTCGCGCAGCACCCGTCTGTCCTCGTCTCGGTTTGAGGCTGCCCTGGATGAGGGCTCTGGTAGATATCCGTCTTCCTGCATTTGTTAGGCTACTTGACCTCCACGACTGCACGCTGAGGAGCTTGTGGCACCATGGCAGTGGTTGGTGGCATTAAGAATACAAGCTTATCCTTAACTCTCACCATATCTTGATAGCCTTGTTCTGCACAGGGTGGAGGAGGAACTGACAAGGTCCACAGCATGAATAGTGTTTGCTTTCATTCAGCTTTCAATAATCTAATGAAAACTTCTGGAATAAACCAAATTTAAGACTCTCTGACACCACGTATCTGGAGCCGAAAGGCGCCTGTAAGGAAAGCTATTTTTTGTCTTTACTGTCGCAGTTTAGGTCAAAAACACAAACTAAATCCAGCTGCTGATGTTGTTATGAATGTCACAGGTTTCCATCTATGATGCTGTAGTGCATGTGTGTTTATTTAATCCTTCTCTATACATTCAGACTAATCTTACCTACAGATTTATGCTATTTATAAGTGTGTGAGAGTAAAATGTTGCAGTCATTGCATTCCCAGTGCGTTGTAGTTACTGGTTTTAGTAAAAAACACGACTAAGAAGTAATTTTGTAAATGTAACATTTTGAATATATTTTGTTTTTGTTTTGGTTTTGGAAAATAATAATTGGCGCTTTGTGTTTAGATCCCACCCTGAAGTTAATCCTGAACATAGAATGAATCAAATATCTTTCCAGGATTAGAAATATATAGCTGAGTAATATTTGTATAATGTTGAATATGTATTTTATGATGCTTTGTGATATTACCTAAACAAAAGTATCTATGCAAGTAAGGAGCCCTGAGGAATTCCATGATAATTAAGGTTTAGGTTTTCTCTTGTTTCTCTGTGTCAGTAGATGTTTGCCACTTGCCACTTTATTTCCATAATGTTTCTGAATTTGTTAAATCACAAAATTCAACTTAAAAGTTTACAGGTTTCACTTATAAAATTTACCTATTCCAACATTAAAGTAAGCGCTGTTTTGCAAGCTTACATTAACAGTTATACTTGTAAAAATAATTGTCTTTACACATTACAAGATGAATCCATATTTTTTTTCCTTTTCACGTGACTCGGGGAAGCTTTTCGCATCAATACTTGTTAAGGAAGGACTTATATAGAGACTATTAAAGCTAAATGAAAAGGTTAAATCTTTTATAACACTCAGTTTGGAAAGACAGTTTCAATTTTCACATAATACTGTAGAAAAAGAAGGAGTAACATTTTCACTGCTATAACTATAAACAATGCACTGAAATGAAGCAAAGGAATCACTGAATGATATTCTACTTGTAAAATCAGTTCTGATGATCAGCACAATGGAAATGGCCTTCAAACTGAGAAAGATCACATTTATCTGCAGCTAGCAGCAGCTGTCACATCCTCACAAAACCTGATCTATATTAGATCGGGATGTTAGATCCGGAAGAAGTTAATCTTAGAGGAAACCTTGGGAGAAATTTCTAAAATTATATACCTTATAAATCCATATAAATATTACACAGCACGTGTTTAATAAGTGGCAGAAGTTAAGGGTTCAAACTCTTGATAGAAGTCTTAGAGGGTTTTGTTATGAGATCCTTACCACTCTGTTCCTCGGCTATTTTTACCCCACAAAACATTTCTGTGATTTATGTTTAAAGGCGCAGTTGTTGTGTGGGTGAATTTAGACTTTCGGACACCTGATCAGGCCATGACACTGGCAGCAAGCAACAAAAAGAAAATAAATGCTCCAAGTCTTTGGTTACTTTATCATCACTAATCTGATCATATGGAAAAAGACTAAATAATTTAGCTAAAGGTTTGTAAACTGATTTCAAGAGTGATTTTTAAGTTGGTATCTGCTGTAGACAAAAATAAACTAAGGCTTTCATAAATGTCTTGGATTATGAAAGAATCCAGAAAAAACACAGACATGCAAAGAAAGTGCAAACCCTTAGACAAGATCATCCACACTATATAAAGAAGTTGTTTTATTTGTGAAACATTTATAATGTCTGTGAATGTTAAAAAGGGAAGAGTGATTTGCTTTTTTTGGCATGTGTATCTCCTAAAATCAGGTCCAGTTTGTGCTTTTCAGTCTGGAGGAATCCCCAACAGGATCCTCTTGAATTTCTACAAACGCATCCGAGGTTTACAAATCAAAACTGTGCTTTCAATGCTGATACTGTATTGAGTCAAGGATCATTTTGAATGAGTTTCATAAATCCAAATGATCATGTTTTTCATTTGACCTGAACTGATCAAGACTGCACAAACAAGCAAGCTATAAATGTGTTTAATTTACAGTTAAATTAATCTGTAAAGATATTATTAAATATAGAATTTTATTTTGTTTGTAAAAAAACAAAATTAAATTTTTACAAAGATGTGTTTTAAATGATTTGCGTCTAGTGTAGGACAATGCACTCTGTCCAGTTCAGGTCAGTATGCATGCTCTTCACCAGGATTAATGTCAAATTACCTGTTGGCCATTAATGATACATTTAAAAAGTATTCAATGTATTTTAATTTATTGTAGAATTTGCACAGGAATAAAATAACACATTTATGGAGAACCCTATGTCGAATACTGATGTTGCAAGATGCAGAGAAACCACAACATTTTTGTATGCATAACAAAAGGTTTCTGGTTTATTTTTATTTCTGGGACCATTCAGAAAATGTTTCAGAAACTAAAAGTGGGGCGGTAAGAAATGCCCCCCCCCCGTTAATTCAGGGTTCATCGAAAAATGCTCACCTGTTGTGCGGAGCTTTTTTTGTGGTAGGTCTCTGCTTTTGTTTGATTCAGTCCTGATTCCTGCAGTGGCTTTGCAGGAAGAGTAAACTACCTGAGTGCAAAGCACCAGCACCGCCAGCAGCTAAACAGCAGCTCAGCAGGAAGCTTTCTCCACCACTTTGAATGATGATCTTCAGTTTGAAAGCCTGGCTTTCATTCATTCCTCTAAACATACTTTCTGCCGTTGTGGTCAAACAACTCAATCTTTGTCTCCTATGACCATAAGACTTCTGGGCAGCGGGGAATGGGTGTGTGTTTGTGTGTGTTTATCCTTTTAAATCCTTTTTGAGGGAACTCATTTCGAACTTCAGTGCCTGGTTTGAGTTTGAGAAAGATGGTGGATTGTTCTTTCAATCTGCCATGCAAAGAGAATGATTCACATGATGCATGAAAAGCCCCAAAATAATATGATGTGCATGATAATAGTGACTGCATGAAAGCTGCTGACCAAACCAGTTGTGTTTGGTTTTTAAATGTGGCCTGATATAAAAAAAACCAAAAAAACATTTGAGATTCAGAAAGCTACTAAATTGGCCCCTTTTTTCACCATTCAAATATGAAGCTGTGAAGCAAGCAGAAAGCCAAATTCATTCCTTGCAGCAATTCTTTCTGTGTTCAGTGCAATACATCAGAGACAGCTGTGGGGTTTGCTAAATTACCTAAACAAGAGGAGAAGATGAGGATTAATTCACCCAAGTAACAATCATCAAACCCCCTCTAAATCCAGAGCCAACGCCATGAACTTTGACCGAGACTGCATGGATGCCCTGACAACAAAATGACATTCATTTGAATGAACATCAGCCTTCAGCAAGGAGGAAGTGCAGCTAAAACAAAAAACAAAAACTGAACATTCATTGCAACATCTCTGTGTCAGTAGACCGTGGAGGCTGATCCGAGGCTGAGATTCACAGTGGTTATGTCAAATAGATAACTATGTAAAAAGCAGGACAGATAATGAGGATTAGTGCTTTCACTTAAAGAGCCTTAAGATTTTCCAAATTGAAAATCAGGATTTTCTAGGGACGAGCAGACGAACAAAGCAGGTTCAGTGCTTCCACTAAAACCTCATGACTGCCTCTCTGCTGCTTGTAACACAAGTGCCGGTTGCGTCACATGGTTTTGCTGTGCTGAGACACGTCCCTTTTGTTGAAGAACAACTTCTAAGTGAATGAAGACAAAGCAGAAGTCCAAAACTCAAGGAACACACGGTCACTTGGAGCACTCTGGACATTTACTCTGAGGCGGAATTGCCATTGATCTCCGAAAACAATTCCACTTCCTCCCCCGTCTGCTGGAGAATGCTTCCCAGCAAAAAATAGAGCACCAGGGATGTGAGATGTGAAAGGGATAGGTGGGAGAGGAAGAGGAGGAGATGGAGGAGGAGGAAGAGAGGGAGAAGGGAGGTCCGAGTGGGGGCGGGGCCGGGGAGAAGGGGGACACACGCTCTCTCTTGTGATGCCCCAGCTATTCTTCTGGTGTGGACAAATAAGTCAACGCTCAGATGCCACTGCTAAAACCAGTTCCTCCTGATGTTCCTTAGAAGAAGGTGGCCTCACTTACAGCTCTGCGTTCTTCATCTTCACCCAGACATTCAGAAGGACTTGATCTCCTCTCATAAGGACCTTCTGCCTGACCAGAAGTCAAGACAAGCAGAACGAAGGTAAATGTGTTTATACATGTGACAGATTTCCATTTTGTGAAGCTGTAGAGAACAGGGGACTCTCAGACATCGCTGCCAGATTGCGTTGGAGTTTGTGAGGTCGGGGATGATTTGTTGATGGAGGCCTGGGGTTCGTTAGAGTCGCCGTCCTCCTTGGCAGGTACAGTTTTCGACCTGATCGCTCTCTTCTGTCTTTATAACTCTCAACAAAAGACTCAAAGAGTCAAACAAAAAGCAGCAGTGGGGACATTTAAACCGAGAGCCACCAGCGATGTTTACTGAGTAAATGATAGATTTGAGGAAACATTTTGTCAGGATTGGCTCATGATCTGACAGCCGAAAATGAAATTTAGTGCTTTCACATTCCCCTTCACTTTTAATTTATGATGTGGCAAATAACAGTGAAAGATTGCTACTATTAACACTAGTGCATATGAGTGAATTGACATTTCTAGCTAAATACTTTTATGTTGGGTTTCTAACTCAAGTTAATTTAATTTTCATTGATTGAGATTATTTAGTTCTAACTAAATTTAACCATTTAATCTGTTTTAATTTTCTTTCTTTGACTTTATTTACTGCTTCTATTTGTCTTGTTTTATTGTAGTGACAAATGAACATTTATTTGTTTTATTTCTCTTTTTATTACTTTTGACATTAGTTTTAACAATTTTATCACATTTATAGAACATTTACTTGTTTTTAAGGTTATTATATTTACCTCTAATGCCTCCATATTTACACATTTCTTTACATTTTATTCTTCCCCCGGGATTTGTTTTGTTTATTTCATTATGTTTTTGGAATTTTTTGTTTCTGTTTGTCTTTTTTTAGCTGCTCTTTGTGATGATCTGATCAACCTATATCCATAAATACAGATTGACTGATTTGTTGTTAAAAAAATATTATTGTATATCTCCAAAAAAAACTTAATCTTTTGATTGTATTCTTGTTACATGAAAAAACATAATAAGATAATCAGCGTAAGTGTTGATTTATAGAAAACACTAAATAGCCACTACATTCAAAACTAAAATTATTTACATTTTTCAATAAATCAGCGTAAAGGATTCAATGTGTTCAAGATACAAATTAAAGGAACCTTTAGTCAATATTTTATAAATCTATGTTATTTCCTCCACAAATTTCCGTAGTTGAATAGAGAGAAGAACTTTAATGAAGGAATTGAAGGAGATTCTGCAGTTTAGCAAAACATCACAGAATAAAGTGTTTTACTCCAAAATACGTCACTTTATTCAGGGAAATTTTCAAAATAATCCAAGAGTATCTATGAAACACATCAGCTTAAAAAGCAGATATTTAACAGAATAAAAGTCATGATTATTACTTAATTTTATCCCAAAGAGTTGCAGCATTACACTCATTTAGAGATGTGGGTCACTGAGCCACTGAGCCAATATTTTTATATGAAAACCAAATTGTAACATACAACAAAGGGTAAACTACAATGAATAATTTTATTATAATGAAGCTTACATGTAACCTTACAGATGACTACAGGCTAAATACTTAAGCAACGTATGAAGCATAAGGGCTCAGGCTTGGATATTTTGATTTTATCCATATAATGATCTGGTGCATCGCATTTAAACTGAATGTGTATCAGACCATCTACCTGCAGTGCAGCAGAGGATGTTTATGTGTCATCACTCTGGTTGAAACACATTAAGTGATCATGAGAGCAACAGATCTGTGCTCGATTTTAATCCTGGTGAGACTCAGAAATGTTTAAACCTTTTTAAAGCTTATACTGGAACTGCTGAGACTGAAACACCAGCATGAACCGCCCTCTGTCAGAGCAGTAAGGATATAAAGAATATAAACAGAATGTTTTATATCTGACTACGGTGAAACAGATAAAAAAAAAATAGATGAAATTGTGCCAAACATTTAATTTGCTCCCCCTCCACAAATAGCAGCTACAAAGACAGTTCTTTTGGGAGCGAGTTCATCCAAACGTCCCGCACATTAAACACCTCTCAGCTGTCTGCTCCAAATGTTCCAGCGTATTGCCATAAACAGCCAAACAATAGATCATAACGAGGCCGCGGCTTTGTGTAAAGCGGTGGGCAGATGAACAGCCGTAGAGCCATGTAAGGTAGCAGGCAGCATGTTGGCCCGCCGGCTTCTGCTGGCCTGACTGATGCATGGCAGCCGAGATGCATTGCTGGATGTGTGGAGGGTAGCAACAGGTGACTCACATTAGAGGGAACCGTTCTCCCCCTCATTCTGCGTCAGATCAACTTTCTAGGTCACACAATCCCCAACTCCCTGCTTCACCAAGTCAATACAAGCTCAACCTAAGCATGCTCAT
The DNA here is from genome assembly GCF_027474105.1 of Poeciliopsis prolifica. Classification (NCBI taxonomy): domain Eukaryota; kingdom Metazoa; phylum Chordata; class Actinopteri; order Cyprinodontiformes; family Poeciliidae; genus Poeciliopsis; species Poeciliopsis prolifica. The sequence goes on from NW_026562382.1 coordinate 8,108,517, forward strand.
TGTTGACTGTAATCCTCCAGGGAAGGATATACACGCCACCCTGCAGCCCAGCATCCAGACAGCTGCTGTACTTTTAAAACTGAGCAAGTGTTAACGCTGCGCTTCAAATATAGAACTACGGGACTTAACGTATGTGCTGCATACATGTCAAGGCCCGGCTCAGATGGCCGCAATAAAAAAAAAATAGGGAGGACATGGCAACCAGAAGCGTCTCCTACAATCGAGGACCTTAATTGACAAACAATTTACCGGCCACATAGCACACACACCGGGCCGCACCGCAGGCTCCACACAATGCAACTTTGACAAAAAAGAAAAAGAAAAAAAACGTTTTTTCAAACAATCCTTTAACATATTTTGCTAACGAACCTAGAAAAAGAATGATGTCAGTCCCTCAAAATAAAACAAAACAAAAACAATGTCTTAGCCTGATGAGTCTGCATAATTCACATCCTCTACAGAGATGTTGATGTCTGTTTCAAGTGAGATTAATGAAACCTTTTAAGTTCAGGGAGCTGTGGCTGAGATAAAAAAATAAATAAATAAAACAAAATCAGGATCCCATGCAACACTGAAGCTCCAAATTAAGCTTTGTACTGCTAAGAGAGGAAATATATGAGGATCTACAGTGGATGCCCAGTTTTTGCAGAGGTTAGGGAGCACAGATGCTGACAGATAACTCAAATACTTGAAACTACCTCTTCAAAGTCTTACAACGGCCTAATTTAACAGTTGATACACCAAATATACCTTCATGTGCGTTAGTACATAGAGTGGAAACTGTCTTAGCACAACAGCAGAACCTAATACCAAGGTTGTCCTTATTTCTTTGAGCTACAGCCAATCAGCATAATGGAAAAGGAATGGCTATTTTCCACTTTGCCAAAATCAGCTCATAGCATGTCAAGAATCATTGGCACTTATGCTTCACTTTCCCAAGCTGCGTTTTGTTTCAAATATTCTGAATATGCACCGTAAAAAGAATCAGTGGGCAGCTGAACACTGTACAGCAAATGGTGGTTGATCCACTGTGTTTGCAAAGTAAAAGTGTCACATTCAGACACAAACAGCATCTTATAAAAACAAAATGTTGATTTGATCTCTACGGTGCCTTACAAATTAGTTAATTCCTCTTAAGCTACATATTTGTGCAGAAGAAAGTAACTGATCTTTACTTTTTCTTGTTTTTAGCAAAATAAACAGAGGTGTGAGGTGTGGTGTGGAGTTAAAGCAGGATGAGTTTATAAATTTAAATTTTATGTGCTAGTAGAATGTGCTGTATGTGAGAAGACATTATTTTGTAATCAACAAGAGCTTGTCAAATATGCTTTTTTTGTGTGTGTGCAGCATGTTTAATCTGTTTGCAAAATTTTGGCAGAAAATTGCCTCCATAAGAAGGACTCAAAACTGAACATAAAGTCAAAAGTGATACAAAAGATATCAGATTTGAATGTACCATACATGTATCGGTTACTATCAGTCTATAAGTTTTAGTTGTCATACATTTCGCCTCAATCAGAGCAATTTTCTCAGGTTAAGCTTGAAACAAAACAATCTAAATTTACCATCCATTGTAAACACCTTTTCCTCCTCTGATTGCAGTCTAAACAAGCCTGGACAAGTTGAGACAACCCAAGGAATTGTAAACAATGCCATCTAAAAGCCTGCGTGTTTAAAAGGATGGTACAAAGCAAGTAATGTTTTCCAGTCTGTTAAGAGGACCCTGAGTCTGTCAAACATGGCGGGTCAGCGCTGAAAGGTGCAGAAACGTTCAAATCAGCCCCGTCAGTGTTTTGCACTTGTGCCCAAACTTATAAGTTATGTGGTGAGTTTATCCTTCGTTGTGTTTCATAATAAGTGTTAGAAATCGCAGCATTGCTAATGCATCTGTTTTTCTTTTGCTGGAAACCGATTAAGAGTTACAGCCTGTCAGAAAGAACTTTAAACCATTGCTCAGTGCTTTGCTGGGTAGTCATCTAAACATAACTTGAAGGTGGTGCAAAATTGTCTGCAGGGTTTCTCCAGCCTTGTTAGCTGCCTAGCTTACCAGATTCCTAAATCTGAGCCACTGCCCTCTAAGGCAACAGTGAGGAGAGTTCAACAGACTGCAGGATTTATCATTGTTTTGCGAGGAGGAAAAGGCATGTGGCGTTTCTCCAGTTATGATTGCATCGAGTCAGATGAGCAGGCGCAATTTTGTTTGGTGACTGAATGAAATAGCTGTTTTTTCTCCTGTTACCTCTCTGATCCAGAGTCCACACCAGCACCAGCTCAGTGTCGATGCAGACAAGTTTCAGACACACACAGTTGAGTTTTAGCTGACCTCCAACTAATTAAGAGGTGAAATTCCATGTGCTTTCTCATTTTTATTGTTCATTTGGCTCTTGCAGTCAACCTTGACTTTATTTTAATTTAGAAATACGTCATATGTGCATGAAGCAAAATGTAAGACAAGTAGGTGCATTTTAAGAAATTTACCACTTTGATTTCCCCCTCACCAAATACCTCATTGCTTCCCTATTACCCTCTAAGTAAACCTGACAAGGATGATTATATGCAGGCCATCCAGGCTGCTCTGCAAAGGCCATGACGGATCACAGTAAATCCCTGGCCTAATTGTACCTAGCTGCACAGGTACAATTAGAAAGTGCTTTTTACACTACAAAAATAATTACTGAAAGAGATTGACTGTAACCTCTGGCCTTTCTCACGTAGTTTAGAACCCTGACGCTTTCGTTTGGCAGAAATCAGATTGTTTGAGATTGCTTCCTTAGAGAGCGAGAGCAGCTCTGACAGGCCTCTCGGGTAAATTGTCTGCTCATCCCAGGTACAATTTGTTGCACTCTGGTATTTGACTGTCATGTGATAACTATGTTGACTAAATTTAATATTATGACAATGCAAAAAAAATTTTGATGCTCTTGTGCAATAAAAAAAACATTTTTCTCTAGTACACTGTGTTCAAAGAAAGTAAAACAAAAGTTGATTTAACAGCAAACCAGTTATTATTGTTACTACTGCTAGAATACACTGACATATTGACTGTTACTTATATAATGATGATGTTTAAAGAATGCATTTGCATAGACTTGCTAAATGTTTACATTTTCTAGAGCTAAATTTGCTTTTTAGATCTGCATAAACATCACACAGGTTACTGATAGGTGGTTAATTAGTCAGGCTATCTACTCAGGTAACCAGCCAGCAGTTTGTTTGCTTGCCATATCAGCTGCTTTTTTGGGTGTTTTTACAAAACACTCAAATGTTTCTGTTTTGCAGGTTAAAGACATTTAGCTATTTTACAAAGCAGCAGCAGGCGAGGGAATGGTAGTCCACTGTTACTTTGCTACCCCACAGTAGCAAAGCACGTTATTACCCCATGCATCCAAAAAGAACTGTGCCTGGAAACCTTTTATTTTGTGTAATTATTTACATAACAATTGTGTCTAAACAACCATTTATAATCTAATTTGTCCACCAGTATCTTGAGTCCTTTTGTCTCACGTTGTTTCAACTTAGGTCAAGATTTTTTCTTTCAAAACAAAGTCACTGTCCTCAAAGGCCTTTGTTTCTGACCCAGAGGACAAGACGTTTATCTCAAAACTGAATTTGTGCTTTTCCATGCGGCGATGTTTTGTTTGCATGCTTCACCCAGGTGAGGGAAGCCTGTTGTCAGTATCAGCTGATAAGAGCGCTGGCTGTTTTAATGTGTAACCTCCTGCCATTGTGCTGGCTGGAATCTCATTCCCTTCCTTCGGCTCCGAGCCTGTTTGTGATTTACTTCCAGTAAAGATCATCAACCTCATGCGAGCAAGGTTGTGAGCCGGGTCCCCACAGCTTGTCGCAGGTAGTGGGTGTGTTCAGGAAACAAAGCAGCAGACCAAACAAACTGTCCTACGTCACACACCGGCCCACCAGACCTGGCCGGGGTTGAAGTTTAGATTTCTCTATGCAAATGTTTTCATAACTGTGATCTATTTCCTCCTGATTTTCTCAGGTTACTTTATATAGAGCAACATCCAAATGTACTGGCACCCTTTATTGGCTGATGTAAAAGAAAGTCCTCAAAATGAAGCTTTTCTGTGTTGATTTGGCCAAACATGTAAACAAATAACTTGCTGAAAGACTTTACCCACACAGGCCTCACTAGTATTTCTATAACATAAACTGGTATTTAATAGAGTTGTTCAAAATGCCAGGCACTCCAAAAGGTTTGTGGAAAAAAAACAGGCCTCAAAAATTCACATCTCGATTCTTTCAGCTTTTTTTGGTGAAAAGTTTGAGATGAACATGAACTCACCACATCCCAGAATTGCGTATTAAACTTCATATTTTTGTTTGTGATAGTAGGTCTGAATACAGTTACCAAGCAACCATTTACCAAGTAAAGAGCGTCTAATGTTTGTCTAGAAGATTTGGTGACTGCAATGACTACAATATTCTGCTCTTTGTCACACTGTGAGGTTTAGGAAATTTTAGTTTTAGAAAATCTCAGTCCTGTTCATAAATGTGGATCTTTGTAAAGTTTTTGAGAACCAAAACTGGATTAATCCAAAATGATGAAACCACAAAAAAGTGATCAGATCCTCAAGGTTCTCTTGGAAACAGATCAGGTTGTGCCATTTTGTCAGGAAAGCAGCATGGAGTAGGAGAAAGTAGGTTCTGTGAGCAGGAGAGCAGGTGCAGACAGTCAGGGAGTGAGTGATGTGTTCAGGCTGCAGGAGAAACTAAGAGACCCAAACTGTTACAGGTCCTTACTCAGTTGATAAATATAACTTATACTGTCTTTCGCATTCCTCAAAATGGGAATAATAATAGAGTGAATGTGGCAGCTTTCATTTTGGAACGAAAATCTGCAACCATGGGTTTTATTTTCCGAGCGAATAAATCAGCCTCGTTTTAAATGTCGGATTCCTGTTAAGAATCTTTAAGAGATAATACAGCTGCAATAAAAGCTGAATTTATTAGGATGGAATTGCTGATGGTGAAAGAGAGATGGAAAGTTAGTTGTGTTCATTCAAGAAACAAGCCTGGACCAAAGTGTTGCTTCCAAAAGAAATCACCAGTAATGGATCACTTCCAAGAGTTAGTGAAAGAGAACATTAATTCTCTGCTACATATTAAATTGTGTACCATTTTCCCACTTCAGACGCCATTAAAGCTTTATAATAATGTACACATTTTGTATAAACACACCAAGTAAGGTAGCGATTTAAAGTGGGAGTCATGTTTTCGCTCTTCCTCTCAGCTTTTACTTTTTTGCAGCTCATCCATCACCGTAAAAGCCACAGGCGGCCACACGTACATGCAGCATGTAGGCGTCAGAGGTCACATCTCGACCTATTAATGACGTGGAGGGCTGGAGGTTACTGGTGGCACCAATAAAGCTGTCTATTGAGCTGCCTTATAGGGTCATTCTCAGCTGAGAGCTCGTCACTGCCATGTTTGGGTCTAGTGCTTCAGCTACGGCATGTTCTCACATGCCGTTGAAGAGGTTAGATGTAGAAAACTGAGTGACGTGTCGAGATGCGGATCTGTGGGAGGGAGGCTCGACACACACAGGACATTAACGCTGGCACTAATGGTGATCTGCCTGCCTGCAGCTCAGGCCAGGTCACAACTGTAAAGGACAGAGTCTTCGCTCTAGCCTTGACTTTGCTTCTCTCTCTCTCTCTGCCTGCCTGTCTCTTGTGCACAAATAAAATTTTATTATTTCTCTTTAACTAAAGGTATTAAAGTGGATATAAAAAGTCTTCACACCCCAGCAGTGGTGGTTCTTGTTTCTCTGTCAGCACAGAGAAACAGCTGCTCCCATGATGCAAATATCCGCAAAAATAAAAGCGTAATTTCTTTGAATTTCACATTTGATGTAGTTAGAGGTCGTGTTCAAACACTTCAATTAAAGCAAATGAAGTCACCGACAAGCTTAAGTGCTTATTCCATATAATAGCCTGGTTTCCATAGCAGGAAGCAAACATATAGGAGCATTAACTGTGTTGACAAAAAACACAATTCAACCTGAGAAGAAGCAAAACCAAATCATATTTTACTGCAGACATGTCTTCTGCTGACAATACAATGTTATTTTTACATTGTCTAACTTGTCTTTTTAAATAATAGCTTCATCAGACCAGAACGTTTTGTTCTAGATGGAGATTTAGTCACGTTGGGAAGAAAAAGTCTTGGGTCTTTCAACCCTAGACGGATGGAGAATACAGGAGATTGTTGTCTCATGTAAAACACAACCTGACAGAAATTGCCAAAGCTTCAATAGAAATCCTCCAGTGTTTATAAGAATTATCTTGAATATCTTAAACATACCAGGATCTTTCATATCCAGCCCAGTGTGTCCTGCAAAGTGGGTTGTTTTTGAATCTTTCAGCAAATTAATGGTCTAATGCATATGTGTCAAACTCAAGGCGCTGGGGCCAAATCTGGCCCACCATAAATTGTCACGTCGCCCTCTAGTCTCTAGGAGGACACATGACAATAACGTTCAAGATAACAGATGTGCTTGAATATTATTTTATAAATCACACATTTTTATCTGTATGTTGCCAAATTACACGATTAAATATTAATTTCAAGAACTTTTACTAATTTAATCATATTTTGACAGTTTGTTGATAGGTCGTTTTATCAACACATTCTACCACAACCAGCCTCTGAAGACATTTGTGATCTCGATTTTGATTAAAGCTGGAAAATGTTTCACCATGTTCTCATTTCTTACGTCACAAAAAACGTGTTGTTTTAGTGAGGGTGAGTGGGCTTTTTATAGCCACTGTATGTTATTTTAAATGACTCGCAGCCTTCCTCAACTTCGCTCTCATGGGAAATTGGTTGCTTTCATTCCACTGTGTCCAGTCCTCAAGCTGTTCACAGCCGAGAAGCTATTTTTGAACACATGATCTGACACATCATGTCTGATCTTTTCATTCAACAGGAATGCAAACTTTATTTTTATTATTTTTTTTTTCACTTCCTTTTTTCAGGTGTTTCCTTGGACTTTGAGCAGAGATGGGAGACTGGAGTCTTCTTGGGAATTTCCTTGAAGAGGTCCAGGAGCACTCCACTTCGGTCGGGAAGGTTTGGCTCACCATCCTGTTCATCTTCCGCATCCTGGTGCTGGGCACGGCGGCGGAGTCCTCCTGGGGCGACGAGCAGAGCGACTTCATGTGCGACACCCAACAGCCCGGTTGCACCAATGTCTGCTACGACAGCGCCTTCCCAATTGCCCACATCCGCTATTGGGTGTTGCAGATCGTGTTCGTCTCCACGCCCTCACTCATCTACATGGGCCATGCCATGCACACAGTGCGTAGGGAGGAGAAGAGGAAGAGGATGGAGCAGGAGGAGAGGGAGGCCAAAGGAGACGACGGAGAAGACCTGCAGAAGGAGAAGGAGTTCCTCCAACAGAAAGAGATGAGAGCTGAGGGGACAGGTCGTGTCCGCCTAAAAGGAGCCCTGCTCCACACTTACATCCTGAGCATCTTGATCCGAACAGTGATGGAGGTCACCTTCATAGTGGTGCAGTATCTCATATATGGGATATTCCTCAAGGCGATGTACCTCTGCACAACCTGGCCTTGTCCCAATGCCGTGAACTGCTACATGTCCCGGCCCACAGAGAAGAACATCTTCATCGTCTTCATGCTGGTGGTGTCCGGCGTGTCTCTTCTGCTGTCCGTGTTGGAACTCTACCACCTCGGCTGGAAGAGCGTCAAGCAGTGCGTACGCAAGAAGACGTTACAGAAGAGCAACCACAGAGCCGTGACTGTGGCCGTGTCCACAGGGTTGGAATCCAACAAACACCAACAACCTTCCGCCTCTTGCACCCCGCCCCCGGATTTCAATCACTGCCTGACCACGCCGAGATCCATGAACCCCATGACCTCCATTGCCTCTCATCCGTTCAACACTAGGATGGCACTGCAGCAGAACTCGGCCAACCTGGCAACCGAGCGGCACCACAGCTGTGACAACTTGGATGAGGAGGACTTTCTGAGAATCAGATACGAGCAGCTGCCTGCAGAGCTTCCCAACGGCTGCTCGCCACTGCCGCTGCTGCATTCAGGCTTCCTGAAGGACAAACGGCGCCTGAGCAGGACCAGCGGCACCAGCAGCCGGGCGCGGCAAGACGACCTGGCAGTGTAGGTCCATTATGGGCCAGAGAGTGAGGATAGAACTGTCACTTACAAACACAGCTCTAACAACTTGCAAAAGTATAAACAAATTAGACATTTTTCACAATTTGCTACATTACAACCAGAAACTTTAAACATATTTCATTCAATGTTTTTGTGATGAACCAACACAAAGTGAGGCGTAATTGCGAGGGAAAGGAAAATAATTCATGAAATCTTAAGTGTTGGTGTATATCTTCACCCACACCTGCTGCACACATCTGGCATCTAACAGCTTTCCATAGAGGCTAGCATATTGTTCATTGACCTTTGCAAAACATCAATCGTATTGGACCGACGGGGCCTGTGATCTTCAAATTCAAGTATTTTGATGTATATCTTAATTATATCAAGACGTATGCAATTCTAACACCTGAAAAGGCTGCTGGAAGATGACATTCTAACTCAGTTTCAAGATTGTTATTCAGCCTCTAACAGGTTTCAGGTACCTTCATCATGCAGATACCTTCATCCTGCAGATACCTTCATCTATGCATCAACTCTCAGCAGTATATTTTATGGCAGCATCATCCTGACTTTTCCATAAAGGGCACTTCAGTGCAGCACTTGGGACTCCGCAGCATTCTCTGATGTACCTGATGACATATTCTACATATGATCTCTGGGTACTCATTATGTGAATTTCCTGGATTTATTTAGGGGTACAGGAGTAAAATGCTGGTGAAAAATAAAAACACTTCAGATTTTTAAGTGTAAAAGATTATGAAAACCTTGAATCCTTTTCCTTCAACGACATGACTCTGTGCTCCTTTGTGTTGTTTAAGCTCATGAAGTCCCTATAAAACCTGTTGAAATCTGTGTTTGTTACGTAGCAACATGTGAAAAACATCCAGGAGTAATAATAGCTTGGCAGAACACAGTGAAAGCCTGGCAGTTATTCCTAAAAGACAATCTGGTCCTGATTTTCTGTGGGAACTTTCACAAAGGGGACAGCTGATTGAAGAAATCCCCCTTTGAAGACACACTGAAATCTGTGAAAAGACTACATAAACATAGTATACGAATGCTGTCTGAAAGGATGAGCAGGCGTGTTTCTGTGCTTGAATATAAAAATGGAAAATAAACTGCAAAAAGAGATTAACACAAGCAGGGTAACAGGTGTGGTACCTGACCATTGCACATGCTTTCCTTTATTTAGAACTCGTGGAAGGGGGGAAGGATGCAAAATTGTATGTTTGTGAAGGATGTGGGGTGTGTTTATTCTTTTTTTTTCTAATTAAATAATCATATGGATCTCAGTTATTTTCTAAATTTCATTTATACCTTTGACTTAAATATATCATTTTAATCACTCTTGAATTGGGTAATGTAATTAATAAATCGAGAAAGAGTTATAGCATTAACTGTGAACATTTTTTATATACATATTTGCAAAACAAAATAAGTGCCTTGAAAAGTTAAGGAGGATTTTCATGTCTTCACTGCAAATAGATTTTTTTTTATGTGTCCTCTACTAAATCAATTGCACTATATTTTTTGATTTAAAACAAACAATACTAACTTTTAATTTGTGAATGAAACCGTGAAATATTTCCTCTTTATTAGCGAACGTGATGTGAGAATGTAGCTTCTTGTTTTGTCTATTTAAAGTTATTCAGATTTAATTTTGAAAGTTATGGTCCTGCTGATGTGAAGCGTAATGAGCAGGTTTAGCCACTAGGTGGCGACAATGCACTTGTATTTTCAGACGGTGTCCTGGATTTCTTGTTGTAAATAGTCATTCAATGCAAAATGTGTTTAATTTTTTTTGTTCTTGAATGCATTGTGCTTCACAGTCTAGTTTTATACTATATAGAGAATAATTGTGCAAATAGATATATTTACAATCAGACAGTTAAACATCATGCAAAGGAATTTAGTACATTCTCTTCTGTTCTTTCACATAGTCTGTAGTCCACAACAAATCAATAAACCATCATCCATACAGTGTGTTCAATTTTTGTTGAATGGCTCTTTGGAAAAAAAAAATAAATAAATAAATTCTTAGATTCCTGAGTCACAGCAGATATGTGGTAAATTCATAAGTATAGTGAAGTCAGCAGGAAATAAGAACCAGGAGATGCAAACACCAGCTGTAGATGTTCTGCTGTCACAGCTCAGGGCCTGAAGGTGCCAGACGGAGGATCAGCAGTGATATTTACACAGAAAGCATCTCTCTCTCACTCTGTCTCTCTCCTTCTATCTATCTGCCAGTAGCAAGAGTGTACAACTTAACTTAAGCTCAAAAGCTGAACATGGAAAAAGGATATTTGTACTTGTGATATTTATACTATTTAATTTGTGCAGCAAATTAACTGTTTCCTTTGCTCTCTGTGTTGTTGTTTTGAAACAAAGAAAGAAATCTAAGTGTTTTCAATCTAAAATTTCTGTTCTTGCTGTAGACAGAGCATCAGACACACCCACAGGTCATGGGAAATACTTCAAACTGTTTTAACATACGTACACAAACTACTGTAAGTGTTAAATTCAAAAGTTTTGTAAAAAAAAACTTTTGTAAAAAGAAAAACAGATTTGAAAATGTATTTATTCTATGTGGATTTTTTTTTTTAACAAAAGTCATGTTTGACTCATTTTTCTTTTTTTACTATTTCAGGCTTATATTTTAGTGTGTCGGACAACTTTTTTCCTAAAAATAAATCAGATGTTATAAGTTTCCAGTACTTGACTAACCTTTATACCAAATAAGTTTTGGTATAAACTTACCTGAATACGTTTGAGAATGAACAATTTAAATATTTGCTTTTATGTGACCGAAAACACACACACAAAAACAAAAAACCTACAGAAAGATTTAAAAAATACGAAAATCCCACCAAATAATTTCATTGACATGTACACATAGTTATATCCAGTAGAGGGCGCCGGCGCACCTTCTTGCATCTGTACGCGCGCTTGACGTCTTTAAAGAAAAAGATGAAGCGTTCTGGTCCACCTCGGGAAATGTAGTTTGTGGAGCCTTTGAGTTTCGTTCACGGTCACTGTAAACTGCGGCGTACTTGCCTACATTTCCCGGCAACATGTCTGCGTGTGTCAGCCGGTATCCTGTGCAGAGAACCCGAGTTAATGTGAAGTAAAACCGGATTTTATATCGAAAGCAGCCCGTCAGTTGAGCCCAGCTTTCAAAAAGTAAGTCAATACGACCAGAGCCAGCCGCGGGACGCCTTATACCACCACTCCGCTTCACTCTGCTCGTGTTAAACCTCTTGTGCCATCATGTGGTGCAATGGTTTGAAATACTTATTGTGTGTTTGAGCTCAGTTTTCGCAACTGCAGGATTGTTTTTGGTGTGTCTTTGTGTCGAAACAGTGTGTGTTGGCTCACTGCTGTGTAAATAGTTATAATCTCGCTGTATTCACCCAGACAGGGCAGCATAAATATTTGATGAGAGAAAGTTACGCCCCCTACCGTTGACTTATTACACGTGAACTTTCATGTATAAAACTTTCCAACACCATAAAAGTCCACAGCTGTGGAAATTCACTGAAGTGTTATTGCTTCAGAATCGCCTTCATTGAATTTGACAGAAAATTTAAAACAAGGTAGGTTACTCTTAATCAATGTAAGAAAATTAAATATGTATATATTACTGGTTTTGTATACTGTCTAAAAATGAATGTTTATTTGTAAATAAGAAAAAGCTGGTAACAGCATATGCTTTGAATTATAAGTTATATATTTAGAAGTGTCTTATGATTAGTTATTGCAATGTATAGATCTTTTCTTTAGACACGAGCCACCAGAGTGCTGCGGTGGAAATGGATTAAACATTGATTTTTAGGACTATGGATCTCGGTATTTATACACCCTCAACTTTTTTGTTGATTGAAAGAAAGCTAAAGCTCCAAAAAATTATCCATGATTAAAAATATATAAATATTTTCAATTTATGTCTTGACATTGTAAATTTTCAAGCTCACAGATTGTTATCAGAATTTACTTTGACTATGCCATTGTGACACATGAATATGTGGATTTTATTGTTGTTCTGACTGTACAATAAGATTTGTTGAAAAGTGATGCAGTTGGAAACTAATAGATTTCTTAACCAAGTTCAAGTTAATGCCAGGAAATAAAACAATACAAATATTTTTTGATGCAAATCAAAGGACAACAAATGCAGGCTTTAAAATTTAATGTTTAAAAACATTGCATGTTGCCTCTCAGTCTGTATATGGGGCCACAATTTCATGAGCATTTCACAAGAAGAAATTCAAACTTGTTTTGAATTATTTATACTACAAATAAGTATTCAGAAAACATACTTTTTTTCCATAATGTCAGCCAATGTTTTAGGGAATTATGTGTTTAATTTTTGATAATATAGAAAAAGAAATCATTAGTTATTTTAATTTGTTGTTTTTTTATCTCTAGTTTTTACCCTAGTTTATCTCCCTCCGTCTTTCCAGGGTGATGTGCAATATTCGTTTTCATGTAGGCCACAAAGTTCTGCTTTGGTCTCGTCTGATCAGAGCAGCTTCTTTGACATCGCTTTCTTTCAATGGCTTCCACTTTACATCAAGGCTACATAAAGATTTTTGGAGTTCATGACTATTTGCTGCTTTGTTGTTCTTTGCAGCTCAGCCATGAGGAACCTTTTGACCAAAGCAGGCTTGTTTGGCTCGGTATCAGTGGCCTTTGGCTCGATTTGGTGGTCACAGCAGAAAACCGAATCAAACCCGATCACTTCAAGCGCAGCCCCAAACCCAAAAGATGCATGCCCTGCTGCTCTGTATGAACTCCAGCTGGTCCAGGTCGTGTTCCGTCACGGCGCTCGGACGCCGCTCAAGACTATACCGGATGTGATGGAGGTAACACTGGTTTCTCTGGATTCTTCTGGTCATCCAGTTACATCTAGTTATTTATGTGTTCACATCTGAATTTATAGGCTCAGTGGACCCCATCGCTCCTAGAGCCCCCACCATACACACACATCAACTACGTGGTGACGGATCTTAAGGGAGGACCGCAGCCACGATCTCCTTTAGAGGAAACCTATCGCAAAAACATACTAAGTGTGAGTAGGTGTTCTTTACATTTAGCCACAAAGAGTGTTTTGGTGTGTTAACCCACACAGAAACAGTAGTTGTGGTTGATTCACTCTAGTCAAATTACTTACAACATGTAAACTCAGTGTTTTCATATTTGAGCTGAAGGTTAAACTATCAGCTGGTAATAAAGAAACTGCTCTCCCACAGCAGAGAGATTGCTGCATGCTCACTGTTTGTGCTGGTATGCTAACAGTCTGCACTATGGGTTCCTCAGTTTACCAAGTAACTAAGAATACTTCCCAGATGTTTGACGAAATCATTTGCTAGCTGGAATCTTCTGCAGATCTTTCTTTTTTTTTCCTGACTGGTAGCCATTTCCAGTATCGGTGAAAATTAGGTTAGATGAAGCACACAGACATTAGAAGCTATTTTTAAAAGAAAATTACATTTTCTATGAGATGTCTGAGGTTTACTCAGGTGGGAAGAGGCCAAACTGCACCAATAAATAACCGTACTACTGCTTTTTCACTTGCGTGACATACATTGTAATGAATAATTGGGGTGCAATAGCTAGAAAAAACATTTTTTATGGTGGTCTTACATCTTCTTTAAATACAGCTGGGAAATACCTGAACCAACTAAAATCAGTGGTCAGGTAAAAGCTTTAAAGTGGGCCCAGTTCCCAGGATTATAAAAATCTGAAAACAAAAAGCTGAAAAATCTGAAATCATAAAAGGATTTAATTTGCTATAAGAAAAGTAATCATCATCCTAGTCATTTTGTGCAATTTTTTGTTTTTAAATGTAGCTCAGAAAGCTTTTATTAACATAACTGCACATGTTTCCAGGGTAATTTATAGGACCTGGCAAATAGCCAAATTCTGCATTACTTTTTTTTTTTTTCATCATTATCACATGTGAGTTTTCTGAATGACGCAGGCAGGAAACAAGCTGTAGAAACAAATTCAGACACTTGTACTATCTTGTACATTTGCTTCCTGGACATAGTTACATTTTGGGGAAAAAAAATCTGTTTTGTTCAAAAACAATAGGATTAGGTTGCAAAAATATCAGGATATATAGATAAATCTTGGTGAAAAAAGACTTCATCTGGACATCACCAGAATTGCTCAGGTTAGATGGAGTATGTTGAGTCCAGAATAGCACTTTGATAATATAACATTTTGATAACATTTTGTACCACAGTTAGTCAGGACTATCATGTCTGATAGGGATAGATAAAAGGGGAAAAGCCTTTTTGGCGTAATCACAAAAACTAAGATTTAACTGTGGCAAGACGAGTTTCTCTCAAGAGATATTGTTTCCTATTCTGGCGAATGGAATGGGAAATGGTTGAAACTGGTCTCATGGTATCCCCCTCGATGATGTCAGCTGCTGAGAGTTGTGTTCACATAAAGAGCACAACTCTTTCAGCTGTGTTGAGGTAAGGTTGGAATTAGGGTTGGAGTTAAGGCTGTGAAGGAGCACTAATTCCAACTAATTTCAGCTCTCCTTCCAACCCCAACTGCAACCTTAATTACAAGTCTGATTTCAACCCTCTTTCCAACCCTAATTGTAAGACTCCTATCAACCCTCCTTCAAACCCTAACTACATCCCTACCAAATCTCCTTCCAACCCTAATTCCACCTTACCCTTTAAACCCATTGAATTAGGGTTAGAATTAGGTTTGGAAAGAGGACTTCTTGGAACTCGAGTGTTCCTTCACTTTTGAGAGTAATGAACTTTCAACTTTCATTTTAGTGAGTTTGGACAAACATAGGTTGGTTTACAATAAACTTTTTTTGTTCACATTCTGAGCCAAATGGTGAAACATGGTCATCATAAAACAGTTCTACTTAAGTTTTATTGGACCACAGGATGTGTCTCCAAAATTGAAGGTCTGTGTCCATGTGTACGTCTGAACATTTCCACTATGTCTATAATTTGAACGGATGAACTCTGCACCTTTTAGCTCTGGATATTGTTTCAAAAGATGGACCAGACTTGTGCAGCTTCACAAATCTTTTCCTGACATCTTAACTGATGTATTTTTTTTTCTTTCCTTTTGTGTCAAACAAGAAAGCAGTGTGTGGAAGGTGTTGTCTTGAAATGCATCCAAAGGTGTGACTCTAACGTGTGCTTTTAGTCTGTGTATGTGGACCTTATGTTTGAAATACATACAAAATATACAAGTGAAAGAAATGCAGCGGTGATCTCACGTGCAATTAACCCACATTTCCCAAGGACTATTCTTTCTTTTCCATCTGTTGCCAACAGAGCTAAAGCCGCTGCCTTCACGCGTGCCGTCATGGTAACCCCGTGCTAAATTGGCATGAGCATGAGTCCATAGCTCTCAAAATGTATCAGACACATTTTATTGAAATTGTTCACACGTTGATTTCACAGTAACTGCTGCAGTTCAATTATTATGCAGCTCTACCTCTGATTTACTTCTTCCCTCACTTGGTTCATCATTCATATAAAGGGGCCCCATAAAGGGAGCAACAACAAAAAACAATTTATCGTTGAGGATTTGTAGTGTGTGGATGCACAGTTTTGTTCAAATAAAAACAGCAGGGGGCCAAGCACACAGCCCTGAGTGACACCAGTGGTCAAAGTGAGAGAGCTGCTGATGTTTGTTTTTCCCCAATTGGCCTTCTCTCAATGACGAGAGAAGGCCAATTTGTTTCCGATTCCAGAGACAAGTGGCAGTGTTCAGTGTGAGCAGTATTCAAATATCTGGGTAAGCCTGTGTATCTGACTTTGTTTTTCCATGTCAAAGGGTGGCTCCTTTTCTGGTCAGCTGACCACATTAGGCATGCAGCAGCTTTATGAGCTGGGTGAAACTCTGAGGAAGAAATACATAGAGGAGACACCTTTCCTCAGCCCCACCTTTAGCTCAACGGAGGTCTAGTAAGTAAAGATCATGGTGAACCTTTTTGGATTAATGACTAAATGTGTAGCAATTTCTAAACTGCCGTTATTGCTTAATTTGTCTTTTTTATTCGTATTTTTTAGTGTGCGCTCCACTAACATTGTAAGGACTATTGAATCTGCCAAGTGCCTTATAGCTGGACTCTTTAAACAAAAACAGAAAGGTAGGTAGAGTAGAAGTCTGTGGGTTCATGTTAGAAGACACAAAATATGGAGAAGTCTGGGATTAGATTGAAGTTATTTACTGATTGGGACAAGAATGAATAAAATACTTGTTTTTGCCAGAATTATTTTCTATCTGATTGTCTTAAAAGTTGTTTTTTAATCCTTTCTTTCCTGTGTTCCTGACTTATAAATCCTTCTATGTTCTTCATGTAATTGCTTCTTGGGTACTTTAGTTTTTTTCTGTCCTTGTCTTCTTGTATTGTCGTATATTCATTCTATCCCTGGCCTTCTTACATTTCATACTTTCTTTAATCTGTTCTTCCTTGTGCCCTTATGCTTTTACTTAATAGTAACTTTCCTTGTTCCCTTACTTCCTTGTGTCTTCATTTTCTCTTTCGTATGTTTTGACCATTCTTTTCCCCCCCTTCTTGATGTGTAGATATTGTGCCCATCCTAACAGAAGAGGCGAATTCTGAAATTCTCTACCCTAACTATCACGGATGCAAGCTGCTCAAAGTCCTCAGCGAGTAAGTCCAATTTTCCAACCTGCCACAGAGCCACGTCACTCTCAGGCCATTCCGTGCACTCCAAACTGGAATCCAGAATAATGTGCAGTACAAAATTATAAACAGACTGGAGTGGAGGTGCCTTGACAGGTTGTCATGGTGTGTCTGCTTTTCTCCACTGACATTGTGTGCGTGTGGGTTTTTTCTTCTTTGCAGCCCCCGCTGGGCTAAGATGTCCACTCTGCCTGGCGTCGCTGAAGACCTGCAGAGCCTCCTGAGTGCACTGGGGATTGCTGCTCACCAACAAGTCGACTTCATCCTTATTAGGGATGACATGGTTGCCAGAGAGGTGACACTGTGACTCTGTGAACCATGTGACTTTTTACTGAGTCTCACCACAGGCTTTTCAGTCTGGAGGCAGTTATTACAGAGACTTACCTCAGCTTGCACATTTACTAACTGCTGAATGTGTTGGTGCAGTCCAGCAGGTTTCTTGGACACTTGCAGATTGATTATTTATTTGTCAGTTATTGTGACAACCAAGAACTAACAAAATCAGTAAAATCATCCTGCAGCATGGGATCAATTTCTGTTATTTAATCAGTCAAAACCAGACCATGTTTTTGTTTTTTTTTAGATGGTCAGATAAAGTCGCAGCTTTCATGGGTAAACTTTGATCAGTCATTACAGTAGCAACATTTAAACGTTTCTGCAGCCATTGTAAGGTTTTCTTTTACAACTTTTTTTTCTTCTTTAACAACTTGGAGATGTTAGTGAACATTAGCAGTTATGAGGAACATCTTTGGGTGGTGTATTTTATATATTTCTTGAGGTTTTAAGAATCTACACGAGGACATGCATAAGGAAATTTACTTGAGGTTTTTACCATAAAAGAATTTGGAAAGGAGTCTGACTTAATTACCTAAATTGTAGGCCTTTGAAACTCATAAAAATCATTTTTCACTGCAGGATTTAAAAGTCCTTTTGCTGTAGCTTAAATGTATTTATTAATGGCTATTTCTGTATTCTCTGTGTTTTGAGAAACCTCAAAGGATCTCAAAATGTCTTATTGTAGTTTTAGAAAACTAAAAAGTCACATTTAACAAATGTGAGTGCATCTCAGGCTCCCCTTTTTTTTACATTGACTGCATGCTTTCTTTACCCAGAATAGCCAAAAGGTTTTTTTTTTGTTTGTTTAATAGTCTTAAAAAAAAGTCTCAGTGTGAACTTTGACGCACTGTTTTACTGTATATTAACGCAACAATTCCTCGGACTTGAATTTTAAAACCGTCAGGCGCACGGCCTTCCCAGGCCGCTGGTTCTGAGCCTCTGGAGGAATAAGGTGGAAGAGCGAGCTGTGGACATGATGTGCAGCCTCTATGAACCCAACAAGAGGTTAAAACAGTGATTCACATGAAGTGTGCCCATTACGCTCATTGAGCCATTTTTAAATCCTAAATGCTGTGTCTGAAACAGAGACGCGCTGCAGCTGTCGGTGGGGGCCCTCTTCCATCTTCTGTTAGAAAACATTGAGAAAAAACTACAAGGCAACTCGGCAGAGGCGAACAGGTTGGACGCCTCACGATGGACCACTCACGACTTACAGAAATTATAACTGTCTTTTTAAAATCTTACTCTTATCTACAGGAAGTTATTTCTGTACTCGTCTCATGACACCACCCTTATGCCGTGCCTCATGGCTTTGGAGATCTTTGACATGAAGTGGCCTCCGTATGCTGCCTCCATGACACTGGAGCTGCACAAAAGCCGGCAGACGGGCGATGCTTTTGTGAAAGTCTCATACATTGGTCAGGTAAGGCACACAAGTAGTTGCCTCAAAATAATCCAATGATGTTCACGTCTTTTTTTATCTAAGTCAAGTTTGCTTCATGCTCCACAGGATCAACACATACCAGGCTGCAGTGGAGTCTACTGCCCCCTGCAGGAGTTCAAACGGGTCCTCTCTGCATACTCGCTAAGCTTTGAACGCTACAATTCTCGTTGCAACAGCACTGAACTCACTGATCCCTGATCTTCCAAGAAACACAAAACCACTCGACGTTAAAACTTTGAGTGCATCTCAGGCTCCCCTTCATCCAATAACCTTAGTATCACACATAAGTTAGTAAACTTATGTGTGAGAAGTTAAAAAACTTGATGATCTTTAACAATAAATCTAGTTTCAATGATTATTTGAATAAGTTTGGTGCAATGTTTACACCAGGTGTAATGTTTACACCAGATGCTCTTTCTAGCAGAAATGTTTTGAATTGAATCATTTGTATCTGCTTCATCCTCAGTATGTTTGTAGACTGTAACCAATGGGGTATTTCACTATTTAGGTGATATTCCAGTTGAATGTATTTGAGGTTGACTTTCACATCATTATTATACCAAATAAGCCTTTTATGTATTTTTTTTCTGCCTGGGGAATCATTTCTGTATTTCCTGTCTTTCCTCTGAACACTTTTGACACTCAGCAGATTTTATGGTCGACTCAATAACTAGTTACTGTGGCTACAAAACTAGCTCACATCATTGAAGTATGGTTAGACGTTGTTAGGTTTTTGACATCTACTTTGGTCTCAGATATAATCTTGAGGTTCATTCAAATTCAGCTTTGCAAACCCAAGTAGACCTGCAATTTATTTTTATAAAGAAAATACGTTTTCTTCGTAAGACACAAACTTAGATTTTTATTTTTTTTCCTGATTGTATTGTCCTGAAGTTTGACACTTGAAATGGTGTCTGCAGTCTATAAAGTCTGATATAGACCAATCTTTGTAACTTCTACATAATCATGGGAGAAACATACTGGGATGTCTGCCAAGATGTCCAGTTTTATGCATGTGAACATTCCTCACATTGGAAGAATGGACTTTGTTGGTCAACAATTCTTGACGTCACTGCTGGTTTTCCTCCTGCACCTTCTAGTGTACAGCTAAATCTTAAGGCAACAGCATTGTTGTACATTGCCTTTGTGTGTCAAAGCTTTATTGTCCCCCAGGAATACAGCTTTCATTCATCAGGAAAATATATAATGTCGAAAAACAAAAAGTGAAATGTTACTTAGTGGCTATAGCGCACCAATAACAGTATATTGAGTTAACATTGACTTAGAAAAGCAGATCTTTTTATATTGACTGTTGCTGTGAAACAACTTTTATTCACGAGGTGAAACGTCTTGAGACATGCTGTCCCAGCTGTAAGTATCAGGTGTGGATGAGAGAAATAAAATGCAGATTTTATTCTACGTTGAACCTGATTACCTTTTCTTTTTTACATAAGGTTAGTGTGAAGAGCTCTTTTGGTTTAAAAAATAACGGACGCATTGAGTTGCCTGTAAGTTAATTTCATCTCTTAAAAAGAAACCCATCTCTATCCTTGTAATTAAACGTTTTGCATGTCATTTGTGCCTGAATATTTTTCATGACTTAATGACAGAAGTAGACATACAAAATGATTAAACTGTACAAATTTGACTTACATTTTCTGTGGACATATATTGCACTCCATTCACTCTTGTTTTTGCACTAACCCTTCTGAAGGGCAATAAAAACTTTAAATGAAAGACATGAGGAACCATTAATCCAAAATCCAGTCCACAAGAGCAAATGAGTGGCTCCTTACCAGGCTTCTGCAGAGCTGAATGGCATCTAAAAGCTGGTCTCCCTGACATCAAATGATCACACTTCATCATAACGGACTATTTTGTAAAATAATGTAAATTGTTGGCTGTCAAAGCAGGTATGAACCGTCCCATTAGCAGGTGCAAAGTGTCTCAATTAATGGCCAAACTGGCAATAACCATGTACTAATATACTCCACAGGTCAGATTTGGCTTCTTCTGTCTTTCTTCTTCCTCCATGATGCATCCCCTCATCAATGCTGCTGTAGCTTCTTGGTTGTACTTGCTCTGTTCGTACCCGCTGAATGCTGGTGAGCTCATTTAACATGCAAAAAGGGACAAAGACCGACTGGAGTCCACATGACAAGAGCACATGAACAGAAACAAGTGCACACACACTGCATAGACAACATGTATATACCAAAACAATATCTTTTATTTGTAGTCCATCACCAACAGCCCTGGTTAGGCTCTTCTGCACCAAAGCCAATGGAGAAACACATGACAAGCTTATACAATAGATAAAAGAGAGGAAGTCAACTGGATGGTAAGCAGTACGTGTTTACATTTCCTTGCGCCTCGCCTTGCTAAAACATTAACCAGATCTACCTACCGCTAACTCTAGAATACCTGACAATCCTGCTTCCTGCATTCAGCGGCTCCCGTCCCAGTCTGCGGACCATCATCTCTTCATGGATTATTGCTGTGGGAATGATTATTACCCAGAGTCAACGAGAGTCAAAAAACAAAACAGGAACACAACAGGAACAAGAAGAAGACACAGAGCACGTCTGGGTAGTAGCAATATTATTCACGCCGGCAAAGTCCTGAAGGTTTTAGGCGCAAAAATAGTTTGATGGTGTGGCAAAGCTGCCAAGATCCTCACACTGAGTGCATGTTAGAAACAGAAAAGAAGACGCTTTCTGCAGATGGTCCATGTTTGTGCTTTTTTTAATAATACTATTATCTTAATGAGGTCATAGTTTGGTTTGTTATACACTGGAGTTACAAAGGAAATTAAAATAGACTAAAATTTGAATAGCCCACCAATGGTAAACCGTACAGTATTTTTAAGGGGGCATTCCTCCACCCCAATGAAAGCTGGGTAAGAGGCGTAAGAGGTCACTGATAGAATGCCTATACATACAGACACACACATACCACACAAACATACAATCTGTCAAGCACACAAACACACCCTCACGTATATACTGTACAGAAACAGTCAAAAAAACAATGGAGCGAGAGACAAGATGGATTTCCACTAAAGTCTTCACAAAGCACAAAGTATTCCTCCTCCTTTCTCTGGTTCCATATCACTTTTGTGACAATTTTTTTTTGTTTTGTTTTTTAATTTGAAAAAATGTTGACATATACTGTAGCATCTCCACACTGACATTTTAGTTTTAAAGTTTGTTCCTCTTTGATGTCAGAGTCATCTTTACAGTCAGATAACCAAAAAAAACAACAAAAAAATAACCCCCACTAACAGTTCTGCGAAATTGATGCACAACAATCTCGTACATTCTGCGAGTTCTTGAGTCGAAATTAAATGTTTGCGTGAGTAAAGTACACCAAACCAGGCCCCGTCTTAGTTTCGGTAGCTGGAATTGTCCCCCACAAGATATCACTAGGCAACAGGTTCGCTCCATAACGTTCATTTTGTGTTTCGTCTCATTGACTTGAGTTCGTCTGTTTCTGAATACTTGCTACACTCCGTAATCCTTTTTACCTTCTTCATTTTTTTGTCCGAGAACATTCTAGTTACAAGGTTTTTGTTGGATTAGAACATTCCATGACCCGGACTGAATCCCATATCCATGTCACGAGGCCTCATTTGGCCCCCCATCATCATCGTCTGTTGTGGAGGGCCACCCATGCCCTGTAGCGACATCATCATGTTAGGTGAGCCACCGGGGCCCGGGTGGGCCATTTGTCTCCCCTGCATCATCCCTCCTGGACCCCCAGGAGACATCATCCGGTGCTGAGGGCCCATCATGCCTTGGCCCATGAATCCTGGTGGTCGCATTGAATTGTGACCTGGGTTGCCCATTGGCATGTCTTGGGGGCCCATTCCCCCACCGGGTCCACCTGACATACCCCCCATCCCCTGCATGGGCATCCCCATCCTTGGTGGACCGTCAGCCATCAAGGCCTGCATTGGAAACCCAGACGGGTGAGGCGGTTTACCCCCGGGGTTCTCCCCTCCGCCTCTGGGGAAGTACGACAGAGTCTGGCTGGGTTTCTCCGATGGGATTATCCTGGACAGATCAAACTCGGGAATGCCAGATGCTCCCGGCCGCATCACTTCATGAAGGTCTGCATCTCCAAATCCTCCTTGCATGTTGTTGAACTCCGGCCCACCAGGGGTATTTGGCTTGCACATGCCCCCATCACCCCCTCCTCCATGAGGCATGTTCCCCATCCGTCCTCCCATAGGCCCCGGTTCGCCCTGGAACCCCATTGAATGACCAGGGAAGCCTTGGGGGCCTGGGCCATTGTGTGGGGAGAAGGGGCCTTGTTGGGATGGGGACTGTGTGAGAGGGTAGCCCTGGTTTCGATGAGGGTAACCCATGCGTCCTTGAGGCATCATTTGAGGATTTGGCATACCAGGGTCTTGGGGGTTTGGTTGCATCATCATGCCATGAGACATCATGCCTGGGCCCATATTGGGGGCATTCGGAGAGGGCATCTGAGGGGGCATGCCATGAGAAAGAGGCTGGGAACCCAAAGGATTAATGCCCAGAGGACTGAGCGCAGGCATGGGTCCAGCGTTTCCAGGTCCCATCATGCGAGGATTTCCTTGGTGATTCATTGCCATACCTGTGGACAGGAAAAAAAATTGGTTTTCAGTAAAAGCACAAGAAGAAACCAGTTAATCAACAGTGCTTTCATAGCTCATAAACCTTTTTACGTGTCGCATTACAACCACAAACTTCAAAATATTTAGGGGGTGAGTAAAATGTGGAATGCATTTCTGTTGATCCCCTCTGAGTCAACTCAGTGTAGCACCATCTTTAGCTGCAACAGTTGGTCTTTCGGTGTCTGCCAGCTTTCTGTCCAAAACAGTTAAAACTCAGTCAAATTGGAACTTCAATGGTCTTGACGTTAACTGGGCCATTCTGTTTGCATGTAGACCAAAAAAGTTACATTTGATCCCATCTTACGGTGGATTTTGGCTAACTTTAAACAGGATTTCTAAAAGTTGTCTGGTTTTCTTCTTTCTAGTCTTTCATAAAGACCAGAAGTGTGGGGATTATAATTTTAAGTTCTTCTTATAAGAGATTTTACCTCTTGACCCCTAGGTCTCTACATAAAAAGTCCTGTTTGGTCAAACTTGCAAGTCACAGGTTGCAGGTCCCTGGTTTATCACAAAAAATCCTAACAAAACACACTGAAGTTCATGTAAGCCATGTGATAAATTGAAACCCCATGTTAAACAGAAAGAAGATGGCTCACCGTTGTTCACTGAAGGCAGGTTGGGAGAGCGAGCTGGGGGCGAGTCATCATCCGAGCTGGCTACAGTTTTTATGGCATCGTGGTAAAGCGGGGTCGAACTGGGCATCGCAAACTTGGACATGCGTGACATCATGATGGACAGCGGATTCTGGGAGAGTGTTGGTTCCGGTGGTATGGTGTACGGACTGCCAGCCGGGACATTGCCTGGGAGGGACATGGAGCCAGAAGGAGCCCCCGATGAGGGAGGAGCCGAGGGAGGCCCGTTACCCCCTAAAAGAAGACAAAATGAACAAAGATGACATAAAGAAATGGATCAAAGTACCAGAAGCTTGCTTTATGTTATAATTATTTTTGCAATATACAACACAGAAATGTTTTATCATATCTGTTTCTAATTCAAAATTTTGATCGTCTCTACATGATGTACAGTTCCTCAAGTTGCTGGCCAGCAGGGGGAGCCACTGGACCATAACCAACCCCACCCTGGTCTAGTTCTGAATAAGTGATGTACCGCCTTGCAGCTTTTATATTGAATTTTTAAACATATATTTGTATTAAGCCATTAATATATGATAATTGTGACAAAATATCATAAAATTATATAACACTCTAAATAAGAACAAATTTACATGAAAATGAGAAGATAAAAGAACTTTGTGGTTGTGTGTGTCTGATCACAGATAAAGATAAGATACACATACCTGGCTCCATGCCCCCCATCATGTTTGGTGAAGTGATGTTTAGTGGAGGCTTGCCACCCTGGGGGGGCACTCCCGGACTCTGCATGGGTGGTTTTGGTGAGGAGGCCCACCCTGGAGAGGGGTTTGGAAGAGATGGGGACCTCATATGAACAGGAGAGGCGCCTGCTGATCCCATCATGGAGTGGGGGGATTTCATTGGTGCAGATGTCGGAGGAGCCGGAGGTGCGCTGGGGCCGGCGGTACCGCTGAGCATGCCAGCGAGCTGGGATGGTGTTTGAGGAGATTTGAGGTTCCCAGAGGGGGAGCCCATCATGGGGGACTGAACTTGCCTCAGCGGAGGAGACTTGAGGGGGTTGACACTAGGTGAGTTCCCCCCTCCTGCTTGGACATTTAGATCGGCTGGTTTCCGGCCCCTCTGTCCCTGAGCTGGACCACCAGTGGAGGATAGATGGTTAATTCGACCATTTCCTCCTGATGGCGTTGATCTGTGCTCTGGACCAAAAGCTGGGTCTGTGTGGGGACCCCTCAATGTTCCAGGGCCCCCAGGGAAGGGCCGCCCTGGTCCCATGGGAAAGTCTGCTGGTGTCTGCTCAGGGAAGGGAGGGACCTGCATCGGCCTACCTTGAGGCCCCATGTTCTCCATTGGAGGTCCTCCACCTGTTCTCATTCTCATAATTTCGTCGGGACTCATATTCATGGGTCCATCTCGTAGTTTGGATGGATGCATATGAGGTCCTGGGCCAGGACCTGGCCCAATGCCAAACTCAGGCCCCATTTCTCTGCCCCCCATCGCTTGGAGCCTCGATGATGGACTCATCGGACCATCGACAGGCATTCTGGGAAACATTCCCATGCCATTACCGGGTTCCATTCCACCTCTTTGGTGTCCCATCATTCGTTGAACATCCATCATCATCCCAGGGGGGAGACCTTTCTCCCCACTCATTCCTTGGTGGAACATTGCCTCCTGGACTGATTGGGGGTTGGGGAAACGCTCACCACGGGCCCCCGGACCAGGAAACATCCCGGGCCCCCCAGGGAAGCCTCGGGCTTCTGCCATCCTCGGAGGCATGTCGTCCGGCCAGCCCATTCCTGGCCTTGGCAGGCCCTCCATCTCAGGATTCATCATGCCGGAGAAGCCAGGCATCCTTTGCATATGAGGGCCCATACCCCGAGGACCGGGCCCCATACCCATTCGCTCCGGATAATGCTCTGGTGGACCGCCTGGCCCCCCCCACATCTCTCCTGGACCCATCTGGTAAGGGGGCGGGGGCCCTCGCATCATGCCCCGTGGACCAGGATGCATCATGTCTGGAGGAAGTGGTCGGTGTTGCATTTCTTGCTTTTTCCTCTTCTCCTCATAAAATTCCTGCTGTAACTTCAGCCACGCCACCTGCTCTGGTGTCATCTGATCCCCTTCCCCACACCCACCTGGCCCTCCAGGTCCACCCGGAGGGACCATGTCATCAGTGGGAAATAAAGGCATCTCCCTTGGGCCATGTGGAGGCCCAAAGGGGGGTCCTTGTGGACGAGGTCCTCCAGGTCCACCTGGTGGTCCAAGGCTCTGAGACTGTGCCATCATGGCCTGTAGAGGTCCCTGCTCCGGTCGCCGCGGTGGACCATCTGGGCCTCCGTCGTGAGGTCCCACATGGGCTTGTGGTGGCCCAGGAGGCGGGGCATCGCGGTCGTCAGGGAAAAGCATGCGCTGGATGTCCCTTAGGGTCTGCAAGGAACGCTGCCGGTGCTCCAGCTGTTCCTGGGACAGGCCTTCTGTGTTGGCCTCCATGTTGAGGAGCTCCTGGGCCAGCTGCTGTTGCTGCTGCTGCTGCTGTGGCGTCAGACCTGATCCACTCGTGCCTCCACCCGGTCCTCCTTCAACAGACGTTGGCGGGTTGAGGCCAGCCTCTGGTTGGGCAACGGGAGTTTGGTCAACAGGAGCTGAAGGGTTTCCAGGGCTGCTGCCAGGGATGTTTTTGGATTCCGTGCCAGCGGAGGACGATACGTCCTGCGGGAGAACAGAGGGTTGACTCCCTTGACTGGAAGCCTGGGGTGGCGCTTGCTCCGACATTCCAGATAAGGACGGCTTCGATCCTGGCTGGTGACTTTGATCTTGGGCGTGGGACGGAGGTTGCTGAGGAGGGTTCGAATCATTTCGCAGGACACCAGATGCGTTGTTCTTTGACAGAGGAGACGCGACATAAAGGTGTTATTAAACCACAAGCTTAAGTGTGCAACACTCTCTGAAGCTTGTAATTCTTACCAAGAGCAGGTGAGCTTTATCCTTGAAGTTTTTCATGTGGAAGTCAATGATGTTTTCTGTGTGGCCAGTTAGAACTGCATCAGCTGCCCTAAGGACCAGAAGATAGTCAGGTATCAGTCATCAGATATAGCACAGTAGTGATGCAGATGTTACTGGACATGTCATTTGTTCACAATTCTAAGGTGTGAACCTAAGTTTTGTCCACTGAAAAAGGCACAGGCAAATGAAAAAATAAAAATAAATGAAAGTTTTAATGGAGAATAGGCACACATTTTGTTCTGCTCTTTGAAATACCTTCTGCAAACAAACCAACAACCAATTCTGACATTGGACCGGACAAAGATGAAGTTGGCGGACAAAATAAAAGAACACTGACAAAAATGCAGCAGCCAGATAGTGAAACATGGGCCCATATAACAGGTATAATGAAGTACAATTTTTAAATGCGTACTAAAGTGGACAAATGACGACAAATTTAGATTTGAAGCATCCAATTTTAAACCTCATGTTATTTAAGCCAGAGTTTGGACTCTGATTACCTCAAAAGCCACAATGGACACCAGGGCAGCACAATAATAAAAGATCATGCTTGAACAGTAAAATTGTGAACATTTTTAATATCATGAGTTGTTTTAAATAGGCACTTTCCAATCATTCTTGTATGATCCTATGCTCTCTGTGACCTTTAGTATCTTGAGACACTGTAATTTGTGCCAGGTGTGGGTATTTACCTCAAGGAAAACTCCCCAATCGGGCAAAATATCTTATTAACAAGAAATGTGTATTTATTCAAACTTGTAATGTATTTTAGCAAACTCATTTCATTGTGTGCTGAAACTGCTGACTCATTTCAATCAGAACTGAAAATTACTTTTCACTGCTATTTTCCAGAAAATGACAAAAAGATTTTAACCTAAAATGGTTACTATGATTTAGCTCATTTCAAATCATCATTTTATTATTCTATTCTTGTTTCAATGCAAAACTTCAATTTTGATAAAAACATGCAAATAAAAAAAGGAGAAACACAGCTAAAAAAAAAAAAAACCGGAAGTACTCAAAATAACTATGTGATTGCATGTGTGAATGACCTTTTGGCATTTTATCAAGTCAAAGTAATAATTTACAACCAAAAATCTCTCAACAGAGAAAGTGAGCTTGGTCAATTTCACAGAACAATCTTGCCAATAGCTTTAAAAGATCAACTATGTAATTCTAAAACAGTGTAGATTTTATTAATTTGTCTTTTTATAATTAAAGCTAGCTGCTTCCTTACGTGTTTGCCATCTCTGTGGAGAAGACACGGACGAGTTTTGAGCCTGATTTTTGACCACTGGTAAGTTCTGTTGTGGAGCCTTGGCCTCCCAGTGTATTGTGGGAAGGCGTGGAGGAGCGACTGAGTCCGGCGTTGGAGGTAGAATGTGTGTCCTGGGGATTCACGTCGCTCGAGTTACAATCTAAAAGTTATAGCAGAGAGAGACTTTATGAGGCAGTAGAAACTTATTAAGAAATCCAATTCTGTTCAGGTAATCAGAAGGAAAGCCGCATGTTCCTTGATGTTTCCGGACTTACTGAAAAAACCTCTGTCATCGTCATCACTTTCTCCTCCAGAGCACCAGTCAGTTCCACTGTACGGCTGCCTCCTCTCTGCAACACAAATCCTCTTTGCCCTGCTGTTATCTGTAGACACACACACACACAGTCCATTCATCAGCTTGGTTGAAAAGTGTCCAAAATTATCAGGGACTATAAGGTAAAGGAGTGAGATTGCACTGAAACATCTGGGAAATTGCAAAAATAAAATACCAAGTTGCATCAAAATGCTGATATTATCGCCTTTATCTTAGCTGAAACATTTTAGTTGTTACCTTTGTCCTCATTGGTGGGCGTGCCACTCTCTGGCTGCTCGAACGACTCCACTGAGGTGCTCCTATCCCTCTTGGCCTTCACCTTGGAGCTGGGACCGGACGTCAGGCCCTGGCCGTTTTTTAGTCCCATTCCCCCAGACACATTTTGAGCCGCTTTGGCACCCAGGGTTTTGGGATCACAGGAGGAGGGCTGTGATTGGCTGCCCGCGCTCCCTGGTTTACTCTGATTGGGCATTTTAGAGTCCATCTGGGCAGCAGTGGAGGGGGACATGACAGGAG
Source organism: Poeciliopsis prolifica (assembly GCF_027474105.1). Taxonomy (NCBI): domain Eukaryota; kingdom Metazoa; phylum Chordata; class Actinopteri; order Cyprinodontiformes; family Poeciliidae; genus Poeciliopsis; species Poeciliopsis prolifica. The sequence continues at coordinate 8,137,512 of NW_026562382.1, forward strand.
GGGATCGTACCATGGCCTCCGTCTTAGGTTTAGGGCTGAAACACAGAGGACAGATTTAATGAACACTGATACCTACTTTAGGCATTTTCTCATTTTGTTTAAAACATGGGATGTTTATCTCTCTATTTGCAGAAGGTAAGAAAAAAATGGTTAATTAATTTTAATTATTTAAATGTTTATCAACAATAAGTCATTTACTAGAATTGGAAAAAGGCTGCACAAAGTTACAGCACGAATCAAAATTTCTCATTTGCCACATTTACACCACAAGCTTCAATTTGTTTTACTTACAGAAAATAAGAGATTGAAACACAGGCTGTTAATTTCTTAGTAGAAATGGTTAAATAATAGTTGAATAAAATAAAAAAGAAACATCTAACTGTGAAGTGGAAGGAAAATAAAAGAGTTTTACGAGGATAAATAACCCAACTTCAACCCGAAGCCCCAAAATAAAATCCAGTTAACAAATTGGAGCTCAGATGTTACCTAGTTAATGAAAAAAGCATGAGAAGATCCCAACTGTGTCAAAGTGAGTTCAACTCATAAGAAACAGAGTGCACCACCCTGGACACATAACCCCCTTGGTGAAATATGGTGGTGGCAGCACTATGTTGTAAGGCTGCCTTTCTTCAGCAGAGTTTATAAAAAACACTGTAAATGACTTGCGGCTGAACAGAAAGTCAACCTCCAACAGAACAACCCAAAACACACAGTTTGACCTACTGTCGCACAAATAAAACGGACCAGTCAAAGTCCCAAAAACTGAGAGCAAAAAATAAAACATTTAGGCCAAATTTTACTGGACGAGAAATCGTCCCTGAAAATATTGCGATAAACGAGAATATTGTTGTTTTGAGGCCATTTTCAAGTAAAATATTGATGACGGCATAATAGTGTAAGTTCTTCCTATCAAAGACTAATAAACTTTTATTTGTCCAAAAAAATAAAAAATAAACATTCCACAGTGGAACTGGAAAACAATTTAAATATCTAGAATAAAACACAGCAAACTAAAACAATTAAAACCACATGCAACCAAAACCATAAATACCATGGACTATGAAGCCTCTGTAAACAAAATTTCACTTGAAAAAATATTAACCATAGGGATGGAAATTATCAAGCTAACTCTTTAATTCATTTTGTGAGGAATTTATAAATTGCTTAATGTGACTGACTTAATTACAGTAATGTATTTTTTTAAAGAGAAATGGGGAAAAACTACCAGAGTCTACATGTGCAGAGTCTGTAGACATAGACGTTAAAGACTTGCAGCTGTAAATGGAGAATTGGGCGGTTCTACAAAGCAATGACTCAGGAGGGATAATTGCAAATGCATGCCAAACTTTTCTGATTTGTACTTTGAAAATCATTCTTCTTCTACCTAACAATTTTTCGCTAATCTTTATCACATAAAAGACTGTAAATATATTGAGGTTGTGAGTAGAACGTGACCAAACGTGACAACACAAAGAGGCGTGAATAGTTTTGCATGGTTCTTTGATCCGGGGCACACTGGAGAGTCATAGACCATCCACAAATGGCTTCTCTTATAGAGAGCAGTGGAGTTGTAATATCCAACTGGCACAAAACGTCCCCACCACACCCTAATCTTTCTGTCTCTTCTCTAATTGCACACAAACAGTGTAGATTCCCAACAGGTACTGTGAAGCAGAAACCAACAAGTCCAAAGACTAAAGCCACAGCCTGGTGCGACTGTATGAACGTACACATGGTCGCGCAACTAGCAGAAAGAAAAACAAAGCCAGAGTCTTGGCAGTTCAGACAGCCCTTTCCAGGGACTCCAGAACCATGAGTCAGTGGGGGAGAACTTCCAAGCCCAGCGGACTCCCTGACCCCAGAACAGTTCGCCATCACATATGAAGAGGTAAGTTAAGCAAAGATACCTATTTTACATCAGCAGGATGCAGAAAATGGAACATCAAAATCACATCTTGAACAAATACGTTTTAGACAGCTACAAAATTGAACATTTGAGCCACAAAGTGTCAAGTTTTAGGTGTTTCCACACAAACTGAATCTGTGGCAATAAGAAATAAGACAAGTTGCAGCATGTGCATCACAGCAGGTTATCATCTGGAACATTTACTAGTAGTGAGTTCACACGTTTGGTACACTCGCCTCTACCTTGTTGCTCCATTTCTCAAAACTGGAGATCTACTTGATTATGAGTGGCATTGATGCCAACACAAAACAGGAAGTTACATCAGCTTTTTCTCCAGAAGCTGTAAACAAAACAGCAATTTTTTGTAGAGTGGTGCGAGTATCATTTCCTGGATCTGCTACACTCCACAAAGACAGCACTATTGTATTTTCTGCTGGGAGTTCACCACTGATGGAGTTCACCATTTCACACCCAATTCGCTGAACCAGTCTAGTACAAAGTCAGATCTTTGAGGGGAAAATAGAAGGATTTATGTGGAAATCTGAAGAGATGATTCATCAAGAAACATACACAGATATGAACTTTTAACATATAGAAGAAACTGATGCAAAATATTTTATTCTATCAAAAAGTATTTCATTCACAGCATTTTGTCACATAACCATTAGCTTGAACTTTTATTAGCTCTTTGTGTAATAGAGTAACACATGGTCAAGTCTTGTTACAGATTCTCTGTTGAATTTGGTTCTGATCCCATGATACTGACACGCGTAGTCTTGGACCTAATAATTTGTATCTGTATTTTTATTCTTTTCAAATAATATGCTATTTATACAATTAATTATACACAAAAAGAATAAGAAAAAAAACACACTCACAGAAGCATTTATTATAGCGCATGTGCAAATGACATGCTTTCAGGACAGACTGAAAAGCGGCAGTCCTGCTGGAAGCTGAACTCTCAACCACAACCTCAAGTCTTCAAACGAGCCACATTAAGCTCCATCCATGTTCAACTCCGAGCAGCTTCTCTAGCCCTGCTTACGAAAAGCAGTTTCTCAGCGTGATACTTCAGCCTGACACACAAACCATTTTGGAAGTGAAAGTTAAGCCTTGAGTCTCATCTGAGCAACTTCTTGCACATGTTTGCTGTCTCCTACATGGTAAACTACCCTGGAAAGAGAAACGCAGATGGTATTTCAGGATGATGGGGACGCAGAACTATGCCTTTTTTAAATCTACGGAGGTGAACCAGTGGTCCCGGTGAATGTTTTCCAGCACTTGTCTGATTGTTAGCATGTGGAATGGCCTCTCCACGATCGAGAATGGGTCTCACTCCTCCTGTTGTTTTGGGGACCTTAAAATAACGGGAATAAAACCTCACGTTTTCCTCTCCCTGGGGAACCGGGGACATTTACCTTTCGTTACCAGTTCCTGCAGGTCTGACCTGAGAGCGGCGTTCTGCACCAGAGATGGTAGAAGCGTCTCCGCAATTCCCTTGAAAGGCGGAGGCCTGGCTCCAAACTGCAGGCGATACATCCACCCGACCAGGGAACATGCGCGCCGCCACTCTAAATGATGTTCTGAAAGCGGGCGTGCATTCGTGTGAGGTGCTGTGATTTGCATAAACTCCAGCCAAATCAAAGCACCTACCACCGTCCTCTGCCTCAGGGATTGTCCGGGGGGGGCGGGGACCCACAGGGTGCTGGGCCAGAAGGGGCTGGTTGTTAGCCTCCAAGCCGTGTCAGGCCAAGGGCGAACCCAAGTGTTTCCTGAAGGGGTTCAGATTGCTTAAGATGCCGTTTCAGCAAGGGCCACTGCCGGACAGATGACAAACAGTCGCCACTCACAAGGTGAGATGAGTGCGAAGTTTCAGCTGGACTCACAGTAGGCTTTGACTGTTCACAGAACGTGCTCTCAGATTCAGACTGCTCAGAAGAGTTATCCACTGAGACAGAAAAATTCTGTGTAGAAACCACGGAGCTGCGGTGCCTCCTAAACAGCTGTCTGGAAGCCACTGGCTTGATGTGTGTGGGGAATGTGTGCGAGGAAGCTACTGTGAGATCAGCTGATCTGACAGAGCTGGAACCTGCAGGAATTTGGCTCTCAGTGATATGATTGTGTTTTATTTCAAAACATTTCACATTATCACACACATTCCCCCCAGCTAGTTTTCCTAGCTTGCCTTCTCCGTGGTCCCTACAGCTGGCCGGTCCCGGATGGTTCGGGCTGACGTCCTCTGGGGAGACGCTGGGTTGCTGGATGTCGTACCGGGAAGAACCGCCGAGAGGTGGAGGAGGGTGACAGAGGAGCAGAACGGGAAGAGGCTGCAGCAGCTGTGGAGCATCTCTGTTGTTGGTGGCGGCCACGTCGGTCCCTCCAGGGGCCGGAGGTGCAGGGGACAGGTTGTGGCCCTCCCATGTGGAGGATGGACTCTGAAATCTCCTGGGTCTTCTTAGACTCCGATAAGAAAGGCTGGATATTGGCACCAAACAGCGCATCAGAGGTGATGGGACCATCCAACAGGACATACATCATCAGACATAGATGATGAGAGGCGGAGCCAGGTGGTCCTCTGGATCAGAGTGGCCCAGGCAGCTATCCGAGAGGAACAAATCGTTGAGGTGGGGCACAGATTGAGTATGCCGTCAGTCGCTTTGCAGAGAGAGCCCTTCAGCTCCTCTGGTAAGGCAGCTTCCTCCACCCTCTTGGAGTTGCAGTATGCCAACAAAGCGGCATTATTAGTGGCAGCCGTTATCTGATAGGCCCCGATCAGAGAACCTGGTAAGCAGCTGAGTGTGCTTAGAAGGAGCCACAGGCCACGGGACGAATCCTGACGTCCTGGCCCCAAACACGTCAGCGAGGCCCAGATCCAGAGGGGGGACATAGGGAAAATGCCACTCCGTGAACCACTCCACCCTGGTGATAGGCGCATAAGTGGAGACAGGAATCCAGCTTTGCAGGCTCAGCCACAGCCTCAGTTTTGTAAGCCATTAAGGGGGAAACTGAGGCCAGATGGGGTTCGGACGGCGATTCAGGGCGGAGCCAAACCGACCCACCAGTTCATTCGAACATGGCAGGATAGTTTGGGCAACGGGAAGCCCCTTAGCACTAGCCGCCTCCTCGATCAAGCTAGGTAGCTCAAGGAGGAGCGAGTCCATAGCTGGGAGCGTGGTTGAGTCGGACATAGGGAGCCCGAGGTTGAATGAGCATCCGCTCTGCCGCCTCTCTTCCACCGCAGTGCTTCCCAGCTGGGAAGCAACATCCAAACCACTGCCGCTCTTGCTGTGATCCTCATCACTGTCATCCTCTCTGCCGGCGGAATCATCCGATTCCCGCTCAGCATATTTAGCATCTCCCCACAAGCAGGACTCTGTCGGCTCATCGTCCCGCCTAGCGCCAGCCTTGAAAAAGTCTAGCCTCTACCTCCTCTCCTCCGGCGGGAAGAGAGCAAGAGGTCTGAGGCGTCAGGGCGAGGTTGGCGTGCTGGGGGCCCAGGCATCCCTCGCAGATCTGGTGCCTGTCAAAGGGCATGATGTACCCCATCTGACAAGACGGGCACAAACGGACGGTGCCACTAGAAAACATCTTCACTCTTAAGACAGTGCTGTATCACGCTGAAGAAAAAGAGGGAGCCGTTTGTTCAGTCTGACTGCTTAGTCCATGCCCTCCAATAGGTGGATATGGTCCAAGCTGCACACGAGAGATAAACCCACAAGCGATAACCTTAAAGGGTGAAGCCTATACTAAATAGAACTCTCTTCAACTTTCTCCCTGACCTGTCTGTGGTGTTCCTTGGTCTTCAAGATAAACAACGTTCTGTGAGACCTTTGCAACTGGGTTCATACCAGGAATAAATTGGTGGATTCAATCTGAATTTTATTTAGATGGACCAGAGTAAATGGGGATGAAAAGAATGCAAGTTTGAACTCTGAAAAACATTAAAGAGCGTCTTTAGATTTTTCTTTCCACTTCATATTTTTTTTACTGATTTGTGCTCTCCGACCCCATAAAATCCCAATAAAACACACTGAATGTGTTACAATAAAATAATTTGTGAAGTATTTCAATGGGTGTCAATACTTTTGCAAGCATGCAAAAGCCAGGGTGGGAGGGTGTGTTAGTTCGCCTACCTCTGTGTGTTGGTGGACGGGGAGTTCTTCAGCCTATTGGAGTGCATTGATGGGGCTCCCAGGACTACAGAACAGGGTGGAGTGATGAGCTGGTGAGGACTGCCTGTGTGTGTGAGTGCCGCTTTTGCACGCACGTTCCTGGAGCCAGAGACGGGATTGGTGATGTTGGACAGGTTCCCCCGGCCGTCCTTGGCCTCCTCTCTTTCTTTCTTTGCTCGCTCTTTCTTGGTGAAATGTGTCGCTGCTGTACCTGCCGCCGCTGGCCTTTCCTCCTGCACCTCCAACATTCTCCCTACGTCCTTGTCTGTGAGTGGGTGTGTGTATGTGGATGTATGTATGTGTGTGTGTGTGTGTGTGTGTGTGTGTGTGGTGTGTGTGTGTGTGTGTGTGTGTGTGTGTGTGTGTGTGTGTGTGTGTGTGTGTGTGTGTGTGTGTGTGTGTGTGTGTGTGTGTGTGAAATGGAAAGTGTGTAAAAACAATAGTCCAGAAGGCTTTTCTTGTTCTTTGTGTATTTATGAAACTCCCCCAAGGGGGCTTTCAACGGCCCTCGGGCACACTGCGGATAGAAAAGAAAGAGCAAGTTAACAAGGAGCTACAGTCTTAAAACTAAACACGTATTCCATTTACAATCACTTTAGTATAACTGCAACATTGAAATTTGGAAACGTTTGAGTTGACTCAAGTTCATGGATACCAGAATAAACTCATGAAGTCCCTTAAAAATAAAAAAAAAAAAAATTAAAAATAAAAATATATATATATATACTATGACTGTGTGTCACGGAAATTGAAGATGGGGGGAAAAAAGAATATATTTCCACCAAAAGACTCAAAACTTCTAATCTGAGAAATTTTCTAGAAAATACAAGATTTCTGAGCTTGAAAAATGTAAAATGTTTTACAATGTAAGCATTTTAAACAACGGATGAAATTCAACTAAAGTAAATTTACTTTTGTTAGTGAAGCGATTTGGAAAATGTCCTTTGAATCCACAAAAATGTTACGGTTTGACTAAACAGTGACTTGGTGTGGATGGGGCCAAAGGCTTTAAGTCATGGACTAGTGCAAAACATTTCTGTCCCTGTTGGTGGAAAAAAAAAAAGAGGCTAGCCGAGAAAACTGGAATCAGCCAAACTCGGAGGGCTCTGTGTTTTTATTTGGTTTAAGCAAGATAACCCCAATTCAACTCTGGTCATTAGCACATTACGTAAACGAGTATGGAAGGTTTCTCTCTGAAGACCACAGATCAGTAAATTAAATTCTTATTCACTCTATGGAGAAATCACTAATGCTCAATAAAAAATAGGTTTTTATCCCCAGAGAATTTTGGTGTGTAACAGCACGTTCTTTCAGTTTGTGAAAGAAAGACATTTCCCTTTTGAATGTGGAGTTTTTGAAGTTATAAACCCAACAAAAGATCTAAGTTTGAGACAAAGAATTGTGACAGAGCAGTAAAAAAAAAGAACAAACATTCAGATTGTTATAGTACTGTAAGTCGTAAATGTAGTAAAAACAAGGATGAATATTATTTCTTTGTAATAAGAGGGTGGCCAGGACTGTGGTAGAATGTTATTGAAGTGTTCATTTATTTCAGTAATTCAATTCACTAAGTGAAACACATTATATTGTTTAATTGTACACAGACTGATGTTTAATATACGTTTCTATTAATTATGATGATTTTCCACTTACAGCTAATGAAAACAAAACATTTAAGATTAAAACGTTACATCAGACCAATTAATAAACATTGTTACGGAAATGTTTGCTTAATGAAAAGCATATTTAATGCCAACCTAAAGGTTATTTACATAAAAGCCTTATTGGAACGCATATTCTAATTTATTGAACAAGACTGTATGTCATGACTGCAATATTAGTATGCACAATGCTGATATTGCAAAGGACTATTTGGAATGTTTGCGAGAAAAGATAACTATCTTTTAAGCTTCATAAACTCAGATTTTCCAAGTCAATCATTTTAACCCCTATGGATTTAGTCTCACTGAAGTAGATGCCCATATTTGAGACAGAGGACAGTTTCCGAAGGGCTCAAGGCAGATGACACAGTAGAGAAAAGAAAATTATAGCGGTTTATTGCAGCTTAAATTCTCTAAGCAAAATTCATAATTTTGTAATTGCTTAACTTTTGCAGAATTGTCAAAAGTGTTGACTGAGAAGTGATAAACTCTTAATCCCAAAAATATATTTCTTTTATTCAGGTTCAAAACTGTAAGCAAATAATTTTTTCATTGATGAAATTATCATGTACAATATTTTTACCATTACTTTGTGAAGATGGATTTTTAGCTAAAATTTTCAGGCACTATATTTCATTTTATATACAGCATATACTATTTTGGACAGAAATACTAAATATTGCCTTTTTTTTCTGGCTGCTGAACAACTATTTAAGTTTAAATGCTTAAGAAAATTCATTGTTCCCCATGAAATACAGAACCGTCTCTAAGATGATCCATCTGCAATATGATTCCGATATCATAGTAGTGCACTTTGAGACAACAGGGACTGAATTTAAAGTATCACGAGGAATCAAATGCCCAGGTTTGCAATCCACTCCAAACTAACCAGTGTCTGAACAGCGAGGAGCACAATCCTGCTAAAAAAGAAGGCAGCCCAGGCAGTCGGATTACATTGTCATCCTGCAAATATTTAGGAGCTTTTCCAAAAACACTCAACATTGTAACTGGCTCCAGAGTTCCCCTGGAGAGAGGCAGACTGTGTGGAGTGTTTGAGGAAGGGGTAGGGGGGAGCAGACAAACACAGCAGCTCCTGCTTGGACAGCAACACGCTCCTCTCAGCTGGTCTACAGGAGGAGTGATTTACAACCGTCAGCGCCGCAGATCACTGCTACACACAAACAGAAGCCGGCTTCACCGAAACCAAATCAAACTGTAGGACACCAGAGAGGATCCTCTTCGGACAGGTGTTGAACTCATTCCTTGCTATTTACGAAAAAAATGTGTCAACAAAATGGTGTGAGGTTAGCTTCGTTTCAAGCCAAAGCTAACGCAGCATCATTGAAGTTCAACTAACTAAGCTAATGAAGGTAGAAGGCAGAGATAAAAGTGATTAGACACAAGCCAGCCCAAAGAAAAATAAAACAGAAAACGTAAAATTTTAGAGAGACCATAAAGTCTTGATCGTCAAATAAAATCTACAATCCAAATTACTGAGCTTTGGAGAACTGCACTTCATTTAGTGCTTCACTATGCCAGATTGCAATCCTCAGTTCTCGTATGATTCAGAGATGTAGACGTTGCCCTGTTTTTATAATCTGCATGCAGATTAGACATTTAGACAGCAGGATGGGCTCTTACTGCCCAAACCTGATACAGATATTCATCAAGATGTTGGAAAAAAAAGGAAAATAGAAAAGTGTTGAAAATGTGGGTTAATCATCACTGAAATATTCAACAATAATATTGTTGAATAACCTTATGTTTTTCTAATACAGTGCAGCCCTATTATCTAACTAACAGCAAAAGCTACCACTTAAAACTAACAAAACAGATCAGCTCAATTTTTTTGAGACCTAAAATTGCAGTCCAATAGTCTTAGTCCATTATGGTGCCTTGAAAAAGCTTTTCCACTGCATAAAGTGAACAGGACAAGCAATGAGACCAACTTTTATCCCAACCGCTTCACGCCTGGCTCCGAACAGCTGAGATGCTAACAGAACCACATCATCTGCAAAAAAGCAAACCAGATGTCTTTCTTCTCATGACTGCACCTCAAGATTCTGTCCAAGAACACCAAAAATTAAATCTCTTAGGCCTTAGTGGGTTGGTACATATGTGGGAATTTACATGACTAAGATGTATAAGTCAGACATTGTAACACTGGTATAAAACAACTTCAAACACCTACAATAAACATCTGGTCTGCATTTTCACTGCAATATATCAATATATAGCCAATGAAAGTTACTTAAGAATTACATTGGTCCAGCTGGATGTTTTAGATGTAATGCACCTTCAAAGAAAAATAAACAAAAGAATCCAAGTTGAGATTTTATAATTTGCCTAATATGAGATACACACAGCCTTGAGCTGGAGTTGTTTTAGGGGTGGAGGAAAGAGACAATCTCTTCATGCCTGCTTTGACCCAGGAGGTCTTAACCAATACTTAAACTCTTTCACTTTCAGATCCATCCTCTGTTTCTCCAGTCAGTAAAAATCTCCAAGTAAGGTCTTGAAGCCAGTTGTGCCTTTTCCAAAAACGAATCCACAGAAAATCATATTTTGTTTCTTTAAATCATAATTTATAGCAAATCAAGGTCCAGCCTCCAGCTCATTCAGCCCAAACGAGCATGTATGCCCTCCAGTGGTTCCATCAAAGCCTAAACATAAATTTTACACAAATGTGTCTGAAGCGAGGATGTGCCCGCACAGAGGCACAAACAGTAAGAAGTGTCAATCATCTGTTGCCTCTAATTCCCCGCTAACGAGACACTAATTGGAGAGCTTGCTGACATGACTGTCACGAGGAATACACTGATCCACAAACGCACCAGGTGTGTACTCTACAAGCACAAAGACAACAAAGCTTCATTCAAGTAATCAGAGAGACCAGTCTCACTTTTTCTGCAGTAAAAGAACTGAATTGTCTATCATGAGGAAGACGTAGCGCTCAAGTTCATTATAGGTAATGGGAAAACAAGATAATGAGACTCCAAATATGAGCTTTTTTCCTATAAATATGGAGCGCCAGATGAAAAGGAAGGCGGAAAATAGTCTGATTGGATTTGGGGTTTATTTATTTTATGCTTATGCAACAGTCATCGTACTCTGGTTAAAGGGTAGACCTCTCCCAGCTACGTCAGCAAATCTCCTTATGAGAGGAAGGAAATAAGAGCTTTTCATCAGTGTCGTTTCTGGCAGTTTTCTCCACAGGTAAGGTAAAGGATTAAAAGAAGAAGAAAACTCTGACCTTGCTGCCAGCTTGTTTTTCATTTTAAAATGAGGAGAGGAAAAAAAAAAATCTCCCACACGTACAAACACACAAATCATCTCTTTTCCCTCATCTTAGCCTCGCTGTTGGCTGCAAAGAAGGCCCTGCTGATGTTTCAGCCTTATTTATGCAAATCCCATTTTGCAGTTCAGTCAAAATAGAGTATTGGTCTCTCTTTCTAGCTCTATTTCTCTCCTATCCTCCCTCTGTCTGCTCGGCCTCCATCTCAAGAGCCGCCTCGGCCCATTATTTGTTTAGGGCAATATCAGACACATTATTTCCACCTCTCCCCGCAGTTTTCTGCAAGAATACACTAAACGAGCGGCCATCAGCTATGCTGTGAAGAAGCAGCAGCAGCTAACCGTCAATAGTAGAAAAACCGCCAACGTGTCTTCACACAGCATCACAGTTTGCACCCTGCTGGTGATTGAAAAAACTAAATCAGGAGAGCAATGTAAAACTTGGGAACACAACCTGTTGAAAAATATTTTTTCATTGACTTATTTTTTGCTTTTAATGTCTAAAATTCAAATAGCAAAGCAGCAATTAGTGATTTATACTTTTCTATGAATCCATCAGTCAACTTTATTATTTTTTAGTGACATGTATTTTATCCAATCAATGTCCCCGTTGTATCCAAAAGAGATGGTCAATCATAGAACTGATATTGTGTTGATGCCACAGTAACACTCTTTGGTTTTGTGTTGCTGCAGATCACATTTTGGTCGATTTTAGTCTATAGGAATAAGCTTGCAGCCAAAAAGATAAAATTAAACTAGACATGGTAATCTCATAGAGTTACAGCTTTATGTGTAGTTTTTGCTGTGTGTTTTGAGCAAACACTAAGAGCTTTTAAAGTTATATCAGACAAGAAATTAGCTTTGGCTAATAAACAAAGTGGCTTTCAGAAATTTGCTTTATTATTATAAGTCTCCATCATAAAATGTCCAAGAGCTGGAAATGTAAAGAGCTTGTTGGAAGACACAGGGTCGAATATTTGCCATTTGTTAAGTGCATAGAGAGGTTGTGGTTACAGTTAGCTAACAGTGCTAATCGCCCACAAAAGTCTTTAACACTGTTTAAAAGTGTCCCTTTTACACATTTCTGACTTTGCTTCACAAATATCTTACAGCTCCTCTTCATTGGGCTGGTTTCGGTGCCACGTTTTCAGTCTGTTACATTCACATGCTAACAATTAACACTTCACTGCAGGAGAACCGTTACCAAGTAATGGTGTCACTGGATCCAGAGGCTTTCAAGGAAACAGCACCGCATTTGATATGTATTACTGTGACGGGGTTCTTTTATGACTTGGGCCACCACAAAAAAATGACGGGCCAAGGCCAGGGATTACTTTAGTGAGATTTATTTTTTTTTATCAGTGCAGTGAATCAACAGTGGCAAATGCATAATATTTACAAAAATGTCCAAGATGAGTTAAAAATCAACACAGCACAGCAGTACCTTCAAGTCGCAGCTCATCACCTCCAATGTGACACTTCTCACGCCTAGGTGCAGACTGCCCTCTATGAAACAGAGCCCTGCTTTTATAGCTACAGGCTCCGCCCAGAGGAAGTCCCATCAAACAAAACAAAACTAAACAAAACAAAAACTAAACAATTATTTCTAACTCAAATCCTTGAAATAACAATAAGAAACAATAAGGAAGAAAAAATAAATACATTTATAATCAAAATACACCCAAACAAAAGAACAAAAACAACCAGCACATTGTGATGACTACGCCACATCACGTAATTGGCTCCCGGTGCGCTCCAAACTGGAAACAACTTCCCCCAAAGAAGACCGGAAAAACATGTACCTGAAAATAACCGATTAGAATGTACGTCAAACGAAAACACCGCGTGTGCACCCACGATGAATCGCCTCAATCCAAACTAAAAGGAAAAGAAACAGGTAAGTTTAGAATTGTGCATGTTTGCTAACAGGGACTCTCCGATCGTGACGGCTCCTCCGTCACACCACCCCTCTCCTCTCCAAGGTTGGCGAAATTCGGCAACCTAGAAAGAAAGTCTGCCACTTTATTAAGTCTGCCACTCCTATGACAGATGTTAAATTTGTAAGGTTGCAAGGACAAATACCACCTAGTCAGACGATGGTTACTGTCTTTCATGGTGTTGATCCAGGTCAGGGCCCGATGGTCTGTCTCCAAATCAAATTCTCTGCCCAGCAGATAATACTTGAGACTTTCCAGAGCCCACTTAATTGCCAGGCCTTCTTTTTCCACTACAGAATACCTCACCTCTCGAGGTAGTAGCTTACGGCTCAGGTAGAGTATGGGTTGCTCCTCTCCAGGATCTCCTTGAGCCAGGACAGCTCCGAGACCAACTTTGGATGCATCTACCTGGACCAGGAATTTCCTACTAAAATCAGGACTTCGAAGGACAGGAGATGAACATAGATGAGCTTTCAGAGTGTTAAAAGAAGTTTCACACTCCTTGGTCCACACAACAGGATTCTTCTGATCTTTCGCTGTCAAACTGGTGAGTGGAGAAGCAAGTGTAGCAAAATGAGGCACAAACCTTCGATACCAACCAGCTAGTCCCAGGAATGACCGCACTTCCTTCTTGGTTCGAGGACGAGGGCATTTTTGGATTGCTTCCACTTTGTCCATCTGTGGTCGCACCTCTCCTCTCCCTAGCTGGTAACCCAGGTATCTGGTCTCCTGTTGTGCCCAAACACACTTTGATATGTTAAGTGTCAGTCCTGCTTCTGCAATCTTTTCCAACACTCTTGCGAGATGTGCAGCATGCTCCTCCCAGCTATTGCTGTAAATGATTACATCATCGAGGTAAGCAGCACTGTAGTCTTCACTTCCTCGCAGTACTTTGTCCATTAGCCGCTGGAAGGTGGCTGGAGCACCATGCAGGCCGAATGGCATAACAGTAAACTGAAACAGACCAGAAGGGGTGCGAAATGCTGTATACTGTCTGCTTGAAGGCTCCAAGGGAACCTGCCAGTACCCTTTACACAGGTCAAGTGTGGTAATGAATTTTGCTTGTCCAATCCTTTCCAGCAGCTCATCCACCCTGGGCATGGGATAGGCATCAAACTCTGAAACTGCATTAAGCTTTCTGAAGTCAATGCAAATCCGCAGTGAGCCATCTTTCTTACACACAATGACCACTGGACTGCACCATTCAGAGTTTGAAGGTTCAATAATACCTGACGTTAGCATGGCCTCGACTTCATCTCGCAGCTGTCCACCAACTGCTGTGGAACTCTATATGGGCGTTGACGAATTGGCTGCTTCTCTTTCAGTCGAATTGCATGCTCAATCAAGGTGGTCCGGCCTGGATTGGAAGAAAAGAGAGGAGACAGTTTCTGAAAGATCTGCTGAAGTTGTGAGGCTTGGTGTGAGGTCAAGTGACTGAGGTTGGGGGTTGACTGTCCAGCCTTCACTTCAATACCAGGAACCTCTTCTTCCTCCTCCACTTGTCTCAACAGGCATGATGTTTCTGGAGCTGGACATGATGGTTCTTTCCACTCCTTTAGCAAGTTCACATGGTAAGCCTGTGTAGCTTTCTTTTTCTCAGGATGGTAGACTTCATAGGTGGTGGGTCCTAGCTGTCGGCTGATAGTATAGGGTCCTTGCCACTTGGCCAAAAGTTTGCTGGTGGATGAGGGCAGGAGAAGCAACACCTTCTGTCCAGGACTGAAGACCCTTTGCCGTGCCTGCTGGTCATACCACCTCTTTTGCTTGTGCTGGGCCTGCAACAGGTTCTTCTCAGCTTCTTCCTGGTACTCAGCAAGCCGACCTCTCATCTGCAGCACGTACTGGACCACACCTTTGGCACTAGATGAGGTTTCTGATGCATCCCAGCTTTTCCTCAGCAGGTCTAGAGGTCCTTGAACATCCCACCCATACAGGAGTTCAAATGGGGAGAACCCGGTTGATGCCTGTGGCACCTCACGATAGGCAAAGAGAAGGAATGGTAACCAGCGGTCCCAATCTCTGCCAGTGTCATTCACAAACTTCTGCAGCATCCTCTTAGCGTCTGGTTGAATCTTTCAACCAGTCCATCAGTCTGTGGATGGTAAGGCGTTGTCCTGATGGCTGAGATCCCAAGCTGTTTATGAAAGAGTTTTAGCAGATTAGAGGTGAAATTAGTTCCCTGGTCGGTCAAAATCTGATCTGGGACTCCAACTCTTGAAAATAGTTGGACCAGAGCTCTAACTACTGTAGGAGCAGTAATTGTGTGCAGTGGAAAAGCTTCCGGAAATCTGGTGGCATAGTCACATACTACCAAGATGTACTGATGACCACGCCCACTCTTCACTAGGGGTCCAACAATGTCCATTGCAACCTTACGAAAAGGAGTAGAGATGACAGGTAGTGGCTGGAGGAGCGCCCGATCTGATTTCCGAGCAGGACGAGTCTTCTGGCATGTAGGACAAGAAGCACATAATGCATTAATGTCATTATACATTGACGGCCAGTAAAAACGTGAGCTGACACGCATAAATGTTTTGTGACGCCCCAAGTGCCCTGCCCATGGAATGGTGTGTGCCAAATGCATGACAAGTGCCCTACAACTAGTTGGAACTACCAACCGTTGTTTTTCATTACAAGCATACAACACGCCATCTTTTAACACAAACGTTTCTCTTCCTCTCCACTTAGCATTAGTTTTTTCCTCCACTCTGTCAAATAAAGGTTGTAAAGACACATCCTGTTTCTGTAAAGTAGCAATATTTTCAGGTATCTTCCACATGTCATCCACTGTTAAATCTTGTGACACATTTCCACCCAGCAGTAGCTTTTTCTCAAATTTTTTGCTTTCTGGATTTTCTAGACAATTTTGGAACCTCAAACAAACTATCATCAAAATTAGGTAAGGATTCAACTTGTTCTTTGGCCTGAGAACGAGTAATCACAGGACAGGACGCATTGCTAACTTTGTCCCCCTCAGTTTGTACCTCTCCCAAAAGGTGAAACATCACAGGTAAATCTGTACCCAAAATGACATCAAAAGGTAGGTTTTTCACCACACCAACAGTTAGCAAATATGGTTGATCATCAACAATGACAGTCACTTCTGCTCTTGGATACACATGACAATCTCCATGCACACACAAAATCTCAGTCTTCTTTTCATAGTTCACACATCCAACAGATACAAGACTCTCTTTTATGAGTGATGTGGAACTACCACTGTCTATTAATGCAGTCACCTGCAGTCCATTCACAATCACAGTTTTCTGAGTTCTAGTTTCAAAGTTTTTGACTCCAGTCTGATTTTCAGCTCTAGGAGCATAGCAGGAACCAGTAAACTTTGTCTTCTTTATTGGACACACCGAAGCCTTGTGGCCCGGCTGCTGGCAATAATAGCAAATTAATGTCTTACCATTAGGCGGTGGATTCAGAGGACTGATGGTACCTTAACCTCCTGGCTTGGATCTCTGGCATACCGTTGATGTCCAGCCGGTTGAACAGGACGTGGTACTGGATTGGAGCAACGTGCTGCTCCTCCTCGCCGTGCATTCATGTACTGAAGAGCCAACTTTGCAGCAGTCAGACCATCCTTAGGTTCATGTTCCTTCACCCAGGTCCTTACATCCGGGGGCAGAACGCTCAGCAGCTGTTCCTGGATGATGAGCCCCGATGTCCTCTTTGGAACACTGGTCTGGACGGATCCATCGTCGGTAGAGACCTCTAAGACGGTGGTAAGTTTCAGTAGGAGTTTCACCAGCAGGTGTACTTGTTGCTCTGAACTTCTGTCTGTAAGTCTCTGGTGAGATGTCAAACTTTGCTAACAAAGCAGTCTTCAAGTCCTTGTAGCAGTGAGCACGTTCCTCATCCATGGCAGCATAGGCCTCCAGCGCCTTCCCAGAAAGGAGTGGAATGAGTCGGCACGCCCATTCACTTTCTGGCCACCTCCAGGTCTTAGCAATGCGCTCAAACCGCAGCAGATAGTTTTCCAGGTCTTCTCCTAATTGATAAGGAGGAATTTTGGATCAGGTGTAACTTATTGGCTGAGGTTGCCGGCTTGGATCACCATCATCACCACCACCATCATCATCGTCATCACTTTGCTCTGCACCAGCTCCTGGCTGAAGGTGAGGGCGTGGTACTTGCTGTGGTTGCTGCAAAGACATCCTAAGATTTTGCAGTTCCTTGAGCAGCCCTTTCTCTCGCTTTTGCTGACCTGCCATAAAGTCCTTCATCAAAGTGAAAAACTCACTGCCAAACGCACTTGATCCACTGGGGCCAGGCTTTGTTTCACCTTCCTCATCTGATCCATCCGACGTCGGCATGCTCTCCCATGCTTTGTCAGCCATCTGCTCTTCCATCTTTGATTGTGATCGAAGACCAGATCTTTGCTTCACCAAACGAGACCCTCCGGCTTGTCATAATCCCACTTCTGACACCATATGTGACGGGGTTCTTTTATGACTTGGGCCACCACAAAAAAATGACGGGCCAAGGCCAGGGATTACTTTAGTGAGATTTATTTTTTTTTATCAGTGCAGTGAATCAACAGTGGCAAATGCATAATTTACAAAAATGTCCAAGATGACTTAAAAATCAACACAGCACAGCAGTACCTTCAAGTCGCAGCTCATCACCCCAATGTGACACTTCTCACGCCTAGGTGCAGACTGCCCTCTATGAAACAGAGCCCTGCTTTTATAGCTACAGGCTCCGCCCAGAGGAAGTCCCATCAAACAAAACAAAACAAAACAAAAACTAAACAATTATTTCTAACTCAAATCCTTGAAATAATAAGAAACAATAAGGAAGAAAAAATAAATAAATTTATAATCAAAATACACCCAAACAAAGAACAAAAACAACCAGCACATTGTGATGACTACGCCACATCACGTAATTGGCTCCCGGTGCGCTCCAAACTGGAAACAACTTCCCCCAAAGAAGACCGGAAAAACATGTACCTGAAAATAACCGATTAGAATGTACGTCAAACGAAAACACCGCGTGTGCACCCACGATGAATCGCCTCAATCCAAACTAAAAGGAAAAGAAACAGGTAAGTTTATAATTGTGCATGTTTGCTAACAGGGACTCTCCGATCGTGACGGCTCCTCCGTCACAATTACAAATACTTTACAGAGATTACTAATATTAATATTTCAAAGAATGCAATATTTATTGTTAAATGTGTTTAAGGCACCAGGCATTCACCTTTTTCTCTACTCAGAACCCCTACAAGTCAAGGCCTATATAAGTTAACCTGATAACTTGCTCGTCAAATAGTGTGTTTGTAACTTACACTTGTAGCTTGACAATGTAAACAAGTTGGACAAAATTTTAATCCCAACCTCAAACACCAGGAACCAAACGCTTTATATGAATTGTTATTGGAAAAAAATCACTTGGGTTGTTGCTAACTGCCATTGGATAGAAGCCAAATGTACCTTTTTAGTGGATGAGATGTTGAGGATACCTAAAAATAGTGATGCAGTTGTCATTAAAAAAGAGCTAGGAAAATAGATGTTAATTATACTCAATCTTGTCATCACAATATTCAGAAATTACATATTTTCCTGATGTCAAGCAGGCTTCATTTCAACAGATATTTAAGTACAGATGATGGGATCAGAGCCAAAAAAAACTTTATTGAAGCAGCACACACCTGGAGACTTTAATCATTACCATACTCAAATCCTCCCCAGCGATCTATCGGGTTAGTTTCTCCAAAGTGATACAAAGAGACACAAGGGACACGGAAACTCATTGGGAAATTTTGAGTAACTAACTAACCTTTTAATCAGGTTTTTGGGCTGTGGGAAGAAGCTGGAATACCTGGGAAAAAAACCCACATGTTTGAATAGGGAAATCTGGCAACTCCATGCAGAGAGACCCCAGAGTGGGATTTAAACCAATAACCTTCAAACTGAAAGGCAACAGTTCTAGCATACAGAATAGATAATAATTAATATTATCTATAATAATTAGTATTATCTATTATGTGTTGTATTACACTGCATTTCAAGTGCAATACCTTTAGCAGTGAAATGTGTTTACAGAATTATTAGGGTCAATAATAAATTGAGGACATTCATGTTTTACTTGGGTCTTTATAACAACAAAACAAAAACCTGCAGTACAACTGGCTGTTCATGTCTCTGCTTGAGATGCAACAAAAGGCAGAACATGAGGCAATAACACAAGTGCAAATAAGGACTTGCTCAATGCTCAGAACAATGAGATCGGTTAGACATCCATACCTCCCCCTCTGACTCAGGAAACACTCACCTGTTGAGGTGACTTCCTGAGAACACTATTTTAGCACGCCACACCCTGCTTTAGCACTCATGATTAGCTCTTGGTGCACACAGAATGCGAGGAATGCCGAGTGTCGCTAAAGCCAGAGCTTCAGCATTTGATGTGATGCATCTTCCCTGAAAGAAATGACGACAGAGACTCAACTTCCGTAATTCACGACCGGTGTCCTGTCCCCACCAAAACCAGGTCATTCAAATATTTACCATGAACTCAAACTTTTCCGCATTCTCCACGCTGAATAGCTTCAGCCTGAGAACAATAAATATGCAGCTCCTTCCTTCTCCTCCCAGGTTTTACCTTGACCCTGAATTGAATCACATCTATTTCTGCTTATCCGCCCAGCGTTTTCTCACTCATCACCCTCACTTTCAGCTCCCCTGCTCTTCTGGTCAGCAGACGATACCCCTCCATCCCCAGGGAGGCGACATGTGTACACTGTCACATTCTGTCATATACAAACGTGCTGACAGAAGCCTCACCGTGTCCGTCACAAGAACAGAGGTGGCAATGCAAACAGGACGGGAGAGGGGTGCCACACAGATCTACTCCTCTAAGTGAGATGAAAGATGTGGGGGGTCATTAAACAACTCCCTCTCTTCACAGACTGAGAGGGTGGGTGTCTGTGTCCCAGACGTGGACGCTCACACACAGCTGAGTCACTAGTGACACATCTGCTAGCGTAAGCTGGGCACGGTGCCATGTGTGGCGGCCAGCTCGAGCAGCAGGCCTACCAATCGGCTCCCTGGCTCACTCCGTCTAACACACACACACACACACTTCACCTCGCGCTTCCATCTCTGCCCATCTGCCCTCCGTCTCCTCAACAAGAGGTCTTCCTCACACAAGTACTCAATCTTCTAAAGGAAATGAAACAATAAAATTGAAAGACCAGCAACTGTGTATTTCTGGTTGCAAAAAGGGGTATAAAATCAATAGCACAATGTCAAATTGAAACTAAGGATAAGTATGTTACAGTAATTTGAAGAGCATTATTAAACACTGTTGCTTAAAAACAAGAAAATTAATCAAAGAAACTTGTATAATTTGTGCTTCGATGACGGTGCTTTACTGAGCAGTAAAGCGCTGGCGAAGACCTATTGAATTTGGAGGATTTTTAAAAAAATTATTATTATTATTATTATTTTTCTGCCACTTTACGGCGGAAAAAACTTTTGCCACTTTTGGGCACTTTGAGTTATTTACAAAATTAAGTGAAAACAACAACAGCTGTTTAACTGAAAGCAGAGCATAACTCATTACCAAGCAAAGAGCAGTTCTGACTAACTGGAATGATTCCTACCACTAACCGTTCCAGTCGCTATAACTTAGCTTCCTCTGATTATACAAGTTGTCCTGGAGTTCTTTTCCGTCCACTAGTGGGTGCCCTCTCACCCCAAATTGTCCAGAGACCACAGTTTGAGTAAGACTGCTGTAAATCATACATGCTTGCTAGGACTGACCTTTGTTAGTCTCTAAAGTGCCCAATAGCTTGAATTTCCTATTCAGTTCGACTGCGCTGGTGTGTCGTCAGGGAGCCCTGCCTAAGTCGTGGGTGTGTGTCGCCTGGTGGACGGCTACAGAAACTGCATGAGCGCGTCGGTGGTGGCAAGAGCATGACGTTGCTGGAACCCCCACGGTCGCCTCGAAGCCGGCGGCGAGCTTCACTGCGAGGGCCACCAATTTTGCTTGTAGCTGTAATTTTCATAAGATTTTATCTAACATGACAAAGTGCAAGGAATCCGCTGCTAGTTGGTGCCTTTATTGACCGAAAATGGTTGGCGTTCTTAGTTTTGAGGCAAAAAGAAATGTTATTTGTTTCAGTAACCGGCTGATCATCAAGCAGAACCAATCAATTGGTGCATCTCTATTAAAATATCAGAATAAAATAAGACTTCAAAATTTTGGATGTGATTCTTCTTTGTAGTTGATTTCACACTGTTTTTGCTGAGCTGCTTACTGCCATAAACAAAACGAATCTTTATAGCATTTTGTGCACTAAGCATGTATTGAAACTACATACTGTGATCTTTTAAAATAAAAGGCAGACTAAATGCACTCACTGGCAGCTTAAAAAGTAAAAGCACCATGTGAAGAATAAAGAAAAAAACAGCTAAATTCTTATATCTCGTTGATCGGTGCGCCACTGGTGTAAAGTTTTTTGATCAAAGGCAAGAAAAAGCACAAAGTGCAGAGCAATGCATCTCTTCCGCCTGCTACCACGTGTTGCCAGTCATCTGGCTGAATAGAGGCTACGACTAAATGGCAACCACTACTGTCATGCAAGGTAACCTTTAAAACTTCATTTGGTGAGGTATGAGAGGCATATCTGCTTAGCAGCTGACTGCAAGCTAACAGACAAAGAAAAAAATAGTTATCCAGCTAATATTAGTTCGTTCTACTCTCTAAACAGCACAGCTGAAAAGGATAATATTACAAAATCAAGAAACTACTTCAAAGCTTAGCAAATGCCTATTCTATAATTTTGCATAAGCCTATGGTTGAAATTCAAATGCTAGAAGGCATAAATCATGTTGTGTGGACCCAAGCCCTATCGCGGTTCAGTATTTGCAGATTCTGCTTTCAGATTTTTTGGGAAAAGCCAACGCCGTGTTGGCGGAAAACCCACCTATTTGTAGACTTTTTGTCACATGGAGCATATTTAAAATAGTCAAACGAAAATACAGCTATGGAGCTAAAATAAGAATACCGAAATACCACTGCAGCTTGATACAGTACTGTTTGCCAATTGAAAAGCAACCAATCCTGGAGAGCCATTTAATTTGCATGGTGCTGATTGGCTGCACCCCAAGGAGAAGAGATAAGGAAGACCATAAATGTGCTAAGACAGCTTCCACAGTGTGTGTATTAATGCAAATTTAGGAATATTTGGTGTGTGACCAATTAAAACAGTTTGCTCTAAGCCATTTTAGAGGGGCTCTATAACATAAATTTTGTTTTTTGTCAATACTGTGAAGAAATCCAAATAGTCTCTCAGTCTAACTCTGCTGGACAGGTTGGCTTTCCAGGAAATCCTGGTATGACAAACCAAAATCTGAGTCAATGCTAACTTCTAGAAGCTAACCACAGGTGTGTTCAGCTAAGGCAGCAAAATATCGTCTGATGATTGCACAACAAATATGCACTCTATTGCATAACTTTACAATTTTGTTCATATTTTCTGGAATTATAAGCAGCAGCATACGGTGCGTTTCTACTATACGGTTCCTGAAAGTGTTCTCCATCGCTTTATTTCCCAGAACTTTTTCATCCTAAAAGCTGTTTTTGTGATTTTGTTTTTGTCCTCTTACACTGCAGGTGCTCCTCCTGCACTGGAAACAGATAATACCATCACATTGTCAATAACAAAATCAGACAAAAAGTGTTTATCACAGAGAGTGGTTATTCTTTTTTCAGCGAGCTGACCTGCAGTGCTTAGCAACTTATGTTTTGTCCAGATGGGGAAAACTCCATCTCATTAAAAAGCTTTTAAGCTGCAGGAAAGATGAAATTTTTCCTATTGAGACGCGTCCCTACCTGTAGACCCCTAAAGAGAAACTCTGCTGCCCTCTGCAGAGTCCCTCGTTCTACCCTCCCTAACTTTAACGGTTCTCTCTGGTTCGTGACCCCCTCCCCTCCTCTGTCCGCACATTCGCTCCCACACTCTGGCCACATTCCTGCCCCGCTCATGCTGAGAGGACGTCTCCCTCTGACTACAAGCATTGTGGGAAGTCCCAACGGCAAGGCCTTTCAGAGGCCAAGCACACTGTTGAGGTAGAATGCAGAAGATATGTGTTGGTTGTTGGTCATATAGAGAAGCATACAGTTAAAAAATATTTTTGAGCATCAAAACCAAAGGGAAGGTGAAGTAACTGCTTTCACAACTGGTAAAACCATGTCTCACAGTTCAGGTTTGTCCACTAACAATCAATCACCAAAATATATTGTACAGAATAGGGCTGAAATGATTCCTCGAATGATTTGAGTACCTCGATTACTAATAATTTCTTGACAAATTTTACCTGCCTCAAAGCTTTGTTAATTTATATTTCATTATTTAGCGCACTGTGTACCGGCCGGGACATTACTTGCGTTGCGTGGAGTTCTCACTTCCGCCTCTGAGTTGAGTTGTTGACGAATGCTAAGTGTTAGCGGCATAACGTCCAATTTTCAAGTTTGGCCCATGGGAATTTTATTGATTGATTATAATGCCCGGGTGTTCATCGTTTTTGGGGGACCAAGGCATCCTTAAAATCTAATGTTAAGCCAGATTTACAGATATTTCATTTTATCAATTTTTTTTATCTGACTACTCTATTAATTGCAAGAATAATCGATAAAAAACTCAATTACTAGAATATTCGCTTACAACAGCCCTAGTACTGACCAAACCTGTCACAAAAAGGCTACCGTATTTTCCGAACTATCAGTCACATTTCTGAGGGAAATTTATTTGATAAAATCCAACACCAAGAACTGTCATCTTGAAAGGCAATTTAAAATATAAATAGAATAGAGGCAACAGGATGTACAACTGCACGGTATGCTAACGTTACATGACACATAAACAACAAACTGAGAACGTGCCTGGTACGTTATCATAACATATTAAGAGTTATTCAGATAACTATAGCATAAATAACATGTTAACAAGTTTACATGTTATTTCTGTGTCACTCCAAATCACTATATCAAATGAAATCTTCATTCTCGGTGTCGCTCATAAACAACTCCGCTAACTCCAAAGGTAGAAAAACACATGCCTATATAGTGCCCTCTTGCGATTTAGTGTGAAAATAACATGTGATATGATATAATAACATGTTAATAATTTAACACATTATATAATTCTATGTGCTCCTTTACTCAGGACTGGCCAAACTATGAAAAAATATGGTAATTACACAATAGATGCCTTTGTTACACCACATAATTACAAGTAAATTAGCTCCAAGTTAGTGTTTTCATGACTAACTTAAGTTTACAGTGAAGCTCTGTCCAACTAAATATACAAGTCGGACCTAAATGCACACATTAATGCCCACGCGCAGCAGTAATCCGTTGTCCCAATAATGCCCGAAATGTAGTGAGGTTTATGGCAAGTGCTATTCATGAGTCACAGCTCGCTCATTTGCATTACTGTCCGAGCTTCTCTTAGGCTCCTCCATTCTGATTCCGTAGCTACCAAACCTGTTCGCCCACAATGCTAATATGGTGAAAGTGTACTGACAAATGTACCTGGTAGAATGGGAATTGGAATAATCGGCTCCTTTATTTTGATGCCCTTGAATCCAAACATCGTTTTACACCCTTCCTCATCGGTTTCACTAATTCTGTCTCTGCATTAAATCTTTTCATTATAATTTGAAAGGAACTAAGTCTGCAAAACTAGTAATATTTGCTATGATGGCTGCTTGAATGTATATATTTTTAGATCACTACAAGACAAACCCATTCATTTTCTTTGTATCAATAAGCAACTAAGCAAAAATGCCAATTTGTCCAAATTTGAAGCCACACTAGAGCTATACGCAAACTTTCTAATGAAGAAGAAAAGAATAAATTGACCAGAGATCGGCTCTGGCACAATATCGGTAGGTCAAGTGTGGAAACAAAGATCGCATTCACAATAGCATAGGAAAAATATCTGCTATTGTAACCGTTTGGTACGAAGATAAAACTAGAACTGGATGATATGAAATAGAATTCTTCAGACCAGTTCGATGAACGTTTATGAACATCCCTGTTCCATCAAACCTTGAATGAATGAGCTCAGCATGTCATCAGGTTCTGCAGAGACGATTATGAGTCATTCATTTAATGCGTGTTGGAACAGAGATGCAGCAATAAGTTGCAGGACAGGGACTGTGAAGCACTGGAGTTGGAGAACTCTCCTCAGTATTTTCCATCATTATATCCCATTCTTTGAGTTTAGGATCTGAGTAACTTTCTTCTGTTTTACATGAGGTATATCAAACTGATGAGATACTGGCCTGCACAAAATTAACGTGTAATATTTAATGAGCTCAAGCAGTCTCATGTGATGTTCATATTGCTGTCATTGATTGTGATAATTAAGATTTGACATATTATGCAGCCCACCTGCACAATTCTTGCATCCATTGAACTTGTGAGTTTGTGGATAGTTTCTGCTTTAATTTCTTTGCAGGATGTCAGAAAACCTTCCCAGAGCTGCTGTTTTGATATGAACTTCATTTATTTTGAGGTTATTTTCATACCTCAGGGACTCTGAAGGGGCCGACCAGCTCTCTCCCTCTCTCTCTCTCTCTCCATGATTTCAACCCAAAAAATGACTCCACCACCTCCTTGTTGACATCACAGCCATGTTGAAATATGGTGGCCAACCACCACCAATCCACTACTGCATCCATCTGTACCATCCAGGGTTGCACAGCAGTCATCAGTGAACAAGTCTGTTTGAAAATTAATCTTCATGTACGGCTGGGCCCAGTGTGACCGTCTCTGCTTGTGATCTCTGGTCAGGGGCTCTGAATAGTCGGTTCATGCACCTCAAGCCACTGGAGGATCCTCCACCTTGAGGTTCCAGAGGCACCTGCAGCTTCAAATAACTGCTTGCTGTTTTGTAAGGGCATTTTAACAGCTGCTGTCTTGATTCAATGAATTTGTCTAACAGAAACCTTCCTCATTAGTCTTTATCTGTACAAACCCATCTTTGTTCTGAGTCAACCACAAATTTCTTCATAGAACGATAAGACTTCAGGTTTCGTTAAATATCTATTGTTTTCATACCTTGTCATATTCACTACACTATCAGATGATTTTCATCAGCAGAGATTCTTTCTCATACAGCTTGAAACCTGTGGCCTGCTTAATAATGTGGAACATCCTTCTTAAGTAGATTTCCTTTAATTGAGCTCACCAGACAAACTAATCAACCAGCTCTCCGAAATTAATTGTAGTGATTCAAAGAGTCCTGACACACAATACTATCTATAAATTTAATAGCACAACAAAAAAATGGAATCTTTATGACACTTAAATCCAATTTGCATAATAATTTCGAACACTGTGTAGATTAATATAAATGTGCCAACAGTCTAGCATACATACTTAATAGAATTTATTTGGAGAATTTTAATATTTTAATCAAAATCTACCTAATTTACCACTTTGTTAAAACAATAGAGGTATTCATTCTGTATAAAGTACCAAAACAAGTAGAAATAACCTTTTTAAAGGTTAATCAGCATAGCAAAAAGACATTTTTGAACTTTTTGTCAGTTTATCAAATGCAACAAAAGAGAGCAAGATATTTTTTAAATTGTCGATTGAATTTCAAGACCTGAAAGATTCCCACATGGCAATACAAAACCATAAATATAAAAAGTTTGGTTCTACAGTGAGTGGTGTACAGCCTCAGCACAGACCACACGCCATATACAAACATATTACCCTCACAAGCATTCAGATGCCTGCCAGAGAATCTCTCAAGATTCGAGTTCAGAGGAAACATGGCCGACGAGGAAGACGCAATGGTGATAGCTTGTGGACCATTTTCAACAGAAAAAAACCCAAAAAGACTTCTCTGATGTCCACAAGACTTTCCAGTGTGTCATGGCAATTGTTTTGGCGTTCTGTATTTTAGATTCCACTCTGTATAACCTCTTGTTTGTCTATTGAACACAAAAAGTGAGTCAATATTGGTTCAAGACTATCAGACATGTTAAATATTTCTAATTTGAGGTCGCAGCGGTCCCCACATCCCTCTGAGCGGTCTAGATCACTATGAACACGCCACACACATCAGGAATATCACCGAAGATTACATACAGAGTCATCACCATAAGCAGGGCGTCCTTAAGACTGTTGAAATGGAAAGATTGTGCTACAATTACTTTGCTTTACAAACCAGAACTTAGTTTGGTAAATTCACTTAGGAATCCTTAATTTGCTTGCACTATTGTCATTATTGTCTGTAAGCACCATCTGCTAATGGCTGAATATTTTCTGGGAAGCAGGTAAGCAGTAAAGCACATTAACTAGTCCTACATGCTGAGTTTACCTGTTAAGACTTTGCTCGTTATTAAAAATTCAATTTGAAATTCTCAACAAATCATTGATCTAATCAAACAAATCCCTCATCGGGAGCTCA
The DNA here is from genome assembly GCF_027474105.1 of Poeciliopsis prolifica. NCBI lineage: Eukaryota > Metazoa > Chordata > Actinopteri > Cyprinodontiformes > Poeciliidae > Poeciliopsis > Poeciliopsis prolifica. The sequence goes on from NW_026562382.1 coordinate 8,164,928, forward strand.
AAGAACGGAAAGGGACTCATTTCCAGTGGACTGGCCTCAATTTACACTGTTAACAATAACAACACAGAACTCAATACGAAGCCCTTTAAATGATGTGAAGAATACATTTATAATAAAAACAGAAACTGAGGTTGAATAAGAATAGTTTTGGCTCAAAAAGCATTTATTTTAAGTATATTTGGCACCATGTAGTGAACAAATCCCTCACAAATGTTTTTTTTCTAAAATGATATTCTATTTTTCTTTTATTATAGCCATGGCAATTACATCTATAACATTTTTGTGCTAGATAAAGAGCGCCTAAGCTCACCTAATTGCCTATTTTGTCTATCATGTGTTCAAAGTTGATCAGAATCCCAGCTATAGCAGCTGGTTAGCTCCAGAAGAAAGCACCTCTACCGCCGCAGACCCATCCTCTGGGGGCTCTCTGTCTGCGTCAGGAATGTCAATCACAGCAGAGAAACATGAAAACGGATGGACTGGTTCACTCTGACTCAGCGGACACATCCCAGAGGATCTTGTATGGGCAACCATTTCCCACCCTCTCCCCTCCTCTACCCCCCACCCATCACACACACACACAAGAGCATAACCTCACACACCAAAAGACAGGAAATGTAGCCAGTAAGAGAAGAGAAGAAAGCAAACACATTTATATCCTATAAGATTTTTTGGTCACCAATTCTTGGTTTGGTTTGCTTTGTTTTTATTGTTACGATTATTACAAAACTATAAAGCTGTCAATCTCCAGTACTTTAAGCTGAAATTCATCAAAAATGAATGAAACTCACACTTAGGGACAGGCCTGTCGCAATGAGCAGTAAATCAATTAATCGCATGATAAACTAAAATGAGGTCAATCATTTCCATGATTCATTGTATTATATTATTTATACATTTCTACCAAAAACAGGATGACAAAAGTCTTAATTCTGGTGCACCGGTCTCAAATAGACCTTTCTTTGAAGAGACTTCATGATTCATTTTATTTGTTGTTTCTCTTGTTTTGCTGATTTCTTTTGGGTATTTAAAACGTCTTGCAGTTCCAGTGTTAAGCGTTCAATAGAATTTAAAGTTCTACAGATCTTTGAGAATAGTATAATTACCATTATATTACTTGAAAATGGTCTCAAAGCAACAATATTATTTATTGCAATTTATCGTCCAGCAGAATTTATTGAGACAGGCCGACTTAGGAACACGATTTACACATTTAATTAATCAATTTGTTATTTCAGGCATCTTGTCGACTGAATGCTTTTAAAATAGTCATTTTTATGAGTGATGACTCAGGCATAGGCTAAGTATTGGTATCAAGGCATACTAAGGTACTTAAAATCTTATAATTTCAAAAAGCCTTTGATTTATCTTCAAATACTTTAGCGAAGGTTTACAGCACATATGTTAAGTACATAGTTATCAAAAAATATATATGATGCTGTAGTTTTATTATTGCAAATACACACCCAAAATAGCTTATCTTTAAGCCAGACAAATCAGTGCTAATGTTAGCTGGTAATGTCAAAAACTATAGGTGGGAAAAGCTCCGACTGCTCCCCTGTAATAGACCAGAGTGTTGCCACACGCTTGCCGAGGAGGAGAGACTCCTCCAAACTCAATGACTCGTTGCAATCAGCTGGGCAGTCAAACAAAGAAAACCTTTTACCAACTGGCATTATAAACTGTATTTGACTGCAGTGTATTACAACGAGGATTAAATTGGGATATGTGCAATTCAATTGGAGTCTGTATCTGTTATTGGGTGGCTATGATTGATCTGGTTATACATTTCGAGATATGAAAAGACTTCTTTATCATATAAAGTGTGAGTCAGTGCTATAAATGAACAGAAATGGAGAATTTGAGCTGGAAAACAACAAAATAAATAACACAAGTTCATTATTTTGCAACCTTTTCAGCTCAACTTTATGCCACTTAACTTCACATAGGCGGTATTTGTGTCCCGTCTCTCGTTTGTCTCAGGGTGTGATCTGATTACAAGCGGGCAGCACTAAATACAGACATGAAAACACTCGAGATGGATTTAGTACGCCTTGGAATCTAATCACTGGATAATAAAATGAACAGTGGTTTACCAGAGGGCTTTTTTTGTTGTTTCACTCATTGTAAGGAGTTTATTACAGTGGCCATGTTGTAAAATGCTGAGAGTCAAACATTCTAACAATATGAAGTTTCACGTGGTTGACACATAATTTTAAAATCTGAATCCCCAACATTTTTAATACAAGTCAAATACAGAAGAAAGCTAAACAAAGCACGACAGAGCAGCCCCTCTTTCACCTCTTGCTGGGCACTGCTAGTCAGCTGGATAAAACAAAGCCACAGAACTACGGCTGGAACATACAGGAAAGACAGAGTCGAATGTTTAGAAATATGACCGGTCACAAAAAAACTCATGGCTGCATCTATGACTCACATTCATGAAATGCTGCTTTAAAAGTTGGCAAGCTACAAGAGGCGTGCATGTTCTGCAGCTGACTGCAGGCTCTGCCCAAGCAGACAGTCTCACTAATTAGCCGGCTTGTGTTACTTTATTAAAAAAAAAAAGGTATAATATTTCACACAATAAGCATGCACACTTAAAATCTACCACCAAACTGAGGAGACTTTAATTTATACATTTCTGACAGAAAAAATACATGCATATTAGTGATAACTATGGTAACTAGAATAAGAAATACAGTTTTAGCTGAACGATTCATCACAATGTCATTGTGTACAATGTCAAATTGCAAAAGACTGCTTGGATACAATATTTTGAAGGTGCTATGCATTGAATTTCGGCCTTCAGATAAGATTACCTGGCCGCTAAGATGAACTTTTACTCACCATGTCGCAACAACTAACACAGATCTTACGAGAGGAAGTATGACGGAGGAATTGTGATGGAATGGATACAAACTCACGAGAAAAAGTGGGTTGGTTGCAATTGTCTTCACAACCTTTAATAAAAGTATGATAATGTGTATTTATAAATTGTGTAGTCTTATTTTTGCAATTTCAGGAACAATTGTTTTTCTGTTTTGACTGAAAGCAGCAAAATTATGTTACATCGTTTTTGCTTTAAAACCAACAAAAATTTGATATTTTTACTGCAGCTTCACATCAGGGAGAATCTAAGTCCACCAAATGAAAGTAAGTCATGAAAACCTGATATCTGAGATCATATTTGTAAGAAGTCTACACTTTATGTTACAGCTAAAACGATTACAGTGCCAACCAGCAGTGCCGTGGAGCTCCATAAGAGATTATAGTTTTGCAATATGACTATTTTATAACAAGAAGAACAATTTGTTAATTAAATCTGTCTGGGAAACACAAGTATGAGATCTGGCTATTGTTCAGCATCATTTTAACACCACACTGTATTTCTATTTGTCCTGGGGGAATCCTTCACAATTACTCTAGTATAACGGCTTATGTGGATGAATTAAAATCGCTAATGAATTGTGAATGAACCTCTTAGTCAAAGACTCAGGTACATGGAGAACTGAAATGTTCTCTTAATGGAAACACTTTAAAGTTTCAGAGACTACCACAGCAAAATAATAATAATGCAGCGGAGTGGAAATAAACATTTGAAGCAATAGACAACCAGTCGCGATGGGGTCTAATCTGCCGTGCGGCTTGGGAGGGGACCAACAACACCCCCGCTACTGACTACACAAGCAAAAAAAAAAAGAGGAGGACTGACTCCCTGACACGGCCCTGCACGTCAGATGCAAAACAAACCCGCCAGGTTTTAATTAGAAAACCCATGAAGCAAACAAATGCATGGAAACTTGAGAAGCCAATACACAGAGGCAAAAATAAATCTTTGCTGCTCCACATCGATATCCATTTCCCAGAGTCCTTCACCCCGCTGTGGTTTTTGGTTAACACTCTTCTGGATTAGATAGTAGATAAATAAACAGTGAGCGCTGCGTTCTCAGGGAGAGCATCTTGACCGTGTTTTTGTCCACCAGCAACACGCCCTGATAACACAGAGACCAAAGACAGTCCCGGACAGACCAAGACGCTGAAGAAATTCACCTTCAAAACCCACTCCACAGCTCAAAGATCTCCTAATCAGAATGCAGGCACCTTCTTAGATAAATGTCAAAGAGATAATGACCAGTGTTAGGAAGAGCGCGTGTCTGGCTTGTTCCTGCTGCAGCACAGCAGCCGTAAGCTGTCAGTTTATGGCACCAGTTGGACTTTGAAAGCAAGGTTTGTTTCCATGGCAGTTGTGGTGAACGCATTAAAATAGAAAATCATGTGTTTTATTCTTGATTATTTAGCTTTTGTAATGTTCATTTAAAAAAAAAAAAAAAAGCACCCAACGAATGTCTTGACTGCCTTCAAACTCAGCTGTATGACACTTAAGCCTTTATTCCTCTACAACATAGTTGTGTCTCATCTTGTGCTTGCTGCGTAGCAACGAAAGCAATGAGGATAACATTTACGCCTTGCCTCGAATGCACACATTCCTGAGAACATGAGGAAGACGTGCAAACAAGAAAACCTGCATGATAAAGTGGAAAACAAAAGAGAGAGGGGGGGTGGATCCAGAAGTCAAGCTGGGTTACCTCAGAAGCCCCCCTGCCCTTTCAGCAGGGCCTCATATGGAGAACCAGGCCTCAGGTCCCCTGGGCACTGATGTCTGCTCTCCGCTCGGCTCCTCCCAGTCAGCCGCGGAGGCTGTCGCGCAGGAACCTGGCCCGCTCAGGACAACCTACAGCCACAAGTCATTCACACCTGGAACAGAAAGGAGAGAACTTTGCTCATTGCGTGAAGCGCAAACACGGAAACGGCAAGGAAAAGCACTCCGTCACTCATGTTGACAAGACCAGCTAGTAGTAAACACATAACCAGAGCACAGCTGGGTTCTTTGGGGACTACAGTAACCCAGGCACTCATTTATACTTCACTTATCAACCAGTGTGTACATTAGAAATCGCAGAAACGCTGGTGTTACTCCAAGGAGAGAGAAACTGAGATTTCTAAGACATCAAGGAATGCATTGTAAAGGGAAATATAGCACACCAAGGTTTTAACAAGAGCATGTGATATTAAAACATTGCAACATCTTTCATTGAGGTATATAGCGCTTGTCAGATGTGTTTAGCATGGCTTCATCTGATGGAGTTGTGGCAGAAGATGCTCTAACTGCTCTTAAGTCTTTGGCTTGGCAATATTTGGAGTTTCCAGTTGGAATCGTTAATGGCGACAAAGAGGCAGACAAGACACAATCAATATGTAAGCACTGCAAGTTGTTCAGACCCTGAATAAAGCAGAAAGTGTCACGATAACAACCAATGACTAGATGTCTCGCGGTACGTTGATCTATATCACAATCATCGAGCTTCAATCACAAAGGACTGCTAGGATTCAATATTTGGTAGCTTAGAAAATTTTCAGTGCTACATATTGAAACTCTCAATGCTAATATTATTAATAACAGTTGGGTGGACTTTTACCATCTTGCACATCCAGACATGGATTTTGGAGAGGAAGAGGGAAAGAGTCAAGGAGAGTAGGGGGAGCATCATTATGTTGGACTAATGGTCACTTGTACCTTAGTCATAATGTTTTTAATGAATAAAGGTGTTAAACATAAAGTTGGAGGAAAAGTATCTTATGTTCTTCAACAGCATGTCCGTTTCTTCAGGCTGCTACAAAAGACCGCTGGTAGGTGTTGGTCATTTTAGATATATGTGGTTTTTGTCCCGAAAAAAAAAAGAGGTTAGGAAGACAAAAAGTGCAAAAGAAACCATCTGCCACAGGACATCACACTGCACCTTCCTTAGGGACATTTTGTCAGACTGGTGAGGGGGCAAATCAGCTCAAAACTGATTTCAGTAGATCTCGAGAAGACTCAACGGAGTACGGAGACATTGTGTTATCCTCATGAGCTTTCAGACGCAGTTACTGAAGATGCTGGGTTTAGAAACGTTGGCAAGATAGTTTTAAATGTCAACTGTAAATCATTTTTGTTTTGAATTAGCAAAACAAAAACACAGATGTCACATTGTCTGTGCTTCAGTATAAGCAGGCCAAAAGCTTTACAGTAACAAAAAACTGGAAATCAAACAACTCTCTGATTGGTGCATCTCTAAACCTACTTCTTTACCTGCTTTGACAACTAAGGATTTAAAGAAATTTATCATAACCTTCGACTCATAGCATAACAAAGGGCATTAATGTGACTTAAATTAATATTAACCAGCAGGAGTTTGCTCACAGTTGTTTCGCATTGATCAAATTTGTCATTTTTTGTAAGTTAACTGGTTCAAATGGAGATCAGAACCAAAATTAATGAAATGGGGCAAATACAGAGTTTTTAAAAAATTATTATACAATCAAACTACATTATGTGAAATTTTAGTATTTTGTGACCTTATCGCATAAAAAGACTTTTAAAAAACTGACCCAATGCCATCAGACAGCACCGTTGCCCAGCAATTGAAGAGACCAGGATCCTATAACAGGAAGCTTTGTAGTTCAGACTCAGTAAACACAAAACCTGCTTCAAAACTGGATTTGGACTAGACTCTGAACCCTTCACAGCTTGCACTCTGAATGAGAGCAACAGGTCAGCAAGTCAAAAGCCCACTCTCAGAAATGGTTTTATGTACAGATGCACCTACCAGGGTTTTTAGAGTTGACACCAATTTCCCGTTTTCTTTGAGATCTGTGGAGCCAATTCACATTTCAAAATTTTTTCATCCCATAAAAAAGCAAAAATATCATGCATTTAAATACTAATTCATCCCAACCAAACCTTTAACTGTTGTTTATTCAGGCAACAAAAATGCCTTCTGTGGTTGATGCGTTTACAGACTGGAGAAGCTAGGAATTGTTAGTTTTGATACAATTGATAAATAAGGGGTGAAGGATGATTTTGCAATATTTGACTTGCCGATGTCTGATCAGAACCCATCAGGGAAAGCTGGCTGATCAATTAGTGGAAGGTATGTTATCATCATGCTCCTGCTGCTTGATTGGTGGTTACACAAGTGGCTCCACCATCCTCTCAAAAAGAGTTTACTGTATTTTCTACAGCAGGATTCCACTTTGAGGATGATGATAAAGAAAACACATCCAAAATAGCATTTGTTGCTTAATTTTCTAATGTAAATAAAACGTCTTTTTGTTTCAGACAAGAATATTCTCTATTGCTGTCTTTTCTTAAGATGATGCGCTCTACAGTGACAAATGTTATATTTTGGTGAAATGAACTGGACCTAAACGGTCATTGAAGCTCATTGGTGAAGATTTCATATCAATATCCAACAACATAATTTGAGATTAAGTATTTTCTTGTGATTTAGACCATCATTTGGTAAGTTTCAACATAAATGGAGGGCCATAAATGAACATGAATTGCCGTTTCAGATAAATTTTAAATTTCTGGGTAGTGTTTTTAACAAATCAGAAAATCAAAAAGCATCTGTCCAACATTAAACTCAATATTATTTAGCTAAAACAAAGTCAATCAAGGTATGTCCTCGTAGTTGATATTTGACATTGGTGTATATTTAGATGTAAACGGTGGGTTGCGGGTTTGAACCCCAGTTCTGTCCGTCTCTGCCATTGTGTCTTTGGGCAAGACATTTTACCCACCTTGCTTGCTAGTGGAGGTCAGAGTGACAGGCTTTTTTTAAAATTAAGGACTTGTTGTGGTATCAGGAAGTTTTTGTAAACCGAGGGACATAAATCAGCCCAAAATGTCAGTTTTTAAAGCACTTTTGCCGTCCTTAAGTTCATGGTCTGATGTGAAAGTTATTCTTCTGCTCTTTCCAATAAAATTGATTTCTTTGACCTATAAATCTAGAAAAGATAGCTTGCAACAGTATATTTTTTATTTAACAGCAAATGATACCATCTGTCTCTTAACTTTTATCCGTTTTTTCCTTATTTAGCTCAAGAAAGTGGGTAAAGCAAATGTTGGTTTGTGCATTTATGGAACAGAAATAATAGGAGTTGCTAGTTTTGAAGGATTTAATGAGTTGGGGAAAAGGAGAGGGATCAGTAATTAGCCTGCAAATTTAGGAAATAAAAAATTGGCCAACCTCTGATCAGTTCATAGTTTTATGAAGCTACTGAGTAAATCTCATCAAAGCCATTTTGAGAGCAAATCAAGTGAACTAACAAACCAACAAAGGACCTGTGGATTCTCCTCCCACTCGTGGATCAACTTAAATGAGACATTCTTCGTCAAAGCCAGCCAAGATAACGCAGGACAATGCCACGAGTTGCTCACAAACGGGTCCTACTCGGGGAAGTCCGTAAAAAAAAATATGCATCTCTCCCAAACTCTGCAACTAAACCTCCTCCTCACGCAACAACTGCGGGGACTCAGGCTTCTTCTCCCCCCCCCACCACCACCACCACCACCCTCCTCTCCTGAAATCTCAGCGCCTCACTGGACAACTCTTGGCGGACAAAGTAATTCCATGGCGCTTGAAACTCCAGGAACTTTTTTTTTTTTTTTTTTCCTTTTTCCTAAAAGAAGTTGTTCCTGTTTCGCCAGAGAACTGGTGGAGGTGGTGTTGGTGGTGCGGGGGGGGGAAGGGAGGACTTCAGCGCTCACATTCATGGAGCCTCGGCCAGCGCAAACAAAGTCTTCCCCCGAAGAGGGAGGCAGTGGACGGCTGATGAGAGCGAGAACAAACGACAACAAGCACACCGAAAAAAAAAAACACACACACACAACACGTCCTAAATGAGACTCATCCTGGGGGGCTTTTTGTCGGATAATAAAAGGACAACTCAAAGCCCGCCTTGGGAAAACCTTCATTTTTTTTTTTTTTACTCCCCAAGTTGTGTTCAGCTCCACTAACAATGTAACAATTAAATCGCTCGGTGGATGATAGGGGCTGGCCGACACAACCCCGAGCCGAGGCCTTGTAATCTCGCTGCGTGTTTCTAAATCGCATGAAACACATTTCAGACACATGAAATACAATACCGACGGCGTGGAGCTCCTGAAGAATGCAGAACATGCATGCTGCATTGTGTCCCTCTTTTTTTTTTCCATTTTCACGAAGCACGGGCGGTCCTCCGGTGTGATAATGGGGGGTAAAAACCAGTGTGTCTCCGCGGGTTTCACACCACGCCGAAAACATCGTGAATAATCCGCTTCTGTTGCGCCGCAAAAACCGTCATTTGCGAGGCGAAAAAAAAAGAGAGAGAAAGAGTAAGGGAGGGGAGGAGGGGGGGTTAGCTCGCCGTGTGAGCGAGGCCAAGACGCGATGTGTGGGTTTAGCTAGCCAGCCAGTCGGCAGCCCCAGCCAGCCAGCCAGCCTTCAGGGACAGAGCCAGAGAAGAACGGATACCGGAGTGTGATGTCCCCGGGAGGAGGACCCGCGTGTGCCCGTTGCCAGGAGGCGAGCCGCGGCGGCGACACTCTCCAGCTGCACGGAGAACAAAACAAGGGGAAGCACTCACCTGGGATGTTAGCTCGGGCTCCGGCTTCCTCCACTTTACGCCGCAAACATGGCCAAATCACAACATTATCACGGCGACATTATAAAATAGAAATATGTCTTCCCCCCTTTTTTCGCTTTCCAGTGGTCCTACTCCATTACATCCCAGTCAAGATTTCCTCTCGCCTCCCCCCCGCGAGATGGTTCAGTCCAAAATTCTAAGTAGCAATTCTAGGTCAGGTCTGTGTGCCAGTGAGAATGTTACTGTCGGACAGCAGCAAATGTCCCCTTCCATGTGACACAGCCAACACTGTAAATACATACAGTCACCGACAACACGCGTGGGTTTTAACCCGGCCTCATATTTACAATAAGTTACCTCGAACCACTGCATATGAAGGAATGTGGAGAAAGTTAGGGATGCAACTTGTGGAAGTTTTCAAACTGTCTGTGAAATATTTTGTCGCGATATTTACAGGTGTGTCTTAATAAACTGGAGTGTAATTTAAAAGGCATCTATAATATATTGCGGGAATTTAATCCAAGAAGTGAAGCTCACATTCATTACATATAGAATGATAGATTTCAGACTTTTATTTTGGAGAGTTGTTATGATTGTGGCAAACAGACAGTGAAATTTTTTTAAAAAATCGTAAATTGATCAAGAAATGAGAATATTACTAAAAGGGCAATAAGAAGCTTCAACCTCCAAATAAAGACCTGACTAAAAGGTTGATTATAATTTGGTTTTGAAGTAAAGCCTGTTCAAGAGGTGAGGAGATATAAACAAGTAGAGTCAGTTTTTCAAAAGCTGCCATAGAGAGACGTTATGGGATATTTTTTTATTTTATGAATATTTGAGCATAAGCTTTAATGTAAACATGCAATAATTAGCACTTCTTCTCGATTACTTATTCCAAGCATAACAATTATGCAGGAAAACACATAAAATACTCAACAGGAAATCACACAGATGATTTATTTCAGTACACCCAGGCATTGTCTGGTTAAACATTGTATCAGCAATCAGATATAATGTTTAACCTGTAGTTCTGATGGGCTTTTACCTATCAAACCAGATACTGATCATGAAAAGACTGCTTTTTCTTTGGCTGGACTTTGCTCTTGCTCACACTGCCAGAAGCACCGATACTTGCTGTAAAGGTCATGGTATCACGACTTGATTGGTCAGAATCTCGACCTCTCAGACAAATGATGTACTATTGTCTAGAGGAAGATGAGAGACACTAGACCCAACATTGCGGGCAAACTGGAGGTCGCTATTAAAACAACTGGGCTTTTTTGACATCAGCAGAATCACAAAAAATGATAACATCTATGCCATGCTGCACTGATGCAGAAATTTACGCATATAGTTCTGAAATTCTTTTATAACAAACACAATCTTTTTCCATTTTCAATAATGTGTCTAGAAAAAAATTTAAACAAATAAAAAAAAACATCTTTGCTAACTGACCCTGTGTGAAGGATGCAGAGCAAGCGTTTCGTTTTTACACAGAAATTGAGCCTGAAGTTCGAACTTCAAGAAGAAAAGTCTGAATTTTCGGACAAACTTGTTGTTTATTTGAATTAATAAAGCAGTCATAGACACTGTTAAATTTTAACACAAATAAAGTGATTTTTCTAAGACTCATTAGTTTGAAGACTTGAAAAACAATTGAAGGATGACGCGTCTCCCAGGTGCTGTGTGAAATTTCTAATGTTTTTATCCTGTTTCATAAACAGGTCACTATGTGATGCTCATCATGGGCTTTAGATCGTTCGTGGCCCGACTGTTCCAGTTATTTTCCTTCATCATCTTTTAATCACCCACTCTTACAATGTCCAGGTGATACTCAGGTAAAGGTCTGCACAAAAGAAAGAAGTGAAGACAGAGTCCAAGGAAATACCTTTAAAACCTCTGAAGAACAATTACTGCAATGGAAAATGCTATCCTTGGAAGCAGAGCATTAAAATATGGCAGGTTTTAGAACGTTTTCAGAATCATTTTTACTAATGCTTACCCTATATGAACAGAATTCACAAAGATTTACAAATACAAGTTTGTGGCATACTATATTTCATCTTTTTTTTCTTGCTTCAAATCCAGATAGTCTTTCATTAACAAAACTATTAGCTATCAGCAGAGCTTCCGAAGGCTTCTGGGCAATGCTGTACCAAAGAGGGGGACATGATGTCTTTTAATTTAATTTGAAAGGTTCAGGATATTAAATGTGCATCTCTCACCTCTGTGGCAAATGTTTTAGGGGAAAAGATGTCCATACTTATTCTCACATGGGACAAATGTCCCTCACAGTTCTCGAAGAAAGAAACTTTGACTGAATTTTAGTTTCAGCATTAATTTAAAACGTTTGTCATGAGTGACTGCTAAATCTTGTGTCAACCATAAAGTGTGAAAACCCATTAAAATAAGAACACAAAGTCTTGTTCACTAATTAATATTGTGAAGTGAAATTAAGTGTACAAAATAGGACATCTCGAATTTAGTGAAAGCTCAAAAAGGCTAAAATTAGACTGTGTGTGACTGCGTTGCTCTTAATCTGTTGCCATAACCTGGGGTTATTTAGTGCAGCGGAGTTTTATTAGTGCTCATGATGAGCCAAGTAGCTAATGACATGACACTTGATAAATAAAATCATGTTTAGCTACAGGGCAAACACACACACATATACTCCTCACAGAGTGACATTCAGAGGCCTCGGAGGAAGAGTGAAACATTGAGGACATGCGATGCGAGAGTGGTCCTTCTCAATATTTAATCAAGATACATTTCAAATCTAACCCAAATGTATAATCAAGACAACCGGGGATTGGATGAATTGGTGTTTAAGTGTTCACACTGTTAACTGGCCTGATTGTGTGTCTGCATGTGTGTGTGTGTGTGCGTGGGTGTGCGTGTGTGCACCCTGCCTCTTTTCTCCTTATGAGAACTGATTAAGACTCTCAAACCAGACATGTTTTCGTAGTGAAAGTGAAAGCTTTCTTCTTCAAGAGGCCTTTTTAGTCAAGGCTCTGTTCTGTGCATGGGGGTTTAAATGCACTGCATAAATGTTAGGATACAATTAGGAGGTAATTTAGCTTTATTCTTGTTTAATTGTCAGTAATTAGGTTATGTTCTCTCAGTTACTTGGTTAATACGATTCAAGAACACAGTTTAAAATGTTTTCTCTCTCTCTCTCTGTCTCTCTTTCTGTACGAAAGCCCTAGTTTGTTGTTGCTCCTGAGATGCAAATATGGAGGATGTTTAGTTCAATTCTGAGTTATAAAGAGCAGAGGATTTCAGTAGTTGAGATTTTCAGTAGATTTTGCTTAAAGTAATCTTAGTTTGGTGAAAAGAGGAGCTAAGTCTGACTGGAGAGGTATAGCGGAAGTGTCTCTACCAGCAAAATGTCTCAAACTCACTCAGAGGTGATGAAAATCTGTATACATCAGTTTTCCAAGTTATGCCACATAATCTCGTTTGGAGTTTGACTAGGCCACAAGCACATAGATTATTCTGAACCAGTTCAGTGAAGCAGGATTCTTTTAACAACTTAGTTTTCCCACTGAAATATTTTAGAAGCCAAATAATCAAAGAGTCATATCAAAACACAGAATGAAATCTGCAAACATTAGCCTACCACTTGAGCCAACTGCTCTTCATAAAAACATTCTGAGCAGGACAAAAACCGGAGGTCTATTGAACACAGCAGCTGTGTTTGTAAAGTGTTTTTTAAAAGATGTTTTCAAAGTATTGTGAACTGATCCCATACTAGCGCTCAGCTTGACTCTTCAGTTAGAAGTTTCTCAAACACAGGTCGTTCAGACAGCTTTATACCATGTTAAGTAACTGCTGATTGTACCCTCCACAGAGTAATTGTTCAGCAATTTTAAACTATTATTTTAAATGATATCTATTATTTGAACAATTTTCCACAATCTAGCAGTCTTCTTTAATCATTATCCTTGAAGTAAGGAGTTATTGTTAAGGCTTTGTGGCCCTAAGGTGTCACCCTTTCTTGTGCTTCTTCTATAGAAAGATTTAGAAAATGTTTTTGTCATTTAGCATTCTTAGTTCCATTTCTTTGTTGGTTACAGTTCTGACTCCTTTTTGATTTATTGCTGCGGCTATAGGGTTTAAGCAAGTTAAAACTTTTAAAAATTAATGTACAAGTTTGCCATATGTGAAGGGCATGTTTTCTTGGTTTTGCCATTTTGACGAGTGTCTAAACTATTTGTACATAAGAAAATAGAAAGTCATGTGTTACCATTTACATTTTCCCAGATATTCTGGTCAACTCAAAGCATACATTTTAGAAAAGGATCAGAAGTAGTTGTTTTATAGGAATTGCTACTTGGGACAGTTAATTCCTTACCAGACTTTGTGAAAAATAACTATTTCTTAATGTGGGACATGTCTTCCTGTTGACCTCTCATCCATTGAAACCTGGAGATAGGCACCAGCACCCCTGGCATGTTGGATAATGGATGGATGGATGAATTTTTTTCCCCCAGCTGAGAAACTGTGCTCAGCCTAAATGTTTCCATTGCAACTTGTCAAAGCTTATTTTCAAAATGTTCTGGTTTTTCTTCTTTGATTGTGTGACTGTGACGCAATCATACTGGAGCCTTTCAGAACAGATCTCTGCTATGACATACTGTACATGTACGGCTTAAAAATCTCAGGACGAGAGCTGCATATTTGTGACTTTTGACAAGCAGGCCACGGCTACGTCGGACATGTTTGTGCACGCTTGTAGAGATCAGTGACACACCATAAAGCTCTGCCTCTCACTCTGGTTCTGTCTCATATACACTGCACACAGAAACACACCCTCTCTCTTCGGCTCTCTCACTTTCTCTCTCCCTTGTGTCTGCATGTGTGCGTATAGGCATGTGGGTGTGTGCATGATAAACCCCACTGGTGGAGTAACAGTAGACTGGCAGTATTCCCAGACTGGGTTGCATTAGGCATGCACACTAGCAGAGCTCTTCAGGTCGATGTTCTCCCTCTCCAACGCTGCAACTCTCTGGCGTGACTGGGGATACATTTGGAGGCAGGAGAACAAAACCCAGATTCTGTCCAGTGCTACTTTAAATCAACAGGACCAAAAGCGAATGGTTTATTATCTGAGCGTGTGTGTTTAAGCAGGACACCATTTACTATTCACCTATCATATTACCATCTGCATTATTTAAGGCTTTGATAAACAATCTCATGCCGGAGAGAACCGCTGAAGACGTAGAGAGAAATGATTAAGAATGCTCATAACGTTTTATGGGGAAAATAGTAATGTGATATATAAAAACAGAAAGTTAAAATAAAAAAAATAAAATAAAGGAGTCTAAGATATGGGAGGACTGAGTTTCTGTGTTGGGCTGCAGCTGGAGGAGCTGATTGGGGTTAGAGGGCCCATACATCAACAGGTTTGGTGGCGATGCCGAGAAGAACGAACCCCTGGCTGGGTTATCAAAATACTGAGACAGTGAGCTCACTCACACAGCAGTGAGGTCACTTACCGGAGAGCTGCAGCCTGGCCAATCATCAGTCGGCCTATTATCATGGTATGCAGTGTTGCTATGAGTAACAGAGACGAGCACTGCCACACTGACCCTTAATGAGGAGGAATATGATGTATAAACAGGGTTCACTCAGTTCCTTCTCCTCTCTTCGTAATTGTTTGCTTGAAGGTGACGCTTCTTGACAATTTCATTTCACTGTCTGGATTTACAGGTTTCAGTATCACTCCTTTTCCGTTTCGCTTCCTCTTGCCAGGCTTTTTCTGGTTCCCTCCTGGCTGTGTTTACTGTCCCCTGCAGCAGTGTTTTCCGACTCTCCCCCCGACGGCAGGTGAGAGTAAACAAACAGGGAGGACTGAAACAATGTTAATTAACTGATCATTAACGAGTCGAGGCAGACCTTGGAGATGTGAGCAGTTGCCCACCCACCTGCGTCTCGCTATTTCACTAACTGGACTGTTAATGACTAATCAGAGGCGAGAGTGATTACATCGCCTCCTAACGAGAAGGATTTATGATTGCGCGTTAGTGTGTTTATATCGCTGAGGCCTTTGCGGCGACAACAAAGACCGGGCTCTGGTCCGCCAGTGGAAGAAAGGTACATCAGAGTGAAATGCCTGCTTAAAATACTCAGGGTGTTACCTTTTTATGAAAAAATGCTTCTCAATCGACTGGGATCCTGGGAGGCATGCCAGGAAAAATTACTTTTATATCAAAACATCGAAAACATGAATGAGTGGATTTGGTCAAACTCGACCTGAACTGCATAGAATCAAGTGTTTTGTTCAGATGGTTCAAAAATGATCACTTACGGGAACAAAAACTCCAGTTGGGTAGGGTGTAAAACAGTGCAGTATATGGACAAGTTTCTCCTTATTTAGGAGGAACTTTTTACCCACAAATCCTTGCAAGCTTATTTCCAGCAGGCATTGGGCGAGAGGTAAGATCATCCCGTTCAGGTCGTCTTCTATCACAGGGAAAAGCACATTAATTTACACTTACTTATTATATTATCATACATCGCAAAAAATCATATTAATATCTCTTAATAAAATTTTTTTTGCATTGAATCTTTCTCAATTTTGAGCCTAAAGTTAACAAAATAGCTAATGAACTTTAAAAAAAAACTCAAATTGAAAACTAGCTTCTAAGTCTATAAACTTAAGTCCTAAATTAAATCATTCCCAGAGTTTTAACCAACAAACAAAACACAAAATTTCAGACTTTGATTTATAGGGGATGTTTCCATAGCATGTTTCAAATTAGAGCACACCTACAGAAACACAGGAAAAAATATGACTGCTTTAAAGTAAAAAGTAAAGCTACAAGTATGCACTGAACATTCCTCTCGCGTCGCTGCCGATATACGCAAAATGCATAATTGGACCCAAAGAAGCTCCTGCACTCATGCTAAATGAAGCAGCGCCTAAATAATTCATCTGAAATTCAACTTATATTAGGTTCTTATCTCGATGCTAAGAAATAGAGTGGGAAGTAGAAGGAGTCTGACTTTTTATTTAATGTATTTTTTTTTAATAACTGTGCTCTCATTCCTTAACTGTTTTCCTTCGGTGAGGAAAACAGTTTTCTGACATTTGCTGACATTCCCTGAATGGCCTGAGTCATCGGAAAATTTTCAAATTTGCCCCCTGACATATTACGGTTCTCATCAATATGTCCACCAAACTTTAGCTTGTCTGCTTGAATATTTGTTGAAAAAGGCACAAGAGACACACGTGGATATTCCTTTATTAATAATTAGCAGCACAACCAACCCAAAAGGCTACTTTTTTTGTCATCTGAGCAAAATAAACTGGTTGAGTCCTGACAGAAGCTGGTTGAATGAGTTTGTCCCGGTCTTTGGGTTACGTACAAATCTCCTGGCCTGATTGAAGTCATGGGACTCCAGAGTGTGGTTATTATAAAAATCTTGTTTCTCCAACCTGGATGTTCTACCTCAGCTACATACGTAACAGCAGAAAAATAAATGAAGTGCTTCATTCACCCAAAGAATGTTGCCTGTGAGTGTAATCCAGGCAGCAATTAGGTTTGTCAGCACAAACGTAATTATGTAATTAGAGAGACAATTTAGCAATATAAACCTAATGGTTTGGAATTGAGACAGGGGGGACACCATAGCTTTTTTTTTTTTTTTTTATAAGAGGTTGCAATCCAAATAGGACATAAAACACTCACTATAATGCTTTGTAATATGTTCATAATTCTTTTTCAACAGCAAAAACCAAATTATTTAGGGGTAATTAGTTGAAGGTGGCTGTTTTAATGCAGATCTCTGTTTTCAAAGGGTAAAGTACAGTTTAAGTCAGGAGAGAATACAGAGCATTTTATTGGGTTACCATGTTTGGTAAGTTTGAATGGACAAACAATATGGCCTCCACATGCACATGGAAAGTTAGCTATTTTAAGCGAGACCGTGAGCAAAGTCAGAAACCGTTTCCTTGTAACTGCTGATCTGACCCACAAATAATCTGCTCCAAGTTATTAAATTACAACAATCTAACCCCGAAAAGTACCGAACCACACAAAACAAATTCCCCAATATCATCATTCATTAAATTAATATCAGAGCAAAATGAAAAAGTTTGAGTGAAGCTACCGCCTCAAAAGCCCTGTATTAAGCATAAAACTAGGATATAAAGTGGTTGGACTTTATGTTTTGCACACAAACTTTTTCAGATTCAACCTTTCATCTGCAAGCACTGCTTTTCATCAAAATGTCCTTGCTCGAACAGACTTCTAAGCACAATTATTTCAAATGTTTTTCATATGTTTGGTTGTCTAGAAATTTAGAAACTTAAAAAACTATTTTGATGGCATAGCTTTAATTATTGATCAATAGAGATAGCTCAGTGTGAGAGATTACGGCAAAGTCAAATAATTCATTGATTTCTATGTCCACTGTCGCCACATGCTTGCTAAGGAGGCAGAGCAGCTGCAAACTCAATGGTTCGATGAATGTGAGTCCTATTGTGGAAAATCTTTGACCAACCTGCATTGTGAACTAAGATATACTGTCTTATTACATTTGTGACCAGAATGCACAATGTTTCATTGAATCTAATCTGTCAACATGACTGAACAGCATTGATAAACAATGTCTTGTTTCTTATTTGTTTGTTGTTTTATGTTTTCATCATGTAATTCACCTTGAATTACCCTGTCGCTGAAAGGTGCCACACAAGTAAATTTGCCCCGGTGTAGATTTGATTCATTGGG
The DNA here is from genome assembly GCF_027474105.1 of Poeciliopsis prolifica. Lineage (NCBI taxonomy): Eukaryota > Metazoa > Chordata > Actinopteri > Cyprinodontiformes > Poeciliidae > Poeciliopsis > Poeciliopsis prolifica. The sequence continues at coordinate 8,183,116 of NW_026562382.1, forward strand.
TTTTTCTGCATATTTTTAGATTAATTTCACCAATTTTTCTTGTGAAGTGCCTTATAATAACATTTGTTGGAATTTAGCACTAAATAAAAAATGCATTAAGATAATGTCAGACTTGATTTTTTTTTTTCTCAGAATATTTTGGATGTGCTTCTTCAAGAACATTATTCTGTGTTTCCAACACTGTTCCATATCAATGGTAGGAAACCAACAAATGCCTCCAAAATATCTGCTAGGCCTTCCAGCGCTGTAGTGACCTTCAGCTGTCTGTGCCCATTACCCAAGCTGAGACAGAAGTGCAGGAATCACACCTGATGTGATCCAGATTGATTCTTTCAGTGAAACTACGGCCCAGGTTCAGAGCATAAGGCGTTTCTTTTAGATCCAAAATGACGTATCTGGTGCTCAAAGCTGATGGTTCCAGTTAGTTTTTAAGACTTTTGATGCCTCCTTCTTCACTTTTTCCCTCTTATAGTGAGGTTAGGCTACAAAGCCAATATTTCAAACTTCTTAGAAAACTATTACCTCTTCATAAATGTTACATTTCAAATAATTTCAATTATTTCTTCCATATTTCCTTTTCATGAAGTGGCCTTTTTTGGTTCTACCCTTTTTTGGTTTTCAGGGTAGAACAGTGATGTTATCTTCAAGTGTTTGTTTTTATTTTTGCCTAATTAAAACAGTCGAGCCACATTTTTAGTTTTATTAATAATAAACTTTTTTTTCATGTAATCAAAAGTTCCCATTGACTTTTTAAACGTCTTTCATTGATGTTGGACAATCTTCCAGCAATGGCCTCTGAGCCCAAATGAGGGAGTGTTTGACTAATAGCAGGTCTCTGAACAGATTGTTCACACCTGAGCCCTGGATTTCCTTACATTGTCGTACATGATCACTTCTTTCTTTTGTTCTATCATAAAATCCCAGTAAACTACATGGAGGTCTGGTGTTGTAATGTCACAAAATGTGGAGACATCCCATACTTTTCATAAAAGCAAACTGAGGCAAGTCCTTTTTTAGAAAACAAATAAAACATCAGTGGTCAAATAATTGCCTAAATTGTCTTTCCCATTTTGAGTGTTGACCAAGAGACGTGTTCCTTTGTTTGATGGCATATTTGTATCACAGGGAAACAGGAAGATGTGGGTTTATAATTAGAATTTCCTTCACACTCTAAATGCAAGATTTAGGTCGGTGAGTTTCATTCATTTTGCAGAAATCGTCAAGGATACTGATAATTTAGTCTTGCACACTCATGAAAATCTCAGATTAGCAAGAGATTGTTTCGCTGACGGCTCTATAAAAAGGAAAGTGGTCCAATAAGTCATTATTTACTTCTGATCAGGTGTCACTGTTTAAAAAAAAAACCCAAAGAGAAAAAAAACACCCGACTCACCGAGTGTCTACTTATTCTCTCCGAAGCTCTGCTATCTTGTATGAATGCTCACCAAGAGGAAACGATAGATGCAGACATTCTCCATCCCATATTCCCGCTCACTCCATCTTGTTGCCATGGGAACCGAAAGAGACGGGAGACAGGTTCATATCGGCCTCCCTCAGGTCTCCAGTCGCTGCCTCCTTCACTGTGCGTATGTGTGTGTGTGTGTGCGTGACTGCGTGTACATGTGTGAGTGTGTGGTGGCTGTCAGAGTCGACTGCTCCTGTGTGGGCCACTGATACTCGCTGATTAAAGGAAGTTATAATTTGATTTTCTCAGCAGGCGCCGTTTAATAGAGCAGTTTAACTAAAGCTGTGCCATCCCCAGGGCTTATGGAAGCAGAGGGAGAGAAAGCAAAAAAAAAAGGAGGGAGATATGTATAGAAGGAAGGAGGAAAGAGAAAAAATAGGGAGGGAGAGTCATGCTAATCCCAAACACTGAGCGATCGCTCTCCCACTCTTTCTCTCCTTCTAATTCTGTTTGCCTGTTTTCGCCGTCTGTCTCCCCGCTCACCCCCTCGCTGCCTCTCTGTTTCTCCTGCTCCTCCTCAGCCTATTAATCTGTGCTCCCCTCTCCTCCCTCATTTCTTTCTCCCTTCTTTTGGCGAAGCAAACATGGGAGGGCTGACTTCCTCTCCGCGTACAGGCAAGGCTGTATTACTGGCCCATTGTGATAATAGCGTTTAATTATCCTCTCAGCTAAAATCAGCCCCATCACTCTGCTTCTCCGCCACCACCTCCACCACCCACCCGTCTGTGGTGTGTCTAATACTGCCCCCCCCCTACCCCTTTTCTCCACGCATCTCTTCCTACCGCCACCCTCTACGCCCCCCTGTTCTCCAGCTATTTCAGACCCATTTAGCGGGATAAGCATCTTGAGACAGACAGAGGGGTTTTTTTTGCTCTCTTTCACAGAGAGGCAAGGAGAGGATATGGAGACTGGCATCTCGGTGCCCGCCTCAGAATACCAAACAGGGGGGCCTGGGCATCTTAATATGCAGTGTGGGACAGAGGCGGAGATCAAAGAGAGAGGCAGACAGACAGAGAGATGGGTTGGGGTGATGGTGGTGGTGGTGGTGATGGGGAGGGAGCAAGAGCCGGTCCTCTCATTTCGCCTCATCTTTTTGCATCCTTTCTCCCCCGCTGCATCATCGTTCCTGCTCTGCTCTCCTGCGTCACTCCCTTGACCCTTGGAAGCAAAAAAAAAATCGACAGCTTAATTACCAGAGCTTGCAACCGTCCCCCCAGCCGGTGCGCGGGGTGGCTTTTTCCCTCCTCAAATGTGTGCATTTTGGAGAGTCTCTGTGTTTATCCCTTCCTCGGATATATGTAACAGTAGAACACATTAAAATATATCAGTCATTGCACTCCTTCTTGGCCAGTCTCATGTCTTAAGCTCAGTTCCTTTATGCAGCTGGATGTAGTGAAGACAACTTGATGAAGTTCAAACCGAGCATCAGAAAGGGGAACAAAAGGGATCGGAGTGACTTTGAACTTGGTATGGTTGTTGGATCCTGACAGGCCAGTCTAAATATTTGAGAAACTGCTGAGCTACTGGGGGGGTTTCACACACACACACACATACACAATCATCTCTCGGGTTGCAGAGAACATTCAGAAAGAGAGGAAATGGTCTTTGAGTTGTGAGGATTCAAATACCTCAGTGAAGTCAGACACTGAAGGAGAATTGACAGGCTGGTTCAAAATAATAGAACATCAACAGTATTTTAAAAACCCACCAATTACAACTAAAGTTTGGGAAATAACATCTCTGGAGGTGCAACACCTTAAACCTTACAGCAGAGTGAACCCGGAAGCAGAAGTGCAGACCACGTCAATCTCTTTGTGACCCTGGTATACCCATCTTCTGATAGCTACTTCTTGCAGAGTATTGCACAATGACACAAAATCTTCTCAAAGTGGCGTTTAGCATATGACAAAGACTTCTCTGTACTCCAGTGGCCTCCTCAGTAACCAGATCCCTACACATCTAATAGTTCTACTGAGGTGAAACTCACTCAACTGGGCAGCCCAGCTTTATCTTCTTCTCTGGAACCAATGGCGTTTCCTTCACTGTGTTGTTGTCTTGTTTAAAAAATGGTCTTCATTGCATCTTCAGATTCCAATCTTTGATGAAATCTACCACAAACATATTTTAAAGACAACTCTACACCAGGTTTCTCGCCTCTCCAAAGTTTAGTGCCAATTCTTTCCCAATATGGTGTGTGGTGATATCCAGTGAACCAAGCTGTTCCCATCTGGCACAATGATTTCTTTACAGTATCTGCTCGTCAAACTTTAAAGTACCGTAAGCAAATCTTAAAGTACCATAAACATGCTTCTTCTTCTACAGTGGAGTCTTGCAGTGACTGTGCAGAGAGGATATTGCGATTCAGTGCTTATCAGCTACTTCTGCTAACTCCGGGTTTCACTGCAAGTGGCTTTTGGACTTTTTTCATTATTGTTATTATTACTCTGACTGTTCTCACTGAAATCACGCAATACGTACCTGGTAGTGGCTGATTTATGGATAAATTATCTCCCTCTCACATGTGATAAACATTCAGAAGTTTAGAAATCCATCTGTAACCAATGACATCAGTATGATTTGCAGCATGGAGACCTTCAGACAGATCTTTACTTTTACCCATCATGCCATGAAGTACTTTGTGTTGGCCTCATTGTGTATGACCTACCCTACAAATGAAGAGTGATGGATTGATTTATTTGCTTCAAGTGCAATTCCTCTGTAATGAGAAACCTTCATACAGGTCATTAATTACCAGCTGACACTGAAAAAAAGGGGAGGATTTCTTCCTAAATACTGACAGATTGAATCTATTTTCTTTTCACACATGCATCTTTTCTTCATGTGTTTAAATCTTTTCCCCTGTGTCATTTGTTTATATTGCATGTAGCTGAAAATATGAACTCATTTGTTTTGACTTTGT